>NC_135498.1:32748822-33048822 GCF_052857255.1 Amblyomma americanum | reverse complement strand
GCTTCTAACGCCTCAACAAAAGTAGTGCAACAACTTGCAACAATTTCTGCAAACGATGGTCTATCACACTGGCACATGTTCTTTGTGTAACGGGCAGAGCACATTAACGGACGGCAGGTTGGCTACACAATTTCATACTGATCCTTCCTGCTGTGAAATATGGCAGTCAATCTTACACCCTACACACATGATATCATGGTGGCCTAACACATGAAGCTCAAGCAGCTGCTAATGCAATGAGCTTTCAACAATCAAAATTCATGCACTACAAAAAATTTATTTCGCTGCAGCCTTGTTTACATATGCTTCAACAATTGCGAAAACTCGCCATTCAATAAAATGTACAGATGCACATAAGCTGTATAACTGCTTGTTCAGTGTAGAAAAAAGTAAACTAAAAACACTTTGTACGCTTAACCAAAAGGTTCACACAATGCAGGTAAATGCTGCAATTCAATATGCAAGTTAAACGAACTGAGTAAAAATAAAAGAAGAAGCATTACAACGTGGGGGAAATTTGTAAAACACAACAGAACCGGGGCTGCTGGCAGCTTTAGTGCCTCAGAGCTTCCCATAGGTGACTCCCAGCGAGTCCTGAAGCCCCATCAAGAAGTCCCTGCACAAGCAACACGTAAAGTTTATGTTAATAAAAGCATACGACCCACAGAGATATTGAAGTAGTAAAAGAACTGAAGACTCACCCAATGCTGGCACTCCCACTTTCATCTCCATTCTTGAACAGTCCTTGAAGTTCTGTACAGGCCAAAAAGAAAGGAAGAAAGCAGGTGTCTTTCGTGATGCTTAGCCATTTTTTTTTTTTTTTTTCCGTATATACATTCAAACCCGGTTATAATGAACCCATGTAGAGGGAAGTTGTATGCACAGGATTACTCCTGTGCATACCTCTCAGAGTAAGAGGTTTCCTGCTACTGATTAAGAGGTTGCCTGCTATCCTAACCTAGCCAATTGTATTTACTCCCAAGCATACAGCTTCTACTCCTCCATGCAGTATCTATATACCATACTGGTATAAGAACCTGAAAAACTTGCTGCTGGTTGTCCCCTGCTTTATCACATGTACAAATTTTTTGCCAGATTCCATGCATACAACAAAATTTGCAAATGCTGGGCCTAGCGCCAGAGCATCTTTTCAGATTCCTTGAATCACTTCACATTTATTGTGCACCCGAAGAGCATTATGTTTCATGGCAGCTACGTTTAATATCAA
Organism: Amblyomma americanum; assembly: GCF_052857255.1. NCBI lineage: Eukaryota > Metazoa > Arthropoda > Arachnida > Ixodida > Ixodidae > Amblyomma > Amblyomma americanum. The sequence goes on along the minus strand of NC_135498.1, from coordinate 33,047,594 downwards.
TTTGTAACATCTTCCCTGTGATCTTACAAGTGTAGTCCCACTATCATTTGTCCATATACCATTGTGCTTGGCATCATCATGCACACTTTGCAATGAGCTGCTTGGCACTAGAAAAAAAAACAAAACAGAAAAGCAAGCCACACTATATTCATTCTATCTAAAACCACAGGCTCCAAAAGCCTTTAAGGTCCTTTTAATGTCCTTTTAAAATCCTTTATAAGGTCCATTGACTAAGTTCTTGGGTTGTAGAAGACCTTCCTGGGTTCCCTAAAGCTCTTTATCGGTGTTGAACCCTCCCTAATTTTTTCAGCTGGATGAGAAAGTCCAGTGGAGCTGTGTGTACCTGTTCAAGTTAAATTGAGACATACCTATTCAAGGACTCATGCAACCATCTGTGACTACAAATGGGATGCAAAAAAATACGTAATAGTTTAGGAAGTATCCCACTACTGTAGTTTATTTTGCTTGCTGAATCAGGTTTTGTGCTGCTGCTCTCCAACAGTGGAATTTTTTTTTTAAATGTGTCCTTAAAATAGATAGCACAATGTACCCAAATGAACCGGCAAAATAAACTAGAGGAATGCTTTGCATCCGATTTCTGGTCAAAGATGGTTACATAACCTCTCCTCCTGTCATAGCTACATCCCAGCTATGCTGGGATAGACCAATTTTGTGTTTAAATGATTGCTCACTTCGGCTTCATTAATGTGCTGCCTCTGAGCAGCTTGAAGCTTCTGCTAGCACTGAACACCTTGAATCCATACCTTCAGTCTCCCTCTGGTGAAATTCTGAAGTGGAGGCTTCGATAAGTTTGGCTGCCTGCTCCAACTGCCGGTCAATGGAACGACGACTTTTCGGAGCTGGCACTGAAGCACTCTTTGTGACCTCATCTCCGCTGCTACCTTCGTCACTTTTTTTCTTATCAGATATCTGTAGCCGGGCAGTCACTTGCATTAACTCTGTTGGAGTTATCTGGAGGCAAAACAATGTTCAACGTAAGCTTGGTTTCACAATAACAGGACCACAGGAAATATTGGTGCACCTCCATAATTTAGCTGCCAGGGCCTCTGGCATAGTTTTTACGAAATAATAATAACATGCATCACAATCACAAAAGGCGCTTTACATAACTGCGAATATAATTAAAAATTGGCTAGGAGAATAGTCTTAAGAGAGCCACGAGCATGAATATAAACAGGCGGGAAACCACGCCACTGAGGCCAGTGTGTGCAGACAACTACAACACTCCATGAAAACTTTTCTTGGCAATGAAGGAAATAGGGGTGTCTGTAGCTATGTCACTCTGCTTTGATTGCGTTGCCAAGAAAAGTCATGGAATATCATGTTGCATCAAAAGCAATGCCATTACACGGACATGAATATCTGCTGGTTCAGAATGCAGGCTCCATCAGTTGCTTGGTTTGGTTTATTGTGGTTTAACGTCCCAAAGCGACTCAGGCCATGTGAGACGCCGTAGTGAAGGGCTCCGGGAATTTCGACCACCTGGGGATCTTTAATGTGCACTGACATCGCACAGTACACGGGCCTCTAGAATTTCGCCTCCATTGAAATGCGACCGCCGTGGCCGTGATCGAACCCGCGTCTTTCGGGCCAGCAGCCGAGCGCCATAAGCACTGAGCCACCGCGGCGGCTGCTCCCTCAGTTGCATTGGATGGAAGCAACTACAAGACGAATTACTGGCAATGTTTTGAAATTACTGCACAGGCTCAAGACCTTTAAATCAATGCCTCATGATAAACATGAGCACCATAAAGAGATATGACAGGTTGGTGCACGGGAGTGGTTATGTTCTTTAGCCACTAGATGCCACAGTGAGTGACTGGCTTTAAACAAATTTTTAAGCTCTAGCAGCAATGTTCGCCATGCAGAAAAAAAAGTTTTTCTTCTTGTCTTCATCATCATCATCATCAGCCTTACTACACCCACTGCAGGGCAAAGGCCTCTCCCGTGTCTCTCCAATTAACCCTATCCTTTGCCATCTGCATCCACCCTTTGCCTGCAAACTTCTTAATCTCATCCGCCCACCTAACCTTCTGCCGCCCCCTGCTACGCTTACTTTCTCTTGGAGCCCACTCCGTTACCCTTAAAGACCAGCGGTTACCTTGCCTTCGCATTACATGCCCTGCCCAAGCCCATTTCTTTCTCTTGATTTCGACCAGGATGTCATTAACCCGTGTTTGTTCCCTCGCCCACTCTGCCCGCTTCCGATCTCTTAACGTTACACCTATCATTTTTCTTTCCATGGCTCGCTGCGTTGTCCTTAACTTAAGCTGAACTCTTTTCGTTAGCCTCCACGTTTCTGCCCCGTAGGTGAGTACCGGTAAGATTATGCTGTTGTACACTTTCCTCTTGAGGGAAATTGGTAAACTGCCACTCATGATCTGCGAGAATTTGCCATATGCGCTCCACCCCATTGTTATCCTTCTAGTTATCTCCCTCTCATGATCCGGATCAGCTGTCACTACCTGCCCTAAGTAGACGTATTCCGGCACAATTTCTAGGCTCTCGCTGCCAATTGTGAACTGTTGTTCCCTTGCTAGGCTGTTGAACATTACCTTGGTTTTCTGCATGTTAATTTTTAGACCCATCGATCTGCTCTGCCTGTCTAACTCGTTGATCATGATTTGCAGTTCACCTCCTGAGTGACTCAGCAAGGCAATGTCATCAGCAAATCGCAGATTATTTAGGTATTCTCCATTTATTCTTATTCCCAACTGTTCCCAATTCAGGCCTCGAAAAACCTTCTTGTACATGCTTGCATTGTGAACACAGTGCAGTATCAAAACCATGAGCAAAAAAAGTGCCCCTCTTGTCTCTGCTCAATACCGCATCATGTTACTGTGCTCTGTAACATCACTTGAAATGTGGAAATAAAAGTAGAGGCACAACTTTATTCGCTGCTCAGGCATTAGTTAGTTAAAGTTAGTGAAAATTAAGGCAGCTAAGAAACATGCACAAATTCCACACCTCCCGCTTCAGGCCCGTATCCGATGGCTTTAGGTGTGAAGTATCCTGCAACCTCAGAAACTCTTTAGCAGCTTGGAAGGAGACCAGGGTGTACCTGAACAAAAAAAAAACGAAAAAGAAATGGCCACTTTGTGTTTAGGCACAGCTCTAAATGGTGATGCAAAATCTGAAGAAAACCTTTCATGATTACTTTCAGTGAGTGCCGCAGACTGCAGCTCACCGATTATCACACACAAAGCCTGCAATGGGTGCAAAATGTGCAGCTAGCATGCAGAGCACATTTCTGTAGCAACATCGTTTGAGCAAAGGGACTGCATAAAACTTGGACTATTCAAAGCATCTTCTGTGTGTATATAAAAAGAGCCAGATGCATAAAACTAGTTTCCTCTTTTGCATGGATTTTCATAACTGGGTGCTGTTCACACAGCAGTTGCTGAATGCAGTTTTGGGTATTCATAGCAACGGCAGGCCTAGGAACACATGTAGCTCAAGCTTGACCACAGTGTAAGCTTAAAGTAAATGAGTGTAACACTCTGGTACGTCTCCTGTATAGGAAATTCAAAAGGATATTTTACAGCGCCAGCTGTTAAGTGCCTATTCCTGGGTTTCATGTCGTAGTTGTAGCTGTCGGCACAACCAATGGGTGCGTTACCTTGGGAACCACTTAGAGGGTGGCTACTGTGGAAGGAAGGCGGCATGTGTAACAGGTGGGTGGTTACCACTGGAGCCATCTGCAGGGGGGGTTACTGTGGAAGGTGGAGGGTATTGTGAGTGAAGGAATCCCCAACCGGAGATTACCATGGAAAGAGCATGAGGGTTACAGTGGAAAGAGGGTATGGCAAGAGCGTGGGAAGGCGTGGGAAGGCATAACCGGAGAGTGATTACCACGAGAGGCATCCGGAAGCTGGTTACCAAGGATGTAGGAGGGTGCGACGAGAGCAAAGGAATCCCCAACCGGAGGAGGGCATGGCGAGAGCATAAGAAGGCGCAACAGGTGGATGGTTGCCACAAGCACTACTAGTTGGAGGGCAGTTACCCTGAAAGGGGGAAGAGAGTTGCTATGGAAGGGGGAAAGTATAGAGAGAATGTACGAAGGTGTAAAATGATGGTTGGAACCATCCAGAAGGCAGTTACTGCGGAAGGAGGAGAATGTGGCAAGAACGAAGGGATCCCCAACCAGAGGATGGTTACTTCTAAGGTATGGGGAGAGTATGAGGAGCAAAAGGAGGGTGGTTGCAAGGGGGACCACCATGAACTACCCTGGATGGAGGAAGAGGGCATGGCAGGAGGTTAGGAATGCATAACTGGAGGGTGGTTACCGTGGAAGGGGGAGGGAGAGTATGGTGAAAGCGAAGGAATGTAGCACAGTCCATCTGCTGCGGTGCCAGTGCAAGCCTGGAGAGACTGACTGGACAGGAGAGCTGGTCGAAAAACTAGTATGCGTGGAAAACTAAAAAGAGGGCTCTAGAACTAGTATATGGATTTGTGAAGTCACTCTCATATTCTCTATCTCAAGGTATTGTAAAATATAAATAAGTTGACAACTGTCGCTGTATTTTACATTACACAGTGTTAACCGTCCTGTCAATTTTTTACCCTTTCGATTTAAACAACAATGCGGAACGCCTATATTTCATGAAAGCAAGTCTGATTTTAGTACTTAAGGCAGTGACGACCACTTGCGGAAAGCCGAAACGAACACATCTTAAAGCTTTGCAATTCTTTGGGCAAAAGAGTTTCTCCCATGTACACAAACTCTGGCTGAAACAATGTGCTCACACAGAGCGGTGTAAACCCAACAATGCACCATCACCATAGCCATCTCACAGAAAAATATATGATGATTACCCCAGCATGTCTTTTTCCGGAAGATTCCAGCTGAAGTTTTGGATGTAGTAGAGGTTGCTCTCCAAATAGGGTAGCTTGCATTTGACGATCAAACACGCCAGGATAGGTATCAGATCATCGGATGTCAAGTGCAGCTGTTCTGTATTGAACCAAAATCCGTGTTGTAAATGCCACTGGAAAAATTTCCTTTTTTATTGCTTTCGTTACGACAATTTATGTCTTTTAATGCAGTACTGTAAGCCTAAGGCTGCGATATTACAGAACGAGACAGTGCAAGGGAAAGAGGGCTGCGAGAAGAAAATACACAAGAACAAATACTCTTTCTCCTTTTTCCTCCACGCCAGACCACTTATTTCCTTCACTGTGCTACAAAAAAATCTAATGGCATATATTGATGGCAAAGCTTGGAGTGAGTGTAAAATGCTTGAGTGCTCACAAGTAAGGCTTGCCTCACGCAGGAAGGATTAAATGCCGAACGCATTTCCTTATTTTGCTACATTTGTTCATGAACGAAATTTGCCACTCCGTCATAAGCGTTGGCTTCTAACTGTCACTGAACCCTGCGACAAATAAGAGGCCCACAGCTTTACCAATGTGTTTGTCACACTCAGCACTTTTCACATGTGCTGCACTTATACTCAACTTTATAATGCTCCACATGCACCAACATGGCCTCCACCAAAGACTGATGCTAGCATTACATATCAGACTCCTGACACTAATTAAAGTTTCCTACACCTAACTGCTCCTCTCCCACTTGATTTGTTTTATGAAGGTCATACTTTATGTCTAGGTAAGTTCACAAAGACAGATTTGTAAGTTTCTCTTTACAACTCATAAATTTTGAAAACTGGACATCAAATTCCATCAACAAAGATGGTGCAGGACAGGCATCCCTTTTAATGTGCAGTAGGGAAGTGAGCAGATCTGAAGTTTATGCTGGCAAGTGAAAGTGATAACTTGTTTAAGAGAAGGAGTAGCACATCACAGCGACTACATAAATCCACAGTATGAATTTCTGATGGTTCCATCTATTTCTTTTATTAGACTCCAATGACATGCATAGCACTGAAGGGACCTGTGTTCAACTTCAGAGTACTCCTTCTCAAACAACAAAAAAAGAGCTTGCTGAAACCACTTCCACCCTTGTTAATGAAGCTCTACACTAACTAGTCGGTCTGTTACGGCACTAAAGATGGCTATTATCCCATGAGGTACCATGCTCAGAACATTCTTGAATAACAAGTAAAGCTAGCACTGCAAGTTATAATTGGCTGAGACAAACGAGTCATGCTGAGAAGGGCAGTCAGCTTTACAAGAAGCCCTTAATCCTTTTTGCTCCAGACTCTGCTCCCACTGTCATGCTCTATGCAACTGCAAACGAAGTTACACTTATACTAGTACATATTTTACACATTCTAGTGTGGCAAAACACAGGAGGAGGGCCCTACCATGTGGATTCTTCAGACGAGCACAACTGTATGCAGTGGAGTCGTAAATCTCTTCCGACAGCATTTTCTGAAATGAAAACAACAGACTATGCTCTACATTTCAGAGAGCGCTAAAGGCGTCGCCTTGGTCAGCTTTCTGCACTTTCCCTATCCCATTCAGGAAAGAGTATGCGCAACTGACTGTTTTGTTTGCAGTTTTCAAATGAAAGCCCCAAAAAAGAGCTTAAATGCAAGAGCAATTTTAATAAAATGTGCCATCACTATTGGCAACAGCACAGAATATACATCAGCAGCAGGAAGAAGGAACCTCCACATACTTTCCAACTGCTCCCACACCACATATGCTTTTAGTCAGTTCTTTCCCCTTTTCTTAAGCCTAGTAACATAGCATCTATCTACTTCTTTTCTGTGGCTCTTTACCCTCACCTAACCATTTCTAAAAGTGGTTTCTGAGGCCCTATTTTCATCTCAATAAAAGAAAATCTGTAGCATGTTCTAGCCGCACATTTTTCTTTTTTAAAGGACAGTATACAACCAACACAGCATGCTCCTTCAAAGGCTTCCATGACTGCAGTTCCCCCCGCAAGTTGATAGCAACTGCACCTGTGCCAGCTTCAGTGTTTCAGTGCACAGCGAAAGAATGACATGTCGCCAGAACAGACATCCATGCTGCAGACATTTTCTTTTTCGCATGCTTTGTTTAAAATTGGCAAAAAAAAGACACACAACTGTAATTGGGGGTTTCTTCGACTTAGAATTTTGCAAGACAATTAAAACTTCTGACACAACTCCAACAACTTAAAATAGTTGACTAATAATCACAATTAGTTAATCAAGGAATAAAAGGTAAGTTCCAGCTGCACTACACAGCCACCAATAACACAGCTTCAGTTTGTAATCCTGTGAAACGAATCGCCTTATTGAAACTTTAGACTGATTCATATTGTTACGGGGATGTTGCGGCGGTAAGTCTATATGGCGGCTGCTCTGAGAAGGCCAGCACTCAGCTCAGAACCGAGCGCCCAGCTACCAACTGTCAACGTCGTCGTCGTTCCGCGCACCGCCACTTCTTCGTTCATGATTCGTCCACTTGTAACACTATCCCCCTCGGCTGAAGGCAACGTCCCGGTGCGTGTTAGGCGTGCGATGTCGATGGTGGGTGATAGGGCTTGAGGCGAGCTACATGAACGACTTCGGACTTCAGTGGAGCGGACGTCGACTTTGGGTGCAGCGGCGTGATTTCATACGTTACGTCGGTCACTGCCCGTAATACACGATAGGGACCTGTGTAGCGCGGCAGAAGTTTTTCACATAACCCCACACGACGGGATGGGAGCCACAGCAGGACGAGAGATCCGGCAGGGTATCGCACATCACGGTGCAGGCCATCGTACCGGTGTTTTTGAGCCTCTTGGGAGGCGGAGAGCTTGTGTCGAGCAACCTGGCGGGCAGCGTCTGCTCGGGCGATAGCGTCACGCGCATATGTAGTGACAGGGCCAGCTGTGGGCAGCAGAGTGTCGAAGGGCAGTAAGGGGTCTCGTCCAAAGAGAAGATAGAAGGGCGAGTAACCAGCGGTATCATGGCGCGAAGAGTTGTAGGCGAAGGTGACAAAAGGCAAGATTATGTCCCAGTCCCGGTGGTCGTCGGATACGTACATGGCGAGCATGTCTGTCAGCGTGCGGTTGAGACGCTCCGTAAGGCCGTTCGTCTGAGGATGATAAGCAGTGGTGAACTTGAGACGAACGGAGCACGAACGAAGGATTTCGTCAACAACTCGGGAAAGGAAGCAGCGGCCACGGTCGGTAAGGAGTTACAAGTGGACGAATCATGAACGAAGAAGTGGCGGTGCTATTCTTGGTGACGGTCACGATGAGGTGCGGAAGAACAACATTGCGGGAGAGAACGACATCGGCGAGTGGACAGGCAAGATAATCCCCATCAGGAACCGCAGGAAATGGGGACATAGGCAGATAAACGGCAGAGTCGGGGGGCAGGCGAGCGTACTCGGTGGAGCGAAGGCGGGGCGTGGAGCTTGAGGGTGTGTCGGCTGAGGACCAAGGATCACATTGTGAGGGCAGTGTTCGAGGACGGTGAACAAAACTGGGATGTGGCAATCGGCAAGAGTGACGCGGGCAGTGCACATGCCAGTGACGGCAGCAGTGCTGCCATCGGCAACGCGAACGGTGGGCGAAGCGGCAGGGGTCTGAACTTTTTTGAGGCGACGGCAAAAGGATGAGCTAAGAACCGAGACTTGGGCACCAGTGTCAATGAGGGCAGAAACAGGAACACCGTCCACAAAAACGTCGAGCAGATTACAGGGCGAAGGCTGGGTCAGTAGAGGATTTTCAGGTCGGGGCACCAATGCAGCATCACCTCCGGGAGCTGCACTGGCTAGTTTCCCGCGAAGCGGCCTGCAGAGGACGGTGAGTAACTGCGGTGCGGAAGAGGTGAGCGGGAACGGTGGGCTGTTGGGGAGGGAGAGCGGCTGGTTCTACGAGGAGGCGGTGTGGACTCGGCGCTGGGTGGGTCATTCCGAGGCGTGAAGCGGCGGGGTCCATAGTCATAACGGCGGTCAACGTAGGGCAAAGGTCAGGGAGGTGCGGACCAACGGCTGCGGCAGTGGCGGGAGATGTGGCCTACGCGCGAGCACGTAAAGCAGATCGGCCGGTCGTCAGGAGTACGCCACTCATCCGGATTGCGATACCTTGTGTAACGTGGGACGAAGGTGTTGCGGGCCGTAGCAGTAGCGACCACGGGAGAGATGGGGCTCGCACTCCGAGGTTCGACGGGACGATGGCTGGAGGGCATGCCCAAGTTGGCGACCTCCTGGCGAACGACAGCTTGAATAAGGGATATTGTGGCCAGGGTGTTGTCCGACAAGGGCGCGTTGGGCGTAACAGGAGCCAGCGCCTCCAGTTCACGGCGCACGATGCGAGTCACGTTGTCGGGTTTGGAAGGCTGCCTTAGTGTCGGCAGATCCTCGCACGTGGAACTGGCAGCTGTGTTAGGCAGGCGGTCGAAGCGGTGTGCAATGCGCCGGTGCTTGGCCTGCTCGAAGCGTCGACACACCTGCAGAACGGAGTCAACCGTAGAGCAGTCCCGGCAGAGAAGAAGGTGGAAGGCATCGTCGGCAATGCCTTTAAGAATGTGGCCTACTTTATCGTCTTCGGTCATGTTGGGATCGACCTTTCGGCACAGTGCCAAGACGTCCTGGATGTATGTAATATATGATTCAGTGGCCGTTTGGGCGCGAGCTGCAAGTTCTTTTTTGGCAGCAAGCTGACGGCCAACTGGTTTTCCAAACAGGTCGCGGAGCTTTTGCTTGCAGGCATCCCACGTGGCAATCTCTTCTTCGTGGGTTTCGAACCAGACGCGTGCGGTGCCGGCGAGATAAAATATTACATTGGCCAGCATCAGCGTGGCGTCCCACCTGTTGTGCTGGCTAACACGCTCATAAAGCGAGAGCCAGTCCTCGACGTTCACGCCATCTGTACCGCAGAATGTGCCCGGGTCGCGAGGGTGGGCTACGACGACAGTTGGCGTGGCAGGCGCAGACGGAGGGGCCGGGTCGGTAGTCATCCCGTCGTCTCGTCGGGTCGTCGGCATGTCGGCTCGAACCCGCGACCTCCACCAAAGATGTTACGGGGATGTTGCGACGCTAAGTCTATATGGCGGCTGCTCTGAGAAGGCCAGCACTCAGCTCAGAACCGAGCGCCCAGCTACCAACTGCCAACGTCGTCGTCGTTCCGCGCACCGCCACTTCTTCGTTCATGATTCGTCCACTTGTAACAATATGAAGCACCTGCAAACTTGGCTATACATACACTACTATTTTCACCAAATAATTTTCTGGACTCGAAGCAGACAGGCAAAAGTGAATAACCATGTAGCCTGAAAAACAAAACAAAACAAAAAACCTAGACCCTGCCGCGCATGCAGTTTTGCAAATGGCTCCATGAAACTGTCCGCATCATTAACACTATGTCTCAACTTATGCACTATATGTAACCATAGCTCAACAAGGGAATGTTGCTTACCAGAGTGGTCTTCAAGCACCAAAGCTTCTCCAGAGGAGTAATCTTTGAATCCAGTGATGCAAGCTCCACAACCTAAAATGAAGAAAAAAGAAAGAATAAAAGAATAACTTAATGGTCACTCAGCAAGTTTTATGCAGAAAAGAAATATAATGAAACCTTAAACGACCTTTTCAAAACATGTTTACCATCCTATTCAACAATCACTGATCTGCATGCCAACATGACACCGAAGCCAATGCTAAAAAATGCTTGTGTACCAACCTTTTACCGCAAGTTTCAACCAAACAAAGTGTTATAACATTGAGGAAACAAGCTGCAAGTCCAAAGCATGAAAGCCATGTTTAGGAACTTCAAACTGAGCTAGCAGTCATTCTCTGCAATGAAACTGAAGAGACGACCCTCCCAAAGTAAGAATTACTGAAGCATTTTTGCACACTTTTATCTTTTCTTTCTTGATCACACACTGCGAATTAGATTACAGAAGCCAACAGAATTTTCGGATTCCAATAATTCGGACTTGCGCGATATTTCGGACCTCAATGAGGAACAGTCACGCACCTCATAAGAACATGTACATTTTCATGACCAATATTTCGGACTGTGTGGAGTCCAAAAGTGATTTTTCGACTAAAATAGACACTATGAAGACCGTTTTTCAACCTAAAATTTGTTTTTTTTTGTTTTTTGGCTTAATATTGACAAGAGCGGGCATCGCTGTCGCAACCAACCGGTTCTCCGCTGCTGTGAAAGGTGCCATCTTGGATTTAAACACTCATTCCAACGGGCTGGCTTGGATAGGCTTGGCTATTTGAGCATCATGGCTGCCATTTGATATAACGGCACACTCTTGGCTGCCATCGAGATGGCATACAAAGCACACCATCGCAATGAAAACCGAACAGCTGCAGCATCCACCGCTGCTTGGACGACGCCGCCCGCAGTAACCGAGGGCTCCAGATAATTTCAACCCCTTGGGGTTCTTTAATGTGCAGTGACACTGCACAGCACACAGGCCACTAGCATTTTGCCTCCATCGAAATGCAACCGCCGCGGCCGGGATCGAACCCACATCTTTCGGGTCAGCAGCTCAACACCATAACCACTGAGCCACCATGGCGGCGAGTTTTCAAAGAGAGAAGCCTCTAATGAAAAGCAGAGATTTTAGCCGGCAAGTAAAATTTGTTGACATGCTACTCTGCGTGCGGAAGGGAATTGGGGATAGAAAGATGGAGAGACAGAGGCACACAAAATGATAAAGTGAAGAAGTAAAAGAAGACAATAATAATAAAAAAATGGGCATTGAATTTGGGCTAAGGTGCATCAATGAGTAATGCTACAAGGTATTAAATGACGAAGTGCAATGTCTTACAAAGGGGCTGACAAAGTTTACTGCACAAAGGCAACATAATGGTGAGACGTAAGGAGACATTAGAGCTTGTTGGATAGACCAACGCGATCTAAACAGGCAAATAAAAAGTTAGTTGCATGTCTCTGCTACGTAAAGCAGGCTAAGAGACCTAACACGCGGTCCACTGTTAGAGGCACTTGGGTGAGCGACTCCATACAACGTTCACAGTATGCATGTTGTCAGACTACCCTGGGAATTCAAATGGAATATGTTGTACTGTTTCTACTAAGAAGCAGGTGTCGCAATGCAGACTGTTCACTTTTCCTAAAGAGTACCGGAAGCTGTTTGTAAATGCGGCACTCAGACAGAGACAATGATGAACAGTTTGTAGATGGCGTGGCAGACTCTGTGAGTGGTGGCCACATTGCAAGACCGTAAGAAGAAGGCCTGGATACTGCTTTGGTGAACTGCAAAGCAAGTTTGAATACTTTAGTAGCATCAGAGTGTACATGTATTTACTTTGTGGTTAATTCGACCATCTTGTACTTCTGTTAATCATTTATATTAGCTAAAGATCTTTCTCTTCTTTTAATGTTTCTTTTGCTCAATGCCTGATATGTAGGCAATCAAATATAAATGGCTCCCAAAACATGTACTTATATGAAAAAAGAAACTGCTTTCTCTCAAAAGCCGCCGCGGTGGCTGAGTGGTTATGGCGCTCGACTGCCGGCCCGAAAGACGCGGGTTCGATCCCGGCCGCGGCGGTTGAATTTCGATGGAGGCGAAATTCTAGAGGCCCGTGTGCTGTGAGATGTCAGTGCACGTTAAAGAACCCCAGGTGGTCGAAATTTCCAGAGCCCTTCACTACGGCGTCTCTCATAGCCTGAGTCGCTTTGGGACGTTAAACCACCCCAAATCAAATCAAATGCTTTCTCTCAAAGAATTTGTTTTCGATAAGGTAAAAGAGCATGTCTTTGAAAATGCAGCACTCCCTTCTTTTTCAGCTTTTGCCACATTTTGAATCGATGCTCTATTACCAACTTACCATGCTCTGCACCTGCTGGTACTAATACAAACCTCAGTACAGTTTTCTGCAATCAAAGGTAATGTGCTCCAACTCTGTAGTCTCAACAAGACATTTGTTGTTAATAACAGTCGACCAGCACTCACAGAAAGCAGCACACTGTCTACTATTCAAAGTCATGGACATTTTGCAATGCACAGCAGAGCCATTGCATTTGAACTGAGATGATCATGAGCTCTGAATGATGACGGCTCTGCGATGATGACCATGGCTCTCTGAAACCGACTAGCATTTTCAGGACACCTACGCAATCTAAGGTACCATTTAACAACTCTGATATCGCATTTCACTCTTGAGTACTTTGCACAGGAAGGTGAACTTACTGATCGAGGCAGCGGGCAGCAGAAGGACTCGCGAACCCCAAACTGGTCAGGACTGAAGCCAGCCAAATGTAGCTGCCGCAGCTTCTCAACAAGCACTGCATCTTCTTGTCGACAGAACTGCTTCACAGCAGCAAACACTTTCTGGTGAACCACACCCATCACATAGCTGCATGAGCAAAAATAGAAAGCACGTAACACACCCCAGCTCTACTCAGTTGAAAAGCTGAAAGATGGCTCTTCAACGGCAAGGCTTCACCAACACTTATCCGCCTTTTTTTACATAACTGCATGGCAGAGGCATGCCTCTCCTCTATGAAGCCAGAGGCTCCAGGAAAAAAAGACATTTAACACCTTTGCGACTTCTAGTGACTGCTGTCAGCACGACGGCACTGGAACTTTGCACTAATATTTAATGGCGTGCATACGCCTGTTTTAACTTAAGAACCTATGTAAAAAGCTGCAGTCAGACTTCTGCTTTCCAATGTTGTCTTTCTAGCCAAATGCCTTTACATGTACCGTATTATAAGCTCCAGCATTAACTGTACGGAAGCCATGGGTAGGCCAAGAGTGAGCTCATCGGTTGTTACATAACAAGTCATAACTAAAAAAAGGCTCTACTATCAGCACGACATAATAAAAGGAAGGCCAGCGAAACAAAAGCATTAAAGATAAACACATAAAATCTACTCTGATTGCAATGATAACCTATATGTCATAGTTAATTAAATCCCCAACAACTGATACAGCCCTGAGCTCTCTACCCTATTTCGCTCAAGTACTCCAGTTCAGTGAAATTTTACCACAATTGTAATGGCACTGATTTGGCAAATGGCTCAAAGTTTACTTCATTCCACACTGGTATTTGATTTTAGCATTTTGGCAACACAAAACATAGACACACAAAGCCAACTGTTGCATTATGAAGAATCACCCGGATGTGACGAAATTGTCTTCTAAACACAAAACACGCGTTGTTCATTCATGCACTGAAATAGACATGATGAGGCCTTTGTACCTTTCTGTGGCCAGAGATATCCTTTGGAATGTAGCGCCATAGCTGCTTACAGGTGGTTCTTGAGACCTTTGGAATGCCTAAGAACAAATACAAAGCAAAATAACGATAAGGAAAGAATTTACTACCAAGGGTAAGCCTATCTTATATAACAAGGTTATTAATGTGCAGGTGCACTTTGATTTTCTGTGCAGCAGGCATAAAAGTGCACTGACATTTAGCATAACACCTAGTAGTCAGATTACTTCAGGACGTTTCGAAGAATAAAAATTGCAAATATAAGCTGCCACAAAGCTGTACATAAGTAGCCGCACACCAAAACAATGCCAACAATCTTATGTGCCCAGTTATCTCTATTAGTAAATATCACCCATCGCAGAGGACACCTGCAAAAACTACGGAGATAATTGGAGAGACCAAGAACAAAATCAAAACAGCTCCAAAGATAAAATATTTTTAATGCGCCTAATTTCAGAAGCTGATGGAGCCACTAGGGCAGCTAAGAATTGTGAGGACATCACCCCTGAACCTCTAGACATAATCTCTAAATCTAACAGGCTGTTTCAGGGCATCAGTGATGAAACTGTGACAGTAGCCATGAATGCAATGACAGCAAGTTACTTTTTTTCTAGTATAATAAAATAACCTCTACAGCTTAAACCAAAGATCTGCAGCCTTCCTGGTGCTTGAAGGCATTATAGTACACAACAAAGACAATTCCATGCTTTAATGGAGAGCATCACAAGCTGACAAGGAGCAACTGGCTAAAACCTGAAAGATAAAGGCGCATGCATGCATGCACCTTTATCCAATAACAATGTCACAAAATTACATGGCATCACAAACAAACATCACACCATTACAAAAAATATTATGTTCACTCTGGTCGTCACAGTCAAATAGCGTTGCCCTGGCATGTAAGAATCAATTTAACAAATGACTATTTCTTAACCTTTTGAAGGTTTTTGCACACATATGTACAGTGGCGGTTTTTCTGTCCCGCAAGGTTTTTGCCGTACGAAAACGGTTTAAACCCTCAGTCTGAAATTTCGCACCATAATGGCAACGCATGCTCACTGGGACGTGCTGCCGCCTCCTAGGACTTACAAGAAGCGTTTTGAAATTTGATTGCGCTTCTTTCTAGCGGAGATAAACAGATCTGATTTCTGGCTTCAGTGTGTCGCGCGGTCTGCGCAACACCTTTTTGTGGTTTCAGTTTCGCCGCGTGATCGCAACAGAGGTGCTATTGGCACTACCCTGCAGGGGCCGAGGAAGCTGATTTCCATCTTTATTGGCGCTGCTCTTAGCTTGCTTATCACCGACACTGTGTTCTCACTCTCCTTGTTTACTGTGTTTCCTTAGAGTTCTTCAGATGCACGGCAAAGCTGCGATGTGGCCGAGCGCAGTTCCCACTCTCTTGACACCGACAGCGATGACTCTTTCGCGTCTTATGTGTGTATACTGCGATAAAGTGCTGTGCGTAGACCAGTGTTTCTTCAAGAAATACCGCAACACACTATTGAAATACTATTGAACATTTCGCAGTGCTGAGTGATGCTGACATCAAAATACTGTTACTAATTTTTAGTTTACTATTTCTTCCCGACCTTACACATTTTTTACATTCAAATCTGCAATAAAGTAATTTGACCATCTGGGAAAGTTTTAAAACAAATTCGACCCTCATAGGGGTAACAAGAGTGTTGCAATCAAACATTAGGTGAGGTTGCAAGGGAGGACGAAACATTGACTCCACTCACGTCTACGGCCCAAAGGACAATATCCTTAAGCTTCTGTGCCGTGTCGTGCAGGTAGGCAGGTAAGATCATGTAGGTGCCACAAAAGCTCTCCAGCTTTTTATCCAGTTCCTTGAGAAGTGATGCATGCTGGGGCAGGCCCCGAAGGTATACCAGGGACCTTAACAAGAACAGGACACGAATGAAGGATAAGCACCATAACAGAATGTATGGAGACACAGGGTGGCAAAAAAGTGGGGGTGAAATGAGGTTTGACAATGACTTGTGGCAGCATAAGCAGTGACACCTCATCAATGAAAACTGACAGTTTTACTGTCACTTTCACAAAAGCAGAGCATACACAAGGATACGGATTCAGTCAAACAAAGCAGCAAACTGAGCTGCTCAAACAGAAGTTCAGTCACCTTTCCTTAAGCAGTTCAATACATAGGGCATGATGGACAATCTGAAAACAGGCAAAGCATCTTGCAGCCTTATTAGGTATGCACAAACCTGCTAATGCAGTAGTACACAGCAATAAAATAATTTCTGCATTAACACCTCACTTCTTTAACAATAAAAATTCATTTCATATAGATTTTGTTCGTTTCAGCACACTTTGTAGCAAACATTGTTTAATCTGTCTTTGAAGAGTGGTGTATCACCTGCTGTTGAACCCTGACATGATTACAGCCCTTGTTATGAGAGTTGAGTTTTTTTTCCCAAGTTGTACGTTTGTTTTTCTGTTTGTTATGCATGTTCACATCGCTTTTTGCCGTTGCAAACCAATATGCCCCCCTTTATGTAATGCCTTCAGTCCTTTAAGGAAACAATAAATGAAATGAAAATGAAATACTATCTGCACTACTGACAACTACTTAGTGAAGTAGTAGCATGAACTTCTCAGCATGTACAAGCAGCATGCATGATCAACAAGCATAGCTTTCTCAGAACTGGGTGAAATCAATTGAAGCAAATTCAACTAGAGAACATGCACTGTATCGTCTTTTCCCCAGAGTCTAACAGAAGCTGCTTAGAACAGGCTTCAATAAGGGCATGCCTTTCCAGGCTCAGCAGGCTGGGCAAACCCAGGTGTACACACTTACTCTTTGTAGGAAAGACACTTCTCCAAATCTGCAGGGCTGAGCGAGCCATTTGTGTCCTGGAAAAAGATGTGCGACAATTCAAGAGACATCTTACGACAAAAAAACCTCGCCTTTTACTCTCTGTCTAGAATCCGAGACACGGAATGCTTACCACATCCAAATCTGATGAAGCTCCCTCGAAAGGCTTGCTTATTGTAAGAACCCTGTACTGCTTGAACTTCTGCAACAAACAGAATGCGAAACACGCACACTCAGTTCCACACCTTGCAAGAACAATGTAAGCAAAGAGAAAGCCAGCAGAACAAATGGAGCAAAAGTGCATGGCTTGCTGCATCACATTCAGACTTCTCACAGAACAGCCGAGCAGTTTTTCCTGTTTTGTGGGCACTCACACAATACTAGTAATTTAAACCACTGTCATTTTTTGATGCACAAACTTCACACTGCGAGAGCCTCCACTCAAAGAGTATAAAAAGGACATTTCATTTTCGTGTAAAACCCAACTAAAATCCAATTTTATCAGACTCTAGAAGTTTGAACAGACTTTTTAAACATCCGGCAATCTCAAAATGAAACTTTTTATTACAAATATCATAATGAAATTATTTGAGTATATGTATTAATAATAATAATAATAATTAATTTTGGGGGAAAGAAAATGGCGCAGTATCTGTCTCATATATAGTTGGACACCTGAACCGTGCGCCGCAAGGGAAGGAATAAAGGAGGGAGTGAAAGAAGAAAGGAAGTAAGAGGTGCATTCGACCATCTGGGGATCTTTAACATGCACAGACACCCCACAGCACAGGAGCACCTTTGCATTTCTTCCCCTGTTTTCAGGAGCATAATTAGTTTCAGTATATCTTAGCGTTTTGCCTCCATAAAAACACGTAGCCGCCGCGATCGGGTTCAAACCCGGGAACTCCGGATCAGTAGCCGAGTGCCCTAACCACTGAGCCACTGCGGCAGGTTGTATATGTACTAGAAAATTGGTTTTGGGGAAAGGAAATGGCACAGTAACTGTCTCACATCTCTGCAGACACCTGAACTGTGGAGGGGATAAAGGAGGGACTCAGAGATGAAAGGAAGAAAGAGGTGCTGTAGTGGAGAGCTGGCTCCTGAATAATTTCGACCACCTGGGGATCTTTAACATGCACAGACACCCCACAGCACATGGGCGCTTTTCATATTATAGAAGAATAACAGAAGACTAATTGGGTGATTTCTTATGGGTCATTAAGACACTTTCAATATTTTTTGGTTCTTAGTGAAATGAAACTGTAGCTAAAAACCTGCCATATGAAACTATGCTACTTATATTGTTATTGAGCTACACCATCTGATAGAAATGTTCAATTATGGAAACGAAAACAAAGAGCCCTAGGTATAAGATGACTCTTGAGTAATATCAAAACCGAATTTAGAGTAGAAGAATGAAAAACACCTTATTTGCAACCGTAATTGCCCAGTCATAATTATTTCATGAAAACACCACAGACTACTCTCACAATAGAAAAGAAACACATCAGATAATCGTGAATCAATGAGCTTCGGTGCTATTGTTTCTGAAACACAGATGTGTTCTCTAATTGACCTTGAGTCTATGTCCACTCTTTCCTTTATTGTGGATAATGAACAAATGGAAATTAATCACAATAACTGGGATTAGTCTTAATACTCCTAAACTGAAATCAACATTAAACAGCTTCTATCAAAGAATGATGGCTTTTGCCAAGAAGAATTTCACAACAGTGACATCATATAATAAGTTAAATTCCAATATGAAGATAATAAATCTGAAATCACTGTAGGCAGCATAAAAATATCTGATAAAAATAAGTGACCGTCTAAGGCTGCTTTTAACAATTACACAAAGCCCAGCCATCTGCAATGTCTCAGCACGAAGCAGCACGTGCAGCGGAAAAGGCTTTCAGATGACAAGACAACATGATGGTGACTCATGTCTCAAGTATCTGAAAAACACAGCTGTTATGGCCTGCACTACTTGCATGCTTTCCTTATTACAAGAGCAAGGCGTGTTTTTTTGGCAGAAGTTGTGCAGACGCTGACTCAGTAGAAAAGTATTTGCAGCATTGTCTGAACGCCTGTAGTTATCTACCACAGATGACACAAATACTCTATCAATCAAAAAGGGCATGTACCCCAGGAATGAGGAGTTGCACATCAATATAAAAAAGTAACCTTCCACATAATGGTAGCAACAAGCATGCCAACCCCAACTACTAGAATGAATTCATATCAGTGCTTGTTCACCAGCATACATCATTTTCGTCGCTCATATCGCGAGTCATAATAAACATGACTGCAAACGCAGCCGTTAACCAATGACGGTAACCACTTCTGAAAATGTACATGCTCTTAATATGCAGTGTTAGAGTGCTCCTGCCCAAAAAGAACAGTTCCTCTGCTGCCGTGTGCACACGACAATGTGCAGCCTTTGTCAAAAATACACAGCCCACTGATTTGCTTTACGACTGTGCCATGTGGCCCGCTTAGCATCATCGATATCCCAAACCTCTCAAGGAATACAAAACTTTCGTCCTTACCCTTCAGAAGCTTAGGACTTATAAAGTGCTAGAGAAACCCACTGCACAGCTTAGAAGCAAGCCCCATGAGCTGAGTATTTTTGACAAAGTTTGTACATCGCACACCAAAAATTTGCAGAGCATGACACTGACAAAAAAAGCTCCATTTTCTCACTGCCCAAGCAGGCAGCATGGAATGGTATGAACAGCACAGGCATCACTTTGCAAACAGTGTAATGTGCCCTGAATCATAGGCACTGCACCTCAGATGCAATGTAGTTTGATTTTTTTTTTTTTTCCATGAGCTCATGCTCCGTAAAATTTTGGTCCCAGATGTACACATTCAATTCAGCCACAAAATTTTTGAAGATTGGTGCTACACGGTTCATAAGCAAAAGATGTCAAGGGCTATGCTACACTAAAAAAAACGACAGGCTCGAAAATCAAATTTTGTTTCCCAATAAAATGCGCAGTCAAAGCCTAGTATTAAACATGCACTCTGATAAAAGGTATTATACCCTGTTGTAGCAAAGCTCTTCACCAAGAATCTTGATATTAAACTCGTTAGGAAAGCCTGGAAAGAAAAAAAAGATATAAAATGTGATCAATGCTAAAAGCATGTGCATGCAACCAGCCTGAGCATATTTCGATGCTTCAGTTTCCTCCAATTGACTGTGAGCTGACTTCTGGGACATAAACATTTCATCTACTATATTACTATACCAATTTACTGGTACTAAAGTATCATTAAATTCCCTAAATGAGCAACAAAGAAAAGCCTAGATAGTGCTATAGTGCATGTGACAGGTAGCCTCAGACTTCATATGTACAGAATAGTTATCAATGGTACAACACTGCATTTCCCTGAGCTCCAAGAAATTTTACCAAATACTTGATAAAAAAAAGTCTCTGAAAGTGAAACTTGGCTCTCTGTTTTCACCACCAAAAACAAACGTTCGAGCCTGCCTAAGCCCTCAGAATTCTTTAATAAAATCTCACCGATGTTTAAAGACTGCAGCCTAATTTACAGCATGTAATGAACCAGATTTAAGCATTCTGGCAATACGTGCTAAAGCAGATCTCAGACTATGCTTCGGCTGTATCATGCAACTAACAAAAATGACAACAGATCAGCACTGAGTTTATTTTCACCGGTAACTAGCTAGGCAGTGCTTCGAGTAGTTGCCAGAGATTTAGTTCATGTGTCAAAAAGTATGTGGAGTTGAACGTTGCAAAACTGCATGTGGGATGAGAGATGCCGTAGTGCAGGGCTCCAAATCAATTGCGACTACCCAAGATTCTTTACCATACACTGACATCCCACAATGCAAAGGCGCTTTTTAATTTTGCTCCTATCAAAATGTGGTCACCTTGGGCCAGATTCAATTCCACAACCTTAGCCTCAGAATCAAATGCCAAACCCACTTAGCCACTGCAATGGGCAGGCATTTGGTGTTTACTTACTTTGAACTCGAAACTGTACACATGCATGGAATTGATGCCCCTGTTTTGAGGTGGCATTTTCTCGGCAAAATCGTTGAATACAAAGCAGCGAAAGCATAATCTTCAACACCCACTTGAAGAACCCAGGTATAAACAACTTAACAATGAAGCACCATCATACAAGTACTAATTGTGAACATCAAAAACAAGTTGTTAAGCATTTAATACATGCGCCCACTAAAAGAAAACACTAATGCCTCGCTTACATGGCCAGCCCATTGGCAACATTACATGCGACCGTCGAATTCATCAAATACATACCTGAAACTGCTCGGATGTGCGTGCCATCCACTTCAACACTCTTCTGTAAATTGTTCCCACAGGATGTGTACTGCCTACGATGAGAATAGCAGACTCGGAAAATGTACTTATTTGGCGCGAAAAACCTACACTAACGTGCATCCGACAAAAAAAAAAAAAATCACCACTACATAAAAAAGTGGAAAACAATAGCAGTAGAGCCTTGTTCTCACCCTTTGAAAAGCGGCGATGGCTTCAAGATATGAGCATCTAGAGAAAGCACAGAAAGAAAAAAAATTATTTATAGACGATAAATCATGCAGTGCTCTTAAATCAATGTTCTTTGTGCTGCAGGGTTTTCTGCCCATTCCCTGAAAACATGCATGCTCATGATGCAGATAAAAAGAGAGCTTTTAACCTGACTGCCAGAAAAATGGCATAGCTGAGCCACCAGTCATGATGGCAGCTATATATGCCCTAATTAGGATTCTGGTCTTGTTCATCGGTACATAGCAATAACCTGCGATCAACCCTTCTTGATACGAGCTCCGAGAAAACAACATTCAGAGGTGTTACTGGCAGGACAAACTTATTTTTCACCAACTTACCGACAAATCTCGAGTTGATTTTCACCCCTTTCAGCGACGGTGCGTGTGGCACACATATCAGCCAGCAATGTGTTTGAGCTTCTTCATATTTTGATCGGTACGTTGTCTGCGGAGGAAGGTAGAGCCGAAAAAAGGAAATACGTGATGGTCTCTGTTCGCAGACACAAACACAGGAAACGTGCTAGACTGAGCGACAGATATAATTAACGAAACAGGCGCGATTCTCATGAAATGATCTAGCAAAGTAATTCAAGCTGCTCTAAATAGGGCGTCGTCACCACCGCAGTGATAGTATCAAAAAATTGCAAGTAAAGTGCTCCACAGCACTCAGGTGCAAACACTGCCGTACCAGTTCTAATTGACAACACTTTGTCATGCTGAAAATATGCCAAGACACTATACCTGCAAGAGCTTGTAGAAGGGGTTAGAATCCAAGTCGTCAGCGGACATCCTTTAGCGAGGTGCAACTTCACAGATTTCCTTGTTTCTTCCCTGCTTGTCGAGCGGTCAACACCAGGCTGCACACAAACAAATCACGCAACGACTTAGCGCTTTACGCCAGCGTCAAACAGAAACGTAGGCTCGTAATCTGACGTAGGATGCCTGAGCGGCGTGAGTCAAGGCGGCGGCGAACGACATGCGCTGATAACGTTATACATTTGTCCGGGAGTGATGAACGCTGATGATAAGCTTTCCGGTGAATTTATTTCAGCGTCGACTGCACTCGCTGCGCCCCGGCAAACAGCGGGAAAGTGATGCAGCACACACAATGAAACTAGTGCGTCGGAAAAACTACCGACATTCCGAGAGCTTAAACATCTGTTACGGATTGCGTCGACCGCGAAACATGTGGAGAAGTTGACGTGGTGACGTCAACGCAGGAGTCGTTCCGTCGCCTCTATGTCTATGTACTCTCAAGTGGCGCTGGCTACCTCCTAAATTCAGGCAGTTGCCCACTCGTTGCCAACCAGTATTAAAAAGCTGTCGGTTCTCTCATATTTTACAGTGTGGTAATGCAACAGTATTCAGGCTAAGTTCTTAGTTAAAAATCCAAAGACACTAATTTTTTTTTAAGAGATATGCTACCCATTAAAGTACATTGTTCACCACTTGGTATTCGGCCTACGACCACTATGTTTTTTCCTGTTTCGGTTTCATCGACAAAACGATGGCTCTGACGTACAGTTGGTGGTTAGGTCACGGATACGTAGTTTAATTCACTACTCAAGTGGGCCTGCTTAGTAGTAAGAATTGCAATAAACGACGAATCATCAGTTATAAATAAACCCGCCGCGGTAGCTCAGTGGTTAGGGCTCTCGGCTACTGATCCGGAGTTCCCGGGCTCGAAACCGACCGCGGCGACTGCGCTTCGATGGAGGCGAAACGCTAAGGCGCACGTGTGTTGTGCGATGTCAGCGCACGTTAAAGATCCCCGGGTGTTCGAAATTATTCCGGAGCCCTCCACGACAGCACCTATCTTTCTTCCTTTCTTCTTTCACTCTCTCCTTTATCCCTTCCCTTACGGCGCGATTCACTGGGTGTCCGCCGATATGTGAGACAGATACTGCGCCAATTCCTTTCCCCAGAAACCAATTTTCAATTTTCAGTTACAAATAAGCGTCATGTTACAAACATGACGCAGACAAACACGACGCAAACAAAGGTGACGCAGCAGTCGACAGCGATGCGGGGTGAAGCGTGCTTAGCATGCCTCCGTCAAGCTATCTGGAGGTTTTGCGTCAAACGAAGTTGCCGACGCCTCTTCTTTATTCACCGTATTGTATGAATGGCTGTGAAGAAAACTGTCTACAATTTGCGCTACGCGGAAAGCCTTTTTCATTGGCTGTCAGTCTACTGAGACGGGAGGTCGTGGGATGTGAACAGTCGTCGCAGGAGGTCGGTCCTTCAGCCGTGAGCTTCATCAAGTATATCATGCACAGATCACTAGGCCCCTAAATCTGCATCACATTACATCAAGCATAATTTCGAGCATATTACTGGCGCTTGGGGCTCCCAAAATTGTGTCTCGTTGGAAGTTCAGTGACCACCACTATCTACAGAAGCAGACCCTAATCATAGCGTTTTTTTTCTACTGAATATTTTTTTCATCGTGATTCGTTATTACGGACGCCTCGCCTTATATGGACAAAGGGCCTATATTAAAGAGTCATGAAGCACTTCCTGGGGGAAAAAAAAGAAAGTCCTTACACGAACAGCGCAGCCGCTCAACACATGCAAGCTTGTGGTTGTTGCAACTTTACGTTTGACCTTCCGCCTTATTCGATCTCTGGAGAGCGCTTGTAGCACTGTCGCGCTACGTCGGTAATGGTCGATATATGTAATACATGAAGCTTCTATTCTTCAACCAACTTCGTGGCTTGAAGCAAAGCTAACATCACGAAGCTGGGAGGTTGTGTGTGCTATATCGCTCAACCGAGAGGATATGTGGCCCAGGTTGGCTTCTCGTCACCTGAGGGTGGCGGGCCCGTGACTGCGACCCCTTCAAGTTGATGGGCCCTTCAAGCCAGGGCCGGAACCTAGCAAAGTCAGGTGCAAGATCCGTTGTGGATGCGGCCTTAGGCATTGATCTGACCCGTTGCGCCTGACAGGGTGAATGGGTGGGCTAGGACAGGTGCTGAAGTATCCTAGATGTCAGGTTGGGTTCCACACAGTCCTTGTAGTCTCAATGAATGAGACAATAACTATATATTGGTTAATGCGGCAGGGTGATTTCTTTCACCGGGCCAGAGAATGAGGATAATTTTTTGGGCAAATTATTTTCTATCATTAAAAAAAATTGTCTGTGGTTTAGCTCTGGTTAAACCTGAAGTGACGCGAGAGCTATAGATCTGGCCGAGTGGAACTCGCTCCGAGTGGAATTGCAAAGTCAGTCTTTCGCCGCTCCGTTTCGCTGGGCGTTCCTTCTTTACCTTTGTCCCTGGACGTGGATTCACTCTCTCCCCCTCTCCCCCTCTACTCCTCCACTCGGCACGGCGCTTGCGCACAGCTGTTACAGCTCGGTTTTGCCGGCGCGCCGCGCCGCCGGCAGCATCATCTGCTCCGCACCACGTTACCAACCACGTGACCAAGGCCACGGCGCCGCCACGGAGCTCAAGGGGTGCCACGCTGAAGGCTCGAAGAGCTGGCGTAGTGTAGCTCTCGCTACAAGACTGGTAGGGACGCTCAAGCTCCAAACGAACTGCTGGACTTGTTGGTGCTTGATGCTTACATTCACACAACGCGACGAGAGGGATCCCTCTCGTCGCGTTGTGTGAATGGTGGCAGTGGTGTGTCGACACACCACTGCGCTTTGCGGTGCCTGTGTGCCTGTATTCACGCCTCGTTGAACTAATTGACTTCAGTGAGGGGCATATAACCCTCCTTTCAGTCACGCCTAACAGCTTTCTGAATGGCGGTATCGACAGGAAGGCGTCTAAGAATGTCATCAAAAGTTGAACACATGCCCATGTCGCGACCGTAAATAGCGGAAGAAAAAAGTTATTTCGAGCGAAAATGTTCGAAGTGGGTTTTTGAGGTGGTGAGAACTGGCCGTACTATGCATCCATATGCGTCCAAAACAGCAATACCTCCACAATACCGAGACGCCCGCGTGCTTTTCGTTGTGCCATCCGTTCTCGGAAAACTTCCCAGAAACCAACTCTATACCATACTGCGCGGTAATGCCAGGCAAACCCGGAAATCTCATCGATGACCTTTCCTACCCCTTCCCATTGGGTGGCCGCGGTACGCAGCTCAGACCAGGGGGACCGGCTGAAGCTGGTGTAGCGGGCTCGCCTTGCGTTAAAGTCGCAGGGGCACTGGGCTGACGGAAGAAAGGAAGACAACCCGAAGCATCGTACAAAACTTACATTTCTTAGGATCAATAAAAATTACTGCTCTACCACCTTCTCTGTTTGCCCATAAGTCTCGGTCTGTGAACGTTGCAAAGGGAGTGGTCTATACGTCATCACGATTATTGTGGCTATTTGCCTTTGTGAGAACGGACCCGTGCACTTAGTTGTTTTTGCCAACCTATGAACGAAGAAGCGGGTATAGCTGACTTACCCAAAGCACCACCATTAATTTGCACCAGTTTACTCTCTTCTCTTGGCCCTCCTCACTGAACCCTGGCCAATCCTCCGTCGTGGGTATGTGCCATGTAGCTAAGCCAACAACAACAAAAAAATGGCTGTGGTTTAGCTTTGGTTAAACATGGAGTGACGCGATAGCTACAGCTGGCCGAGTGGAACTCGCTGAGTCGAATTGCAACGTCAGTCTTTCGCCGCTCCGTTTCGCTGGGCGTTCCTTCCAGGAAGGAAGGAAGGAAGGAAGGCCTCAGACGTTGCTGGCACATACCCACTACGGGGGAGTGGCCAAGACACAGGCGGTTAATTGCTGGATACAAGAAAGTTTTGACAGGAAAAGGAGTGGTAGTAGTATGTAGTCTGAGAGATTGGAAGAGGGAAGGACAGGGGTCCTGTTAACTTGGAGATCAAAGACGGGACACTTGCTTAATGTGCATAATAGTACACAATGCCTGTAATGTTGCAATGTCGTACTGACTGAGGGCGGGAAAAATAAATTGGAATGGGAGTCGCTGCGTTTCTTGAAGAAAATTTTGCACAGCAGAGCGCACACTCCTGTCGCTTCGTCCAAGCAAAGAAGCGCCAATGGAAAGAACAACCGCGGAAGACACAGGCAAGCCCAGTTGATGAAATGGAATTTGCAAAAGACGCTTCCTCAAATGAGAAAAGCGGCGGCAAAACAGCAGGAAGTGATCTATTGTCTCAGGTTCGGCACAGAAAGGGCACAGTGGGGAAGCTGCCAGGCCAGATCTGTGAAGGTAGAAATTTAGAAGGGGAACCCGGCAACGCAAGCGCGTGAAAGAGACCTCTAGTCTGAGTGAGCGCCAGTCTTTGCTACTCCAAGGATTCAGAAGATGCTGATATTCGGGAGATGATGTAAGAGCCAAGGCAGCAAATTCTTGAAATATTGTGTAGCTGCGAAACCTCGCCGCAGCTGTATATGCACACGATGGCAGGACAGCAACAATTGGGCCGCTGAGAGAGGCTCTTGCTAAGGAATCTGCAACCTCATTTAAGTGAAAGCCCATGTGACCGGGTACCCAAAGCAACCTTACCGAATTTAGATGGAGCGGAATCAGGAACTTAAAGAGGCGTAATGGCCGAGAGTCAGTGGGTGAGGATAAGGAAGAGCAAATGGACAGAGAGTCTGTCATAACCACGACCTGGGAAACGGTAGATTATAATTTTCGTAAGGCTAAGATTACTGCTAATAATTCAGCCAGAAAAATTGGAGTGAAGTCAGGAAGACGGAGAGAAAAAGACCAATCCAGTGAAGGCGAAAAAATTCCCATCCTGCGAGGCATCGGTAGCAATAAGAACATGGGAGTTAAAGGACCTTAGGTGGTCCTGCAATAGACCCTGAAGAAGCGGGAAGGGCTGCAGCTTTGCATTCGATGGGAAAATGTCATCGAATTCAATCTGGACAGATGAGGAGTTGTTATATATTTGGCGGACATCTGTGAAGTGAATATTTATGCGATCAAGGAGGGACTGCACGTAACATATCTGCGGGGTAACATATCTGCGTTCCTTCTTCATCTTCGTCCCTGGACGTGGATTCACT
Organism: Amblyomma americanum; assembly: GCF_052857255.1. Lineage (NCBI taxonomy): Eukaryota > Metazoa > Arthropoda > Arachnida > Ixodida > Ixodidae > Amblyomma > Amblyomma americanum. The sequence continues at coordinate 33,020,115 of NC_135498.1, read as the reverse complement.
TTCTCTTCCCCTCTCCCCCTCTCTACTCACCCCCCCCCCCCCCCCCCCCACTTGGTTTCGCCGACACGCCGCGCCGCCGGCAGCTGCTCCGCACCACGTGACCAACCACTTGACCAGCCACGGCGCCGTCACGATGGCCACGGGTTGGCCATGAACCACGGGGTGGTCGCGCTGAAGGCTCGCAATGCTAGCGTAATGTAGCTATCGCTACAAAAGCTGACTTCTCCATTGAGGCCACACCTTCACTGCGCCCTTTGCGCGCTCCAGGAGCGCTTACATAAAGCCTCCATTTTTCAAGTTCATGGATAGGCTAACGAAATCTGAGCACGTAGTCCTTCCGGACGTATCTAGCCACGCGACGTTGAGAACGAGATCGCTTAATTCTCAGCAACGTCTACACCTCTGCCGTCAAACTTTGCGATCAGCTCTGCAGCACAGCCAGCGGAACAGTTTCCACGAGGACCTCCACTTGAACGCAAACATGGAAAGCGCAATGCGCGTCGAAATGCGTCTCGTTTTAAGTTGTTATTAAAAAAAAAAAGACCAAGAGTGAAAAATCGAGACGCCGTAGTAGTAGTAGCAGCAGCAGCAGCGGTTTATTTTCGAAAATAATAATAAAAGGAAGGAAAATATTTTTGCTTGCCCCCGCATCTGCCATCGCTACGGAAGCACCTGAGCTGGGGCAGCGGAAATAATGGGATAGCAGGCAGACTGGAGAAATGAAGTTAAAATGGTGAGGGGAGAGGCAGAAAGAATAGGGGGGAGAGAGGTACTAAATACAAGTATTCTAGTTATACTATAACATATATAGAGGTCGGGCGCTTGTGATGGCCATAATCAGAGAAGAAGAGCACGCGAGCACAGCACAATGTCAACTACAGCTGGAGTGGGGCGTCACGCTGATAATCGTTCAAGGTAGCACACGCGGAGCGTTCGGTCACTGCGCGTCCCTACCGACGGGACAGAATGGATGGGAGGTAAATCCCGTCTGTTCGAAGAATGCACAGAATTTCACCATCGTTCGCTCACGGGTGCGCGCACTGCCCGGCGGCCATATTAGCGTCGTGAGGGCGTCGTGGAGTATGCCCTGCGCCCTGTAGGCCGCGAGCATGTTATGCCGTTTAAGGAATGCGCGATTGTCACGAATGCTTTGTAGGTTAAGCTGATGACGTACTGTGGACGTCAGTTTAGGCGACATTTTCGGAAGCGCCGTGGCGATATTGTCGGCTGGAGGGCGGCACTACCTCTGTACCTGAACTTTATTTAATTGCGAAAAAAACACAAAGTTTCCAGGCAGTTGCATATTATTGTTGAATAGAATGACGTGCTTTCCACGAATGTCATCATCATCATGGCATCAGCCCTGCGACGTCAAATGCAGCGCAAAAGCTACTCCAAATGGTCTCGAATTAACTTTACCCAGAGCCAGCTACGACCAGCCAATCTCCGAAAACTTCCTAATCTTACCTGCTCACCTGACTCTCTGGCCCCCTTTCTAAATTTATTTTCCTTTAGAATCCACTCCCTTATCCCCTTATCCTAATGTACCGCTGACTTCAGCTTGGATATTATTATCCTCCGTGTGCTGTCTGACTCTCCTGCTTTATTAAGGTGAAAGCCTTTAATGCCTCATGCTCCGTCCATCCGTCCGGCCGTCCGATACACTTTTGCGCCCATGGCCTCCGAGATCACATGCACCGATCCAGGTGGCAGTGTTGGTGGTTCACTGCGCATGCGAGAGGTGGCGCCACCGGCGCGCGCCACGTCCGCGCCAGACGCCACGCAGTTGTCGACGGCCGAGTCAGGTGCCGCGCAGCCTCCCTCCTAGTGCTCGTTTCAATGGAGTCTCAGAATGCGGGCAAACGCAAGTACTTAACATCTTAACCATACATCAGTAACACAAGCAGCAACTCCGCGTTAAAGGCTTCTTTCTGTGTTACAATTGAGTCCCGAAATGGATAGGGAAGCGTTTTGCTTTTTCCAAACGCACAGCGGCGGCTTCACCCCCGCTCGGCCAGACCTGCCCCAGCAGCAGAGCACCTGCGCCTGCGGTGCATCGGCCGAATCACCTCGACGCTTTTCCTGCTTGTGTTTCTATCCATCGCCCTGCTCCATCTCGTGCTGTGCTGCGGATGAAAGTGGCGTGACAGAACGCTCGTCCATGGACGAATAACTGAATGAAGCTCGAGCGGTTTTCGGCCAACCTGCGCTCATCTGTACTCATAGGAGTGGCTTACTCGCGATTTTGCGTTTCTTCCCGTTACAGCCCGCTAAGATAAATAACTCTACAGCTGCTAGTGGATGCATGATGCTAAATAAGATCTCTCTACGAAACGTTGAGTCACCGTGGTGAAACCTAGACGCGAATATAAGCTTCCAGCTAGCCAAGAACCATTCGTTTGCTGCCAATTGTTTCTCATGATGAGAGCAGAAAAAAAAAAAGATTTTCCGGTTGTGGAATTAGGGTAACAAAACGACAGAAAAGCGAAGTTCAGCTCGTTTCAAGATTTTATTTACCGCTGAAACCGCCTTCAACTGCGCTGTATTATTTATTTGAACATGTATCTGACTATAGTTTTTGTGAGCTCCAATTTAATGCGCTGAAATTAAAGGTGTGAACAGGCGAAGTGCACAGGCGGGGCCATTAGGAAGCGAAAAAACAAAGAAGGAGCAGCCTCTGCAGAAAAAAAAAGCAAATGTTTTGGAGACTCCCCACAAGTGCATTGGGCAAGGCACGTTGCACAGACGTGTGAAAACAGTGCGTTTATGTAACAATGTAAAACGCACAGCTATGCTGTTATAGAGCTTGGAAAAAGTCATTGCAGAAACAATCATGCAGGATATGAGTGGTATATCGAAAAATGCAAGCTTTTGCCAATAAGCAAATAAGTAGGCATTGCTTTGTATTCTTACTGCTGATTGTCCCGCGCTTGTCATACAGAAAAATGTCATAAAAGTTTAACTTGTCTTCCTAAGCGTGAGGCGTATCAGGCGGCAATACTGTGGCCACACTCCCCGGGATGTCAGCGTTTGCGCTGCTTTCAAGATGAACCAGGTCATTGAACTCTATGCATGTTTGCAAACAAACGAGGTGGCGCTGCAGTCGCTAGCGGGCTCGCGGTAGGCAAAAGGCTAGGGAGTGGCGTCCCGGAGAGGTGTTGATCACGGGTTTTCAAGGCTTGTAGGCGCGTTTGCAGTTTTTTCGAATCACTGCGATGGTTGATGCTTCCAACTTAGGGATTTCTCGAAGTACAAGAGCTCGTGCTGGCCACGTGCAGTGTATTCAGAGAAATAGTTTGCCACTGTGTATTGTATATATGGTTAGTAGTAAACACGTAGAAAGCGTTTCTGCCGTTGATTTATAAGCTAGGCATTGAATAAAATAAATTTTGACACTCTGCACTAGCCGGAATGATTTCACTTCGGGACAGTAGTGAGGCGAAGTGCTGGCGTTGTTTCGGCGGAGCAGACGTGCGCTCACCGTCTGTTGATACACGTGTCGCGCTGTGCGAAAAGTGGACAGCGTCGCGTCCCCGATCTCCTCTGTCTCGCTTAAGTGCTGCTTTTAGCCGCATGATCACGCACCAGCCAGGCCGACTTTTCCCCTTGTTAAACTGGTCAATTTGGTGTAAATTTTTGATTTCTGGAATTATTTTCTTCCCTAGCCCTGGAGTCTTGTTTCGTGACGAAAAATTATAGCAAAATATTCAGTACAAATTTATAAATTACGTTTTTCAGATGTGTGGTCGTCGAAAATTGTGAGGCAATTTCTTTGATCTCAGTGCCGCATTTCTTTGATCAAAGCGAAAGCGAAGAGGCCATAAACGAGGGAATAAACTTTAAGGTTCGTTTTCTGACCTCTGACTTTTTCTACGACTGGCATCACTCACACCTTCGTAATTCCGTAACGCATGAAAATAAAATGATTCATTTGTCGCAAACTATTCCTGAGACGTTGAGGAGCGCAATAAATCTCTCGATTTTTTTCCTGCACGTGCAGTACTATGTTATTTTTGTAAGAAATGTTTTCATGCAACTATGCATGCATAAGTACTGATTATCTAAAAAAAAAGAACTAGTCGCGTCATCATACAGAACAGGGCTTTGTGTACATGCTGGCATAAAAAAATTTGCACACCTTCTACTCAATTATTTAAGACCTTGGGGTGACTTGACGAGGGTGTTAATTATAATTACCCAGAACTGCACCAGGCATAGCTAAAAATAAAAGGCATTACTGAAACTAGAGCAGCAATTTCATATTTGCACCAAGTTTAGTTACATATCGCATGCATAAATAACGAAAACACTTTTCATTGCCGCGTCTCCTGTCAATCTCGCCACGTGTCTGTTTTGGTAGCACGCCTGCGGCTGCTTCTTTCCAAACAGGCTTCGCGATCATGTACTACCTTATGAAACATGACACATGCATGATGCAATGAAAAAGAATGTGGCGTTTGGCACACTTAAGGTACACTATTCCAAGCACACCAACGCGACCGCGCAAGATTGACACAACTTACCAGACTTCTTTCTACTCGAATCAAATAATTCCGTCGGTCATATTAAAAAACTGTTTCAAATAAATATTAAATGTCATAAAACGCGCCATTAAAACATGGTGTGCTATTAACAATAAAACGCATTCCTTGGGGGCGCGTGAACCTGCCGGCGCCCCGTGCACTCCGGCTCAAGGTGATAAATACGTGTGCAGCTACATATGTGCGTTTTTTTCCTTGCGCAATTATCAGACTACTATCCTGATGTTCAAGTAAATGAACGCAGTAACTTGCATGCTATTAAGTGCACTGAGTGGCAGTGCCAATCGACTCCCAGACTTCGCGCTTTAGTACTGCGGCCCATTGCCTGTTAGCCCGTTTACTAATGCGGTATTTATGTGCGAGAAATATATCGAGGCTAATTTAAATTTCCTTTTATGCTACTAAGCGGATCTAACAGTGACGCGGCTGGTCAATACATGCTGCTTCTGCAGTGCACAGGCATGATGCAGCCGCCGGTAGCTGCGGCAGCTGCGGTAGGCACGGGCAGGCGGAACCTGTTTTGCCCACCATGCGAAAGTCTCCGCTGACATCAGCGCCACGGCATCTTCGTGACCTCGCGGTGTGAAGGAGGTCTATAAGATGTTGAGTCAGGTTCTTGGGCAGAGTGGCTTCAGCTTTCTGAGCACTGACATCCCTGTGGCACGGGATTCATTCTCCGGTAGCTTATGTACTTAGAATACAGTTGTTATTGCCAGACACCTATAGTGGCACATATCCAAACGGCGTGAATCGCATGGGTTGTTATCGCTGTTGTTGGTTGTTCTTTTTGTCCACTGTTAGAGTGGCACATACCCACAGTACGGGATTGGCCAGGGTGCCTTGCACACTCAGACAATTGCGAAACATTGACTGATTTAAGGTAGTCGAGGTTGGATTTTGTGTTAAAAAATAATTGTGAAAATTATAACTAAAAAAGAGTCTGCATGACGCAATGATGAAATTATGCAGATAATCGCACATTGGTTCTAGGACATATCCCCTAGCGCTTGCCCCAAAGGAGAGAAGAACAAGAATAGATAGAGGAAGCCCTAATCGAGCGAGTGGAGTATGCAGACAAACCGCCGACAGGAGAGGAGAAAGTGATCAAGCGATTAAATTTCGCCACATGCTTCACTAAGGTTGGACAGAGAGAACTCCAATCGGCACAAATAAAGATTTAGTTGCGATATTCTGCACCACAAGAGGGTCATGGGCACCTCGCATTGGCGTGAACTACATAGTCGCACACTCGAATGGAATGTCAAATGCGGAAAATCCGCTGTAGCAAGGAGATGCTCCTGACTGAAAGAATGCAGTTGCAGCAAACGTTGAAAGCGGGCTGCTGTAAAATGCACAGTGGTTGGAATAAATGGTACCCCACATCCGCAAAGGGCAGACCTTGCTATAAAATCGGCCATCACATTAGCATCAATGCCGCAATACAGGCACGTATCTAAGGGGGGGGGGGGGGGGGGGGCGGGGGGGGGGGGGCAGGCCCTTTCAAAATCTCGCTCAACACCCCCCTCCCCCAACAGTGTTCTTGTTAGTCATGGGCCTAGCACCCCCCCCCCCCCCTCCCTCCTTCCCCCGGGCTTCGCCCTATACAACTGCCTCGGGCCGCTCCCGAAAAAAAATTCTGGCTACGTGCCTGCCGAATTAATGTAATGTGCGTGCGCTTGCATCTGCCTTTTCTTGACAAGACTATCGGAGTCTCAAAAAATTGCCTCAAGCATTAAACAAATATCAGACTTCAACAGATAAAAATTAAATTCCGTGTGAATTGCCATCATAAGCCTGGATTTTTTCACCACGTCTCATTACGGCTAAGGCTGTCAGATGCACATTAGTCGCGGGACCAACAAACTGGCCCGCTCTGTCCGCAGCAGTTCTATGAGAGAATGTAAGTGCTCTTGCAGGATCTGCACACTCTGACGTATCGTTCTGTATATGTCCTTGTAAGGGTCTTTGAAATTTCCTTTCAACTCTCATCCCTTCTTATTTTCCGTGCTCGCACTGTGGCTGTTATTGCGTCGGTTTGGAAACTGACACCTTTTATTTTTTTTTGTTCGCCCTTAGTCTGCATTTCAGTGCTAGTCTTTACATTTTTCTCAGTGCGTTCTTACCGTCTCTCTTTTTCAAGCGGGTGTGCGCGAGTTGCGAAGGCAGAACTACGGTTTTCATTAGTGAAAGAAGAAGACAAAAAGAAAAAAGTGCCTATGAAGAGCCTTTAGGTAGTCTGAAGTTCTCCAGCTTTAATTTCAGCCTCGCTTCTCTCCGCAAATTTTTACTCGAGAGGAATAGCTTCATGAAGTCTGACAGCGCCCTCCTTTCGGATGGTCCGGAACTTGGAGAGGTCGAAGGCGAAGCTGCTGACTTCCGAACCATGCCCACTGCTGCGATGGGCACCGCGGAGGTTCGAGCCAGTGGGGACGTAGCCTCATCCTTCCCTGGTGAACACGGTGGCGCCCGCTCCGAGCCTGAGGACCCTGGCAGAAACGGATCATTACGGCACTCCGATAACTGGCCTCGTCGGGGACCTGCTTCTGAGCTACAGCAAGGCAAGAAATATCCGCCCTCAAATGATTGAGCATTGAGAATGAATGCTTCCATACACAGTAGCAGAAATATTTGTTAATGAATATATCCGGGTGACCATAGCGCCCTTCACGAATTTAATGATGGTCGAGTAGTGACTGTACCCTGTGAAATCTGGGGGCACAATTCGCCAGTCACCTGGCAAGAGTGCAAAAGAATGAGACACTAAAAAGATATCCTGCGCAACAAGGGCATGCACGCACATTCTAAACAATACACCAATACGGGAGTAAAAAGTAAGCTGTCTTCTAGCTCATTCCCTTTTATGATATGGGTTGCGTATAGGGCAGTTTACTGCCTTTCTAGTCCTTTCTGTTTAGAGTGTAGAGAAATACTGCGGCACACGGCGCTTTCGGCAATATGTATATTCGGCGCAGAGAGATGTTCTCATTAAGACAGCCGTCTTTGGGAGAGCAGGAGCTAAGCACCTGCTCGCTGATGTGGCTAGTTTAACCCCTTCGTTCAATGAGTCCGCATATGTCAACGTGACTTTTTGTGCTTTTCGGCGGCAGCTGTGTCAAAAGGAACCGCAGCCGGTTGCAGCTGACATTTCGAACTCCTTCCGACAAGCTGTGAGAAGTACCACAAGCCTAGATTGAGAAATAAATGTAGACAACCGCTTTTAAGATTAAGGCCCGCGGGTTTCACGTTTCAGGGAAATCCTGTGTTTTGTTGACTCCTTTTGCGTGCATAAACGTTTTGAAAGACCTAAAATTCTCTGAATTGGTTACAGAACGAGTTCATTCAGCAATTAGAGACTGAAAGCAGCCTCCAGCTACGGTATGCATCAATGAGGATCCGACAGAAATTGCATCGTTATTCACCAGGAAGGTAGTATATACCTTCCTCTGCAGTCCAGGCATATTCCTTGCAAAAAAAAAAAAAAATGGAGGGGACACCTAAGCTCCGCCCCATGAGTATGACGTGATAGCATAATCTGTTCAGTCCGAAATGTGCAGGTCATTCTCTACTTTACAATCATAGACGCTTGGGAGTCTTCATACCACTCCTGGCGGAGTGGTGCAGCGGTTAAGCGGTGCGCCACTGCCCTGCGATGGCAGGTGCTCCTAACGGTGGGCCTTTTGCGGCTCAGGTTTCTTCTCCCGAGCACCAATTATTAATTCAACTGCCACCTGCCACAGCGGGCAGCATGCTCACTGTCCGGTTGGCAGGTTGTGGCGACGCCGCAAGGTCACGTGACCCAGGTGGTATACCTGCCTCCTAGGTTGATCTCTGGGGACCACCTGCCAGAGCAATGCTCGTGATTTGTCGCTCACAACGCCGATGCCAACAACGCCGACACGGGATTTTCTGGGGAACGGGGCGTTATTCAGCGCTATCGCGTTTGTATAAGATCGTCAGACTCTACCTCTCAGAGGATAACGACGAATGGATGTAGTGTTAGCAAGGTTAACAAAGTCGATATATACATAGTTGGTGCACTTTCAGGTTCTTGTATAATACCGATACCTGTAAAGAAAAGAGCGATACGTTAGCCGTAAGCTTAAGATATGCCTTGCGCGGGTGACCACGCTTACAAGTTTACTTTTGGCGTAATGTAGGCATTTCCATGCCTAAATAACTTAACGAAAGATATGCGTTGCGACTCAGTTGGATTTGTTAGCGTAACGTCTCAAAAACGTGGTAGAAGCTAGGAAGCGAAGTTACAGTGATGAATAGATTTTTCGCTCACCTGGTGGCCAAATTGTTGTGTCGCTGCGTGATGAATTTTTGATGCCTCAGCTGCAACAGACAAAAATAAAGGTTTAGCAGCACAGAGTAGAACTGCGAGTAGCAATATAGAGTGCACTGCATTTCTGGGCCCCCTTTTCTGCCCAAATGTTTGGTGGCCCCAAGACTAGGTCCTGTTTCGGACCATGTCGCGGCAAAAAGAAAAAAGAAAAGCTATTATATAGGAGCTGAAATTACTGCGAAAACACTATTTAGATTGGTAAATCCCGAACAAGATCTTGCGATGTTTGTATGCTTGCGGTGTTTGTGAGATTATGCGAAGTGAAATTAATTAATAAAAATAAAACAAACGAATATTCGCGACTGGGATTCGAACCAGTGGCGGCGCGAACAGATCAGCTTCCCACAGGCCACTGCGCGAGAGCATGCTCTAGCTATATCGCCGCAGCCTAAGACGCCTCGTGTTAAACTGCAACACACTCTCCCGCTCATTGTTTGCAGATCGCCGTCTTTATTACCTAACACTACTACCAAACTAATATTCGCTCTTTGAGCTAGGTGGCGGTAGTGGCAGAAAGAAGTGTGCAGCATGCGTTGGCGTGAACAATGTTGTGGCAGAAACATGGCACTAGAGCAAAAGATGTTGGCGTTGGCAACACTGCTGCATAAACACGACACTCGAGCATAGGCCGCCGGCGTGCATTGGGTAAATTGGCAATGACGATGAAAAAGTTGAAGACGCGCATAACTGGCTGCCTGCAAAAAAAAAAAAAAACTCTGCTTTCACACAATATTTTGTGATTAGCAGCGCTAAACCACCAGCCATTTTTTTTTTTCGTCTCCAGCTAAGATGTAGCCAGAAGCTGACAAGTTTATCGTCCCGGCGGTCTTGCGATGCGCAGAGGCACCAGTTACGACTCCACGTGGAAGAGGATCTGCGCTCTTCCACGGCCTCCGCCGCTTCTCCAGTTTCGCGCCGATTCTTGTGCTGCTGATGCTGCTGATGATGACGATGGTTCACCTCCTGATGCAAGTGTGGCGTATTAAGACGCTGTTCGATCAGCACATGGCCTGATGGAAGGATTGAACTAAGGCGGTCTGAGATCATCCCTCTCAGCACAGGGCACTCTGCGAACTACTGGAGATCATTCCCTACCTCTTTTCATACGAAATGGTTTTAGAGGGCGAGTGTACGCGCGAAGTGGTTCATGTGCGAGTCACGTTGCATTTCTCCTCTCGAATATGTTTTTTGACACTCAGCCGTTATGTAACGAAAATAAACTTGTATTCGTTATTGTATTAGAGCAGTAACAAGTTGTCCAGCGATCAAAAGGACACCGAAATTGTGATGATCAATTCGAAGCTTAATCTTCATTACACTGACGCAAACGTTGTCAAAGTGTCCTATGACTGCCTGGCGAAGTAATAACGGAGATATTGAAGCACTCACTCACAGAGAGTTAAGAGATCTAAGAATGACTAATCAAATTCACTAAACTATATAGTACTTCCCAAGGATGCCGTTGTCCTCAAGAAAGATATCAACGCCACAAGTGCTCGCTTTTGCAAGTCTCTCTTCAATCGTGCCCTGAAGTTTATCTGTAACGTCTCCTAATGAATACCAGCATATTTTCTGCGCACTTAACGCAATCTGTTGCCAGGTTTCGAATTTCTCCGAAGCCGCAAACACAGTCGTCTCCATTTACTTTAAATGTCGCATCATGGATATGCGATATAAATGTAGCGAGTATAACTCGCAGTGGAAATACGGTGCATGGTTTAGACGAGTCTCTCCTACGTATAATCTTCGGAGAAAAGCGCAGCAAATGGAAGTGGCCCGTTATCATCGCGTGCAACTTCAGACCCTGGCGTAGCCACCCAACTATCTATCGCGTGAGCGAAGAGCGTGACTCACTACCCATAAGCCGTGACTGTTCCGGGTTGTTGTTTTTCTTCCCCGTTGGCGGTGCCGTTGCCACCGCTGTTGCAATCGCGATGCGCTCCGCTCCCCGCTATCTTCACGAAATCCTGAAGTGCTCTTGAAAGGAGGCTTCTGTTGGGCTGGGCGCTTACTTCCTTCTACGTGCCGACTGAGTTTTTACAAGGTGCACACTCGTGCAAAGAAACCTTTTATGTGTTTAAAACTCCCTAACACCCGTGTTAATGATGGCGGCGAACCGCTAACTTGACGATGAACTTTTTTCTTTCTTCACCGTGCTACCAATTTACCATTTCTTTTTTGAATGGGCATCGAGGACAAATTGAATGGTTTTATTGAATTTCTGTTTGATGGCTTAGGTTTGAGCCAACTATATGTTTTTTTCTTTATCTATAAGTGATGTCCCTGCCGCTGCTGCCGCTGAAGATAGGGTTTAAGTCCAGTAAAGTTGCTCTGAGGAGCTTTTTCCTTAAATTACCCATAAGCTCCTTAGAGCAACTTGATGGGTCTTAAACCCGGTCTGGCGGCAGCAGCGGCAGGGACATCACTTATACATAAAGAAAAACATATAGCTGGCTCAAACTTAAGCCATCAAATAGAAATTCAATAGATGAATTCAATTTGCCCTCGATGTCCCTTAAAAAAAAAACAAATGGTAAAAGGTAGCATGGTCAAGGCAATTCAATTCAAAATGGAAGTTCACTAGTGTCGAGCTAAGAAAGGAAAAAAAAGAACAAATATAGACCGGCCGATTTCAAAAGTAAACTGCGTGCGTAAACACTGAATCCGCGGTGTGGATCCCGGAGGCTAGGCGAACCGCCATTCACTTCGAAGTTGCGGTGATCACAGAGTTCTTCTACGTGCCGTCGCTACGAGTTTGAATCGAGTGGCCTGAAAATTTTTAAATTCAATCCTCTCAGCCCTACATGGATTTCTTTTTGGTGCCAGACAAGCGCCAGCATACCCAGAAAGAGTCAGATAGCCAACTCTCACTGGGATAAGCAATTGAACAGATTCGCTGTCAATGTCCCTGTACTGCAGACATGCTTTCTGCAGGCCTTGGACGCTAGGCTTTAGCCTTTAACATATTCACTTCGCGGTAACTATCTTACGTGCTCACTTCGCGGCAACAGCATTGCGGTCGCAGTCTGAAAGGCTTACAAGAAAGCAGTCCAGGTCCAAGCTCACCTAAGTAACCACAGAAACCACCCATGCCTTTAAAAGCGCACACTGTATACGCATGGTTACAGCACGCTGTAAACAGGGCCTGTATGCAAGCTAGAGAAAAGGCTTAGAACTGACAAGAACACTGCACGTCTTAGTTTAACTGAGGACAGCGTGACGAGCTACGAAAACGAAATCGGTGTAGCATAACGTTAAGAGACAAGGAGAGAGCCGAGTGAGTCTGGGAACGAATTCGAATAAAGTGCAATCCTATAGTTGCATCATGGGCAGTGCGCGTAGTGCCTAATCCGATTGTCTCTTATTGTAACGGAGCGGATTCCAAGAGAAGGCCAACGCGACATGGAACGGGCCCCGCCGCGGTGGCTCAGTGGTTAGGGCGCTCGACTACTGATCCGGAGTTCCCGGGTTCGAACCCGACCGCGGCGGCTGCGTTTTTATGGAGGAAAAACGCTAAGGCGCCCGTGTGCTGTGCGATGTCAGTGCACGTTAAAAATCCCCAGGTGGTCGAAATTAGTCCGGAGCCCTCCACTACGGCACCTCCTTATTCCTTTCTTCTTTCACTCCCTTCCTTATCCCTTCCCTTACGGCGCGGTTCAGGTGTCCAACGATATATGAGACAGATACTGCGCCATTTCCTTTCCCCAAAAGCCAATTATTATTATTATTATTATTATTATTATTATTATTATTATTATTATTATTATTATTATTATTATTATTATTATTATTATTATATGGAACGGCAGTGTGTGAGATGCTGGGATGAGATTAGGACACTTGGAGGGATAAAGTGACTGCGACTTGGGGCAGAACATAGTCTACTGAAGGTCAGTGGGAGAGGTCTCTGACCAGCAGTAGACATAGTTAGCCTGGTGGCGATGACGCTGGAAAGTTCATTCTAAGCAAATCACGTCGACGAAATACTGTAGTTTGTATTAAGGCTTGAGGCCGATTGTTTAACGAACGTTCAGGTGGAAAATACAAAATTTGCTATGATTTTGTAATTTGAACATGCAAATTGTGAAAAGGATAGTGTGAACTCCTCTGAGCGAAGTTATGCCATGGAATCAAAAGTAACTTTCGGAAGGTTCATTGAGCATCAGGACGATGTTTTTTTCTTTTTTCTCTCTTTCTTACTTTCTCTCCTTCTTCTACTATTACTGCTCCTTTCCCCATCAAAACGTTCTTGTTCCAAGCAATTAACCGCCAGTGTCTTGGCGACTCCCCCGTAGCGGGTGTGTACCAGCTTTATTAGAGGCCAACCAAGCAACTCTCTACCTCTCTTGCTCCCTTTTTCCTTGCTTTTTACTTTCTTACTTTTATCCTTTCTTTATCTTCCTTCTCTTATTTCTTTCCTATTCATTTCTTTCGTTTTCTCATAGCTTAACAACTCACACGGTATTTCATCAGAATTAACCGTTTCCCGTTTCAGCGCGCCCTTGGCAAGAAGAGAGAAAAAAAAAACTGGAGGAGACACTTAAGCTCCTCCTTAAGGGTATGACGGGATAGCGTAATGGGTTAATTCTCACATATGCTTAAGGTCGTTCTCTACTTTACATTCGTAGATCCCTGGGAGTCCTCATACCTCTCCTAGTGCAGTGCATCGTGCTACGGTTAAGCGATGCGCCACTGCCCGGCGATGGTAGGTGCTGCTCCCAGCGGTGGGCCTTGTGCGGCGCAGGTTGGTCTTCCCAAGCGAAATATCATTAACTTAACTGCCACCTGTCATGGTAAGTAGTTTGCTTACTATCCGGTCGGCGGGTGTAATGACGCCGCAAGGTCACGTGACCTAGCTGGCCCACCTGCCTCCTAGGTTGCTTTGTGGACACCACCTGCCAGAGCCATATGCCCCCGAATTTTCGCCCACAACGCCGCCGCCCACAAAGCCGACAGCGGATTTTCTGGTTAACGGCCGCCTTAAAGGGGCTCTAGAAACAAATTCCGAGGAGGGAACATAAACTCGCTCAATCACTGCATTGTGTTTTCGCGATCATCTGAGCCAAAAAATTCCCTGCTACGCGCAGAAGAGAACTCACAATCACGCGCGAAAGTTAGCGAGCCCTTCCCGCGACTTTTTATTGTCCGCACTCTCCTCCGTCGCTCGAACCTGCGTATACAAGTTGTGAGATGGCTATTGGTTAGATTATTTCAGACGTCAGGCAGCTACCATGTCCGCGGCCAATAAGCCGCGTTGCTCCGGGGGGTCAGGAAGCTCTGCCCCCGGAGGTGGGGCCGGCCAAAAAGTGGCGAGAAGAGAGGGAATGGCGCGCAGACGCAGAAATTAAGATTATGAGTACATATAACTCAGCTTCTACAATGCCCATTAAAAAAATTCTTCCCGGAGAATATTTGTGAAGCAGCGTGCCTTAAAATCCTAGGCATACCGCAACTTTATTAGGACCCGTTTCAGAGCCCCTTTAAAGCTGTCGCGATAGCTTGCACGCGTCCACATTAACGAGAGTGCAATGTCAGCGATTTCTTAAGATTAAAATTGTAGTCCTAATGAGTTGAATTGAGTTGAGGTGTTGAATGCTACAGGTTGGATTAGCCTTGCTCATTCTGCCGGCAATTGCTCCACCGTAGCGTCCCTTCTATGTTAATAGCCTCCTAAAACCTGTCGCTTCTACGCCGCTATGCTCACAGTCTCTTATAATAGCACACATTCTCTCCCGCAGTCACCGTCTATGCACACAATCACTCCACACAGTCCACATCACAGTCCACTCCAGAAGTCACCATCTATGCACATATTCAGTCACAGTAGAACATAGGCCATTGTAGTGCCACAATACATACACACAATCACTTACAGTATAATGTAGTCCACTCCGGAAGACACCATCTACGCACACATTCAATCACAGTAGGCCATAGCCCGTTCCTGCTGTCACCGTTTAGAAACAAGATCAGCGTCCTGCAGAAATTTTAAAAAGAAGGCGTGCAGCCTCCCTTCTGCATGTCTGGTTTCCACTCGGGTAGACACTGTCCTGAACTGTACTGTGAAGGGTTCCTGTCTTCTTGAAGGAAACGAGCATCACATACCTTTCCGCATTGTACTTTGAGCAGTGCATAATATAATGTTCGATATCCCCGCACATACCACATAAAGAACTTAGATACTGTGCCCGTATTATGCATCCAGGCAGAAGTGCGAGCAGAGGCAGTGCGAATTCGATGTAGTAGAGTCGCCTGGGATTTTCTCAGTCCCTTTGTCACACATGTCTTGTGGAGCGCACTCCACAGGGCACAGAAATGATCGAGCACCGTTATCCTGTAGAGACTTTTTCCATCTTGAGGTACTTTTTTTGATGGATTCCTTGACAGAGCTTTATGGGCAAGATAGCCTGTCACCTCATTGCCGTTGACTCCTATGTGAGAAGGCACCCATTGGAAATATAGAGTAAAACCTATGCTGTGCAGATTCTGCACCAAGCGCAGAGAGCTTATAGACAAGTCATCAGTAGGGAATCCGCGCTCTAGCCTCTGAAGGGCAGATTTTGAATCAGTTATGATGACAACAGGTTGAGCCGGACAAGACCCTAACTTCCGTAAAGCCGCCTCAATAGCAACCATTTCGGCCGTTGGGGAGGATACGACAGCAGTAAAGC
Source organism: Amblyomma americanum (assembly GCF_052857255.1). Classification (NCBI taxonomy): domain Eukaryota; kingdom Metazoa; phylum Arthropoda; class Arachnida; order Ixodida; family Ixodidae; genus Amblyomma; species Amblyomma americanum. The sequence continues at coordinate 33,004,555 of NC_135498.1, read as the reverse complement.
GTACAGACCACTTACAGTCCAAAGAAGGAATGTAAACAGCCGCTGCGCTAGCTTGTTGAACCTTGTCCACAGAACCATCCATGAAAATTTTAAGATGGCGTGTATACTCTGTTTCCAAATGTTCAAATACGAGCGAACGCGTTGCTTCCAAAGGAGAGCTGCGCTTTGCGCTCACGTGGGGAATTTTGACCTTACAGTCGAGGGTCGGAAAAGACCAGGGAGTTTCAACCGTTTCCCTTGCCTTCGAACATCAAGGCCTAAAGAACTAAGGGTATTAAGTACCAAGTAGTCCTTCGACTCATATCTCTTGCAGAGCCGCTGGAGAAGGGATCGCCCAGCTCTTAGGCGACCAAGATGCATTAGCAGTGTCTGAGAAGCGACAAGGCTAAGAGGTTTCGATAGAGACTCATGAAGTACTGCCTTATTCGCAGCCGCATGAGGAACTCCAATGGCTCTTCTTAGGCCCTTTCTGTGGACAACTTCGAGACACTGAAACATTAGGCGACTGACCACCAACGCTTCATGAAGTTTGGCCATTGAAGAAGGATGGCTTCCTCATTGCTCACATGCAATTCTACGGATCACATTGAAACCCGAAGATATAGATGAAACAATCGCGTCGACAACTTTTCGCCACTGTAGACGGGAGTCAATAATGACGCCCAGGAAACGCGTCTGGTTGAATTGACGGATGCAAGAGTGACCGAGGTCTATCTTCAACCGCGCTTGACGTCTTCCTACACCTGGAAACAGAACAAAGCCGGATTTTTCTACTGATAGAGACAATCCCACACCTTTAAGGTAAGCTTGTACCGAAAGTAGAGCCTGTCGAGCTATCAGGGCTAATCGCTTGTGTTGGTAGCCAGTAATCCAAATACAGATGTCGTCAGCATATATTGACATACGCACTTGTCTGCAATTTATTTGCAACGAATGGGGAAGGCCAGCCATTACGACGTTAAAAAGCATCGGGGAAACAACACTTCCTTGAGGCACACCTCGTGATAGAACCCTTTCGGTGCTTAAGGTACTCCCTAACCGTACACGATCCGCACGATCACCTATAAACTTGTAAATGAATCTTAACATATGGCCCTGTACGCCCATGCCTTGCAAACTGTAGAATTGAGCTCTGAAGCACGTTGCCGTTAACTTTCGCAACGCCAAGGAAAATGGCTAAAATTTCCACCTTAGCCGAAAGCTCTCTGGTGTTCACTGTGACTCACCAAGTCTAAGACGCTATCTTGGGCACTAAGACCTCGGCGGAATCCTGTCATACATGTTGGCAATGCCTTGCTGTCCTCAAGAAACTACGATAATGCTTCATTTACCAGCTTCTTCATCGACTTAGCTGCACAGGAGGCCAACAACACAGGGCGATACGAGGCAAGGTACGTCATGTCATTGCCAGGCTTCAGTACTGGAACTACATGTGCCACCTTCCATGACGGAGGAACATCGCCAGTCTCCCAAACTCGATTGATGAAGTTGAAGACCTCTTTCCTGAATTCCAAGGGCAGGTTATTCAGCTTTGGATTTGTGATGCCGTCGGGACCTGGTGCACATCGGCGCCGCAGGCCACTGAGCGCAGTCTGACGCTCTTGAAACGTGAACTGGACGTCCATGATAGACCTGGAGGAAGCAGGTGGTGTATATATACCTATTCCAGAATTAGCACGTACGAGTGCGTCTGCAAATTCCTCTGCCAAGCACAAAACAGGTTTTTCCTTGCGTATTGCAAGAGCTTTAAAAGGCTTTCAAGGGCGAGATTCTTCAGCAAGGCTGCCAATAACTCGCCATATTCTCGTCATCGATGAGAACGCAGTCAAACTAGCGCAGAATGAGTCCCATTGCAACCTGTAGAGCTTGTTCGTGTGCCGTCTAATGGCAGAATTCAGCCTATCGAAGGTCGTCTTCAGTTCCCCGTCGTCCTTCTTCCGCATGAGTTGGCGCTCCGCCCTTCTCGCTGCACAAATGTTCCGGAGTTTTAAATCCAGGGCCGGAAAAGGATCACGTAACTTGACCTGCGTAGATGCTGCCAGCTTACCAGAAATCATTTTGTCATTAACATCACCACAAACACGTTCTAGATGCTCTCTGTACTTGTCCCAGTTTTCCACATTGCTAATTTTAGGACCACGCATACGAAAATTGGCAGCAAACACAAAAATCGGTTAGTGATCACCTCCCATGCGGTCAGGCGCTGTTGACCACCTCACGCGGACGTCAGGTGAATGCAGTGTCAGGTCTATAGCTGTCGCTGAGGCTGGACGCCGGAATAAAGTGGGGCTTCCGTCATTGGCAACACACAGGTCCAAACTGTCAATAACGTCTACGAGTTTGCGTCCACGGGAATCCGTGTTCCTCTCACCACAGACGGCATGATGGGCGTTGAAATCACCGCAGATGATTCGAGGAGCTGGGCAGCGGTCGCAGAGCTGCTGCAGAAACAAATCCAATGCGACCTTCTTCCGCGGGGACACGTACATGGATGTAATAGAAAGGGCTCGAAAGCCGAGCTGTATTCTCAAAGCCGATCCGTGCAAAGATCAGCAACGCTTAGAGAAACATGTAGAATTTCCCTTCTTATGTAAAGCGCGGCACTTTCTGCAGGAAATGACTTTATGCTGCTGTTTTTATGGGCGAAATATCCAGTCAAACATATCCTGCTTGGCAGGCAAGCTTCTGACTGGGCCAATACTGGAACACAAGTCTCTTTCAAGAATAGTTTTAGTTCAGCTAACCGACTTAAAATCCCAGCGCAGTTCCAGTGCAATATAAACGGCACTTTTCGGTGAATATTAGGTCCACGAGGTTGAACCCCATTCATATTAGATCGCACGGAAGTTCGCTGCGAAGGTTGTAATTAGGGACTCAAAAGAAAGCAACAGCTGTAGGAAGTTCTTCAGGTTACCAGGCGCCATCGCTGGGACATGTGAACGCCGGGCCCCAAACAAAACATGAAGAAGGTCAGACATACCTTGATTTTTGAGCTCCTTATTAGACAGTTTTAGCTGTGCGTACGCAACGGCTTAGCGTACGCAAGGAGTTTGCGGGGACGGTAGTGCGCATGCGCAGAACGCAAGCGCAAGCCCTGCGTCTTGCGTGCGTACGCTAGCCAGCGGACTTTGCGTTGCGGCGCTTGCGTGGCTTGCGTAAGCTAACTTTGACAAGATGGCGGCGCCCTGCTCGCCCGCTTCGGAATAAATACACGTCGCCGCTGGATTCTTCGACGCAACAGCTCACTCAAATGGTAGCGGTTCGCTTTTATTTCGCCTAATCTTGCCCACACGTAGCGGTATAAGCGATAACTAGCCCCTGTTCTTCAGATAATTTGGTGATTTTCAAGCTCCTAGGCCTAACTATATGCAGTGTGTTTTCCTCGTAGCAACGACACCTGGCGAAGCAGTTTTCTAGCTTTTAGCCAGTTCTTACATTTTCTTCGGTTTGCATAGTTTTTCTTCTTGGAACAAAAAAAAAGGCTCCCAATGCACTCACACTAGTTATCAGTAATCACGGATTTAATTTCTTCAACCGAGCGTTGATGTGGTTTGACGCCTTGTCACTAGATGGCGCCACGTGCGCCTGAGGGACGCTACGGCACGGCCAGCTAAAACTTCGGAGCGGACAGCGTAACGTACGCAGCGCCGTAGCGCTTTGCGTACGCAAGCACTTGCGTACGCACAGCTAAAACTGTCTATTTTGCGCCACGCACTCACTTACAACATCGACAAAATATGCCGACGGGGACACACTCATGGCCGCAGTAGCTGTTTTTTTTTTGTCACTTGTGCATATGAGAGCCCCCCTTGCCGTCGAGTCTGGCTGCGATCCGGTCGCTCAGGAACATGGACACTTTTTGCTCGAGGTTGAACAACCGACTCGCCCGCAATGGATCTTGGCGTCTTGATGGACTCAAGTCTCATGGGACATTGTTGGATAACGCAACAACATCTGACTCCAACACTGGGAACTCGTCTAACCCTGGGACAGGCGTCTCAGTCGGTTAGGTTTTGGGACCAGCAATAAAGGATATTCGACGGTGCAGAGCGCTCACACGGAAAGGGGCAGACTCCGAAACTCGCTGGATGATCACCACCGCAATTGGCACAGGCAAAATCGGCCTTGCAGATTTTAAAGTCGTGGTCGCCTCCGCACCGCTTACAGCGTCGGTCCTTTGTGCAAACTTTGGCCACGTGCCTAAACTGTTGGCATCTAAAACACCGCGGAGGAGCTTCAGTGAAATCAGCAACTGCGTGTTTTGTGAATCCCAGATCAATTTTTTCGGGGCTCTCTGAGTTGGGAGCGAATGTCAGGACGATGGAGTTCGTAGGTTTCGCAGCCCACTCTTTTTCTGGAGATTCCACACGACGCACGAGTCGTTTCACGTGCAGAACACTTAGTGGTTTCAGATAATCAAGTAGGTCGCGTTCTGAACACCACTTTGGTATAGCCTTAATAACACAGGAGTTCTTAATGTAGGAATGGGGCAACCGCACGTTAACTTTGATGTCGCCAATCTGAGAGCACTGCAGCAGCTTGTCAACCTGCTCTTCCGTCGAGACATCCAGCAGAAGACCCCCGTGCATGATGAGCCGACTACGAATCGGAGCTGATCCCAACAGTGATTGAATGGCCAAGAAAAGTAAGGTGGGATTCCTCTCAAATCAACCCCTTTCTGTGTGGGCTCAACCACTACCGGGATCCCGACCGTTCGTTGCTTGCGATGACTCACCAACTTGAAGCCCTCATTGTCCACTTCAGCCTTATCGGCCACTGACTCGTCACCGTTCACAATCGTTGACTCAGCCCCACTGAACGATGAGGTCTCGCTGGACGGGTGGCCGTACTCATGTTCTGGTCGCTGGACAGCCTGGGAAGCCATGGCCGCCTCTTCCGATCCAGGCTCCTCAGATTGGCGTGGTCCCTTTAGGCTTGCCGGCGCCGGAGCAGCCGTACTCTTCCCACAGGGACAGTACCGCCTCGAAGATGCTGCCGTCCTCGAATATTTCAATAAAACTATGCAAATTAGGAAAAAATAGGTAAAGTGACAGAGCTGTGGCGAAATTAGGTCGAAAAACGTTTTCGTCTTCCCATTCCATCTGGAGTCCTAATCTCTGAATAGTCCGCAGTCTTTCCTAATGTAGTTAGTTTCAACGGGGTCTATTCAAAATTGGTCGAGAGTTTCACGAGTTTGCAGTTGGAGAGCTCAGAACATAACAAGTGTGGTTATTTCGGTAGGTTGGTAAATACTTTCACGAACAAGGAATGGCGCAAAAATGTAAGTGGAACACACGCACAAACGCGCGCGCACGCACGCACGCACGCACACACACGCACACGCACGCACGCACACACACACACACACACACACACACACACACACACACACACACACACACACACACACACACACACACACACACACACACACACACACACACACACACACACACACACACACACACACACACACACACACACACACACACGCACACCGACTGACTGACTGACCGACTGACTGACCGACCAATTGACTGATTCACTGATTGCTTGCTTGATTGATTGGTCGATTGATTCGTCCATTCACTTAAGGCCTCTGCGGGTCAATTCTGAAATATAGATTATATAAGGCAGATCTCTTAGTGGAGGGCCTCTTAATTACGACAGCGTAGGGTTCTTTGCCGTGCACCAAAAATCCGCTGAAGCTAAAAAACGCCAGCTGGTCAGATGTAATCAGAAGTGCTCCGCTATGGCTGGCGCCTCACAACCTAGGATGTTGCTTAGTAAAAGTTTGTTGTTAACCACTAAACATTTGAGCATTTCTTGTCAGCTTCTAACCACCTCAGGTTTCTTTTTTTTTGCGCGTTATAGAGTTTACAGTGAAACAGCTAGTCGCCCGCTTTCCTCGTGACCGCTGATTCACGCGCCGACACACCTATTTTTCACCATTGGAGCGAGCCCAGGCGGAAAAGAGGAAGGGATAAAGAAACAAGAACAGCAGAATTGAAACGGAGCTGTTTATGGTGCTTTCTGAGAACACGAGTGGACAAAGTGTCGATAAGGGTTCTTTATCCGGGCATCTGTCCGCGGCAGCGCCGTCGTCAAAAGCTGCCTGCCGGCAGAGCTGTGCAGCATATCCTTTTCTTCAGGCTTTCCGACGTGACGGTAGTTGACGGTGTTTGCGGTCTAAGTGAAGCAAAGGAAGAGCATGGAGCATATCAAAAGGGAGAAAATCTACCGGGTAAGCTTCATGTCCGCGGCTTATGAATTTTCATTTCCGCGATGCATCTAGTTTGCTCTAATTTACCCGTCACTAATATTCTTAGTTTCTACCGGACTTCGAGGCTTATTGTTTGCCCCTTTTTTATTGTGTGTACGTGTGAAAATCCTCCATTATCAAGCCGCTTCACTGATTTAATGCTGCTACATTTATTCGTTTCTTCAATTTTTTTTGGTCTCATTTGCGTAACTACTCGCGTTCAGATTTTTATAAATAATTTACGCTGAGGTGTGTCAGTGCTGGATGTACGGAAAGTGTTAAGAAAACGTCATTTGGCGAGGATGCGAAATTGTGCTCATCTAACGCGAAGCTGCTGGAGTCACCCAAGGTGTGCAAGCTTAGTTTTTTTTTTTTTATTGGCTAGGAGCAGGGCCCAAGCACACGTTCTCAGGACAAATGGCTAGCGATCCAATGCGTACGCGAAGCGCTGCTCGCGATACCGGCGTTATACACAGTTTCCCGCCATTCCAATTGACCACGTGCTCTCTTCTCATGCTTTAGGAGAAACGGTTCCAATACCCTCGTGATGAATAGCCTTTGTCTAAAATATACTTCCCATCGGCTTATCTTCAGGAACATGAAGTGTGGCTCGTTGCACATCAGTGGAAAATAACTCTCGTTCTCAGACATACAATGCATTGGTCTTCCATGGTTGTAACAATAGCCACACTACCCGACCGTACAGTTAACGCCCCCGCGTCGGGGCGGGAATGCTGAAAGAAAACCTCAGACAACCGCACTAAGTCCAACACACAAAATCTTCTTGTTTAATACCAAAGGTACCGACATATACCCAGCACCACCAGGACACGAGGCCGAAGTGCTGGCTAGATTGACGTAGGCTACTTCATCAATTGCAGGTCTTTAAGAGGCGATCGCATTACTTCGCAACACAAGATAAGAAAGGCGCAAAAGAGGAAGTGCAACACGGCCTGAAAGGCTCGTGCAATAGAGGAGCAGATATTGAAGAGTTCGTATGCCCAGTGACTCACCGCCATAGTGAAAAAACAAGGAATGGTTTTAGAAGTTGATGAAAGAGGGGAGATATCAATGAGAAGTTGATCTGCGCTCGAACACCTTCCATAGAAACAATTCTATGTGTTGGAAGCATTTATTGCTTATCGACATCAGAGCCGACCTGAGTAGCAGCACATTAGTTGGCAGTGCTCTGCTCTGATTCTTGCCTTTCGCCGGGTCCTTGTCGCCGTGTTAGTAGAAATGTACCAGATCAGCCGAAACATCACATTTGCTAAATATGAAGGCTTAAGCCTTCAATGGCTCATTTTCAAGGTCATCTGCCGTTAGCAGCAATTGCCAGAGCTTTCCGGCCTGCCGATTGGTCTCTTCTGTGTCGTGACGTCACTGTCGCTAGGCGCATGTGTGCGCCTCCTGATTGGCTCGCGTGCGTGACGTCCCTGTCGTCAAGTGCGGGTGTCAGTGTGGTTCGGCACCACGCGGGATGACTCATCACATCGGCACGCGTGGCGGCCGTGTGTTCGACGGTGCGCCCTGACGTCGCTGTCGTCAGGTGTTTGAGGTGGCCTCCCGATTGGGTGCTGTGTGACCTGACGTCACTGTTGTGGGGCGCGCGTGGCGACCGCTTGCTTGGGGGTGGTGTGGTGGCAGTTTACTTTGCAGTATCGTGTGGGAAGGATGCTTCATTTCGCCACACCAGTGTCTCTTAACTCGAGACGTGCGGCAGCCGCTGACCGCAAGCGGCGCTCAAGAGAGGCTGAGCGTATACGTCGCATGCAAATCGCCATTGTCAATGGTGTCAGGCTTCCGCCGTTTCAATCTTTAGTCTCGACAAAGTGTCTTCCGTAATTTTTGTATTGGAAGGAGGGTCGGCAGGTGCTCTCTATATCTCCCTCACCTCCACTACTGTCGCCCAGCCGACTTTGCGGTTAGCTTCGCCATGCAGTAGGATTTTTGCTCCTTTAATTTCCGTACTGCCTCGAACACAATGATAAATCGTTCACAATCTCAGAAAGGCGGCACTTGGGCTAGTTGGTGTGACTTGCGAACAGGGACAGCTTCGTCCACATCAATGCCCACAACACCTCGAGGCCAACCTGTGCCCACATTTTCTCCAGAAGCGCTCTCATGCTGGAAAAAGAGAAAAACTTGTATGTTTAAAAGCAGCGTGGGGATTGCTGGCATGCGTGGAGCAGTGCAAAGGAAATGCACGTCGTCACCGCCCAGCAAAATATGGGACGAGGGGTGTATACTGGCAGGCTGCACGTGGCGCACCCCAGGAACCCGCAGGCAATGGTCGGAACTGCAGTCCTCGAACAATTCTGCGAGTGGCCGCTTGGACGTCGGCCATCCCAGCAGCAGAATTTCAGAGTCGGCTGACCTTTACAGCACTTTGGGGCAGCCAGCGAGTCGCGGTTGATCTGTTTTTGATGCGCAGACACAGGCTGCCTAAACGTACACTGATCTGACTGACAGCAAGTTAGTTGCTGACGTCTGCGGCTGTAAACAGAGCATTTCTTTCTTGTCTAAACAGAGGACGCGACTCCTACGTCACCTCTATTCCGCGTAAAAGTCTGGTGCGTCAATTGCATCCTATGGAGCAGCCTTGCAAGGCCCTAGCGACACGATATTACCTGCAATTGCTACACTTAGCGACAGCATCCCACTGCCTGCCCAGCAAGCAGTGTTGCAGGTCCAAATTGCCGTAGTTGTTTTAGTCTCCACTTGGAATCCGAAATTCAACGCTTTCAAAACTGCGTAATGCTCATAATCTTTTTTTGCGTTCGTGGCATAGCTCTATCGTTGCTGTTAAATGAGATTTTTCTTCTACTGAATAGATTATTATATCGCTTAGCTTAAGAGTTCGTTATTAACATATGCGCCCTGGTGCGCAGTTCGGCGAACGCTTTTCAGGAACCGAGAGGGAAAACGGCGAGCTTCAAGACTACGACTCATTGCTGCAGCATTGTTTGAACAGGGGGAACCTCTTCGAAGATCCAGAGTTCCCCTGCACTGATGACAGCGCATTTGGCGCCGAAGATCCCCCGTTCAGTGTTGTGTGGAAAAGGCCTTGGGTAAGAACCCGTGAGACAATGACTTCCTTGTTTCGTTTTTTTTTTTCTCGAAAAATGAGAAGCTTGCAAATAAGCGCGCCGATGGCTTGCACCACCACACCTAGCGTAACAGTAGCAAAAACAGGTCGACTTCTTCAAAGCGAACGTCGGAAGCACGATTAAAAAAAATGACTGACGGTTTAGCATTGCTAAGCCCGAAGTACAGTGCGAAAGCATAGTTTTTGCAGGTGGACACCACTGCCACGTACACGTGAAAAGAGGGTCTGAGGTGTCCTCTGACCCAAGGATCCAGTTATGCGCGTCTTTAACTTTTTCATCGGCAGTGCCAACTTACCCAGTGTTCGCCGGCAGGCTCCAGTGTCGCCGCGTTTCTGCAGCAGCGTGTTGGCGTGCAGCGCACATCTCTCTATCACTACCGCCGCATAGCTCAAAGCGCGAATACTGGCTTGATAGTAGTACCAGTTGACGAACAAGGCGATGAGTGCAATGCACAGCGAGAGAGAGAGTTGAAGTTTAAGACGAGGCGTGTTCGGCTCCGGCGATAGCCTCGTGCTCTCTCGCGCAGCGGACAGCGAAGCTGATCTGTTCGCGCCGCGTCGGGTCGGAACCCAGCCGTTGTTGTTTACTTGATTTATTTTTGCTTATTCATTTTACTCGGCGCATACCCACAAACATCGCAAGATCTTGCAAGGAGTTTACCCATCGGAATAGTGCTTCCACACTAAAAAGGAAAACGCCCAGGATGTTCCAGTCCCTGTATCTTTTCAAGATCACTCCGAAAAAGGCGACGCTAACAGGAACAGAGATTAAAAGATGCGCTTTAGGTATACGCCGACAACGAGCGAACCACGCATGTGCAAAGCAGCACGTTATGTGAATGGAGGAGGAAATGGGAGGGGGGTGGGAGATCACCACGGGATATATTACGGTCCGAAGTTAGGAGCGGCCAGCAAGCGGCAGTCGGTTGAAACATCCTGTACTGAAGAAAGGCGTTGGGATAGCAAGCATGTTTTCGTTCATGGAATCGTCCTGTTTTATTCTTATTCCCTAATATAATAAACAGAGCATGAAAAGAAAAGTTCCGTTCGCCAAGAATTTCATGCGTTATACATATTTACGTTGCGGTGCTGGTGAGGGTCAGCGCACCGACGGTGCTGATTGGGTGAGTGCCACCAGAGTAAAAAAAAAAATAAACAAAGGAAGCCAGTAAGGACTATCGAGTGGCAGTTTTCAAGCCTTGTTGTGAAAAAAAAAAAATAAAATGAAATCGGCCCGACTTGTCGACTCGTGACGGACTTTACCGGCCAGGGCCGAGTCCTAGCTTTTACGTGGGGCCGACTTTGGCAAGCCGGGAAGGCGAAAAAGGAAACAGAACACCTTGATGAGAGCTTGGCCTGTGGAGGCCGGCTGCATGCGGTCACGATTCCCCTTATTTCCGTTGTTTTATCCTCCTTGCTTTTGGTACCAAATGCGTGGGGGGGGGGGGGGGGGGCACTAGCCATAGCCGTAGCCGTGTTCGTAGCAACTAGAGATAACTGGAGTGATGAGAAAAAATATCGTTGCGGGAAAGAGCAGTGGATAGTTTTTTTGTTTTTGTTTAAGAAGGGCAAGAAATTGTGCATGTGTTCCGTTCAACGGTCACAATGAAGAATCATGCACATCAAAATTTGAGTGTTCATTGTCAGGTTTTCATGCAACATTAGGCTTGATATGTTTCTCGGTTTTCGAAGTGCAGATACCGAAATTTTCGCTGTACAGTCCTCACTCAGTGCATAATGCGCAGGGCTCAATTATCGCAGAAAAAAAATGTTTTTTTTATTACATGATCTATACACAGCACATAGCGGGCAGCAGCCAGGCGCGAAAAATATATGTTTGCCTATAGCGCCGTCACGAGAAAACCTCATTACAGAATAAGCGTTGAAAATTTTATCCGACATTCGGCAATGTGAAAGAAATTACTCTAAAACTCGCACCGATGCATAGTGCGGTAAGCGCTAAATTTCACCTTCTAAATACGTATGACCCATTAACTGTATAGCGGAAATTGCACCTCGTTGCATATGCATGAGGTGCAACGCGTTTAAAGGTACGGAAGTAGTCCGCGCGAAAAAATAAAGGGAGAGATGTTGCGCCGCGCATATTCTGTGGACGAGTTATCTACGGACGATAAGCGACAGCTTGTCGTCAGCAATAAAAGCGCATTTACTGAAGATCGAGACGAATGTATCATGTAATAAGCCCGCAAGCAAAGCATTTGCTGGTTTTTGCTCACCACAAGCAACGCACTACTTTTTGATCGCATACGAAAACAGCGCAAACAAGGGCGCTATAGCTTTGACAGCGTTGCACCTGATGTATGAAACGGAGTATAGGGTACATTCATCCTCTCTGTTCGACGTCTTTTGTTGGCCATCTTTGGCTAAAGACCACACAAGTGGCGCTCAACTTCAACATCAAGTATTCGCGCCAAGGTAACTAAGTAAATGTATGTGGGTGTGCGTCTGGGATGGTGGGATGAAACGATTATACTCCAGTTTCAGTCAGCACGCTGCAAAATAGCCCAAATGGCCCAAAATAGCCCAAAGTCATAATCGAGGAAATCCTTGTGGCTTAAGGCGGTTTGGCAGGCTCGTTTATTGGGAAGTATCGTGAACCCACACAGCATGACCGGAGACACAGTGAAGGACAGAGCGCTATAGAGACAATGGAAAGCACCATGTATCTTTTCTTGTTCTTAGTCCTTGGCTGCATGTCTCCGTTGGCGTTGGATGTTTCATGTTTGTGGTACTGCGCACTCATAAAATCCTGTTCGAAAATTCCCAAGCGATCAGGCTTGCTCATGGCACATGCATTGCCGCTTGCATAACATTTTAACCACTCAAAATGTATGCAGGATGAGAACAACTGGGAACTTTTCAAAAGGGCATTACCTTTTCACTGAAGGTGCTTTACCGTAAGCTCTGCGCGGGCTTAGTAACATTCACGAATTGTTTCATCGTACTGGCAGGAAATCATCGACAACCCGGAGTTCATGACGGAAGGCTTCAGTCGTTTTGACGTCGCTCAAGGATCGCTGGGTGAGTACATTGCAAACTGTCCTTTAGCGTACCCGCAGTTCGCTTTCACCGCAACCGTTTCGGAGTGACAAAGGCCATAGTTATTAGCGACATCCTTAACCCTAATCGGTGAAATTCCAGGAAACTGCTGGGCGGCTGCTGCCATCGCCACTCTAACGATGCACCCGAGGCTGCTGGAGAATGTTGTGCCCCCGAGACAGAGCTTCCAGGAAGGAGAGTACGCAGGCATCTTCCACTTCCGCCTTTGGAGGTTCAACAGGTGGATCGACGTGCCCGTCGATGATCGTCTTCCGGTGCGGGAGGAAAATGGCCGCCTGGTCTTCATGACCTCCAGCACCGCAGGAGAGTTCTGGAGCGCGCTACTCGAGAAGGCCTACGCCAAGTGAGCAGATGCCGCTATAGGGACTGAACATTATGGAGCTCAGCATTCAGTTTCACTCAAATGGTGTATTAACGTGGCGCTGAAACGCGGCATTCTCCGCAGAAGTGTGCCGCTGTTTTGGTGTTTTCCAAATGAGCTTTGTGGCTGGGTTTTTACTTGCCAGGCGTGGAGTAGGGGTAAACAGATTCTACTAGAAACCCTGCTCTGGCTCGGTGTAAGGAAAAATATCATAAATAAAAATCGCGTTGCGTTATGCGTGTACCTCGAGGGAATGCAAGTTCTAGCAGTGAAGCACGAAAGCACCTCATTGCTTTATATGTTTTGTTCTGATCCGCGATGCGAAGTACCTCTTACGCGAGTAAATGGCAGGCGCAAAGTGTGGAGCGCTTCTTGGATTGCCTTCTGTGTTGAACAGCGTCCATTTCCTTTTACTCCCTCATAATACTGATGACACATAAGGATGAATCCTCTATGCTCTTTTGCAGTAAGGTACAGATCTACTGTATGAGCTTCGGTGAAGCATAGCCGTAAACAGCTGGTCTGAACTCCCCTATCGTGCCCCTACAGAACGATCCAAAAAGATGTCCAGATGATCATAAAATCACTTGTCCTCTTGCGCATTCCCTGATAGCAGTTCACGTTATTCCTTCAGAAGGGAATGAAGAATTGATTGTCGCCCGAAGGGGTTTTCTTTCGGGCGCAGTGAGAATATTTATCCTTTTCATGGATCAGGTGCGGGCTGCTGAGGGAATGTTTTTCATGCCCTAAGGGAGTATAAATTTCTGGGAGACCTGAATCAGGAAACTATGGGAGGTCATTTTGCTTACTCAGGAAGGAATGTTTTGTGCGTCCTCTGCTCTCGCCGGAGCTTTTCTTGAACCTGCCACAGACTGGGAGCCTTTTGGAAGGACCTGGAGTGGTAGTGTGCCAATAGTTTTATTACAGTGCACATGTTGAACTGTACAGTAACTACAGTCCACCTTAGAGCCACACGGCACAGTAACCCATTTCGGACGCTCAGGGGAATGGGGATGGAGGAAGAACTAGGAGTTCCGCAGCACTATAACTGTGCCTACCCGAGCCACCGCAACGACATTGCGCCGTGGGATGGGAGTTAGATGATAGGAGAGAGATAGTACGTCTAGTGTGGGTAGGCGGTCATGCATGGAAAGAAGATATCGCGTCCACCGAAGATGTTGGCGTGGACTGCTGACTGATGAGAATGAGCAAAAAAGGACGGAGATGTCGCCGAAAATATCAGGCGTCATAATACAGGTTGGTAGGTCCGCGCAGGACGGCAGCACTGGACACCACGCCACGGCCAGGGCGACCCTGCGTTCGTTAGCCACGGCGCAGGGATTATCCACTAGCACGTAGCTGTAGCGACAGGAGCTTGTGGCATCCGAAGTACCCAGGCCGGTAGACACGTCTGCACATACTGCCGCCCCAAGAGAACTCATTTCCATCTCTAGAGCTAAAAACAATCACTGTGGATATGGCTGGATGCAACAGCCATCCCAAGCCTTGATCGCCGCCGCTCTCGGAATACCCAAGGAGATGCTTGAAAAGGTCCGGTAACACATAAAGTGGGCGCCCTGATCTACTATCGCGCTCAAAATGACTTGCAAGCAACGTGGCGTCATCGACCGTAGCTGGCTCCCTCGTCTACATCCTCCAACAATCGCTCGGAATTCTGGAAAGAACTGCCATTCCAGGAAACGACCACACTCCCTCTCAGGAAACAGCTTGGTATAACTGAAATGCATTCTATTTGACTGCGGTACTCTGCTGCATCCCAACTACCATCGATAAGTTCATTATATATTTACTCTTATTGGCCAAATTAAAAACAAGACGAAATATTTGAAACTGAATTTAAAATCATGCAAGCAAATTCCGTGAACACATTTCACTATAGTAAAACGTGTTCACAGAATTTGCTTGCAAGAAATTGAATTCAGTTTCAAATATTTCGCCTTGATTTCTTAATTGGGCTAATAACAGGAAATATATAACGACCTTATCGATGGTAGTTGGGATGCAGTAGAGTACCGCAGTCAAATAGAATGCATTTCAGTTATACCAAGCTGTTTCCTGATAGGGAGTGTGGTCGTTTCCTGGAATGGCAGTTATTCCCAGAATTCCGAGTGATTGTTGGAGGATGTAGACGAGGGAGCCAGCTCCGGTCGACGACGGCGCGTTGCAACTCGTATTGAGCGCGATAGTACATGCGAAACGGAGAGGGGCGCGAACTGATTATAGTCCTTCCCAGGTCCAACCAGCTCCCAGGACGAGTGGTGATGGCCGTAGCGTAGCAGGCGCACAGCGCAGCGCGCCAACACCAAGAGGAGCGGGAAGTAACCCGAGCGCTTCTCGGGGCGCTGGTCGTGCCCGCCGCGGAGTTGAGTAGCACGGCGGGGACAGGTTGATGGGTCGCTGCAGAATCCGCTCAAGCTGAGCAGGGGACGATGGTTGGGCTCCACGAGAGTGGCCGTAATAGTTAGCGCTATTAGGGTAGAGGACAAGATGGCAGACCCTATATAAATTCCCGCCTCCCCCCATCGGCCCGCCGGCGACGACAAGACCACGGACTCGTTGCGAGAAACACATGCCGCCGTAGCGTGCACCCCATGACGGTTCGAACGAGGCTACCTTGCGGCACCACTCTTGTAAACGGTGACAACTTCGTTAATGCGGCGAGTTGGGCGTGTTGGTACATAGTTTTCTTGAAAAGCAGCGCTGAAATGCACGCGAGGGAAAAGATTTTGAAGGCTTCCTCGCAAGTCACTGTATCACTTGCCTAGATTGTACTCCTGCACTCGGTGACACCTCCATAATCAGAAAGAGCAGTGTACGTATGACTAGAGAAATAGCTGAATCAAATCAGATATATAGCCTGGGAGAGGGCTGCGTCAGCCCAGCCTCTATCGCCCTTTCACCAAAAGAGCTGACTTTCCTGAGCATGCGCGAACGGTAGCTGCACCACGTTTATAAATGTGAATCACTTCAATAAAATTTGTTGTCAGTTCAGCGCCCGTCCTTGTCGCCTCGTCTCTGTCCTCGTCTGTTCAGCGCTGCTTTTCAAGGTGACAACTTCCATCGAGTCGAACACAGGCTTTCATGCCTTTTAAGCAAATCACGCTGTTAATGTATTCCGAGCAGGGATGCTCCCACCAGCTTTCCAAGCAATACGCGTCAAGTGTTTGCTATATGGGACCGACCAATTATGACCTCATCACGTCATGTAATGAGCTTGACACAAATACGCGACTCCACCGGCTTCATTATGATCTCGCCTACGGAGCAGAAACGTGGAGGCTAACGAAAAGGGTTCAGCATAAGTTAAGGAAAACGCAGCGAGCTATGGAAAGACAAATGATAGGTGTAACGTTGAGAGACAGGAAGCGGGAAGAGTGGGTGAGGGAACAAACGCTGGTTAATGACACCCTAGTCGAAATCAAGAGGAAGAAATGAGCTTGGGCAAGGAATAAAATGCGAAGGCAAGATAAACGCTGGTCCTTAGGGGTGACGGAGTGGATTCCAAGAGAAAGCAAGCGTAGTCGGGGGCGGCAGAAAGGTAGGTGGGCGGAGGATATTAAGAAGTTTGCGGGGATAGGGTGGCCACAGCTGGCAAAGGATAAGGCTAATTGGAGAGACACGGGGGAGGCCTTTGCCCCGCAGTGTGTGTAGCCAGGCTGATGATGATGATGACTAAACGCACCACACTTCACATCGCCGCAGCACAAAGCACAGTCGAAAACTGCCGAGCAAACGGCTAAGGTGAAGCCTTGTTGCCTTCCTTGCGATGATACGAAGCAAGCCGCGGCCGCACCGCCGTGCCCCGTACTGCACGTGGTTTTTGGAAAATTTGAGCCCACTATTGCGAAAAGTAACTTGCATGACGTGTTTGAGGTTTGTATCTTGGCTCAGTCTTCAGTGCAACCTCCAAGTTTTACATTAGAAGGATTATTTAATTGTACAGACCCTATACGCGTGCAACCTGTGTCACGGAAAGACGAAAGACAAGCCGTAACTTGAGAAATGTTGGTTGGTTGGTTGGTTGGTTGGTTGGTTGGTTGTCGGTCGGTCGGTCGGTCGGTCGGTCGGTCGGTCGGTCGGTCGGTCGGTCGGTCGGTCGGTCGGTCGGTCGGTCGGTCGGTCGGTCGGTCGGTCGGTCGGTCGGTCGGTCGGTCGGTCGGTCGGTCGGTCGGTCGGTCGGTCGGTCGGTCGGTCGGTCGGTCGGTCGGTCGGTCGGTCGGTCGGTCGGTCGGTCGGTCGGTCGGTCGGTCGGTTGGTTGGTTGGTTGGTTGGTTGGTTGGTTGGTAATGGAAGGGTCCGGATAATTTCGACCACCTAAGGTTCTTTGCAGGGCACTGACATCACACAGTACACGGGCCTCTAGCATTTCGCCTCCATCGAACTGTGGCCGCCAATCAACGAATATGGCAGATTTTACGAATCGCGACAATACCGGCACAAAAGTAAACATAGAATTGTTGGTACGCATTCCGATAACAAAACGGCTCGTTTAATAGAAGGGGCTCCAGCGATTACAAACTCCGAGTTTCATGCTCATAAAAACATGAAGCGAATCTCGTGATGGTGCCTATGATATAGAAGCTAAGGCTTTGTAATTTTTCCCGCGGTTACTAGATTGGTAATAAAACGTGAAAATTACGCTTTCTTCGACTGTCTCCATATTTTTATTTTCCACTGCTTGCTTCGATTGTTTATCGTGGGAGGAGACACACCACTCGTTTCAAATTGATGTCTCAACTAGTTTTGAACGCTCATTCAAATATCACTCGAACGTAATAACATTCAATAATTTTTGCCATTGATGAATAACGACTTTTATTTCGAATCCCATTATAAAATGAATGCATCTACCCGAACCAGATTCGATGAAGCTTAAGACAAACGAAACTAGCGTTCAAAATAGATTTTTCATCAACATAAAAAAAACGGTTAAGGATGGGAATAAAATTGAGTGATCAAATCAATAGATGAACCGACATCATTTCCCAGTGATAATAAATGTCCAGAGCTTGGAAATTGAAGTAGTATAAGTTGCTCTGAAACCACAATTTCGGTACATTCGTATTTGCTGTGTAAGCGTTGCATGCCTGCCACTTATCTTAATGTTCCTGCATTTTAGTATTGTGGGCTATAACTTTGTTTTTCCGCACTGCGGTCACTAGGCTGATCTACAAAAAAATCATGCCGAACAATTCTAAACAAAAGCATTTTTGAGCGGGAAACCGTTTTTTTTTAATATAATGTAAAACTTAGCTATAGCAACCATTATAACCGCAGATCACCCGACAGCAGACTTACATATATTTTTTTGCTATTAACGTTTTTGCTATCGTCAAAGGCGTTCCCCATCGGTTTTCTGTGTCAGCCTTAACTGTTTGGAGCGATAGATGGAAACACTTTCAGCGAAATATTTTGCTACAGATCAGAAGAATGGACCATTACCTTCAATTCACAACTTCGATAACAGTACCTTGTAATTTTTCAACTTTCAAAATGTTTGTCCGAGAATGTTGAACATGTACACTAATAGACTCAATCAATCGATCGATCGATCGATGAACCAGTCAGTCAATCAATCAATCAATTATTCAATTAGTCTGTCAGTAAGTCAACCAATCAATCAAATTATCCTATTTTCACAGGCTCCATGGAGGCTACGCTGCTCTTAAAGGAGGCTTTGCGGTTGAGGCTTTCGCCACACTGACTGGGGGACTGACCGAACAGCTCACTGTGACGAGTGAGTTTAAGGATTTCTTTGGGATCCTCCAAAGGTCGCTGGACAGGAATTCTCTCGTGTCTTGTGTCATCATGGTGAGCTGAATTTTAGCAGTTTGAACCGCGCTGTCTCCAGAGCTGCAATGAACCTGAAACTTCCTTCGCAAACTTTGCAGGACAAGAACAAGACAGACAAGGGCCTTAAAGGTTTGCACGTGTATAGCGTCACCAGCGCTAAGAAGGTAAGCGAGCTTTCAGGGGATCTCATGGATGCACAGTGCCTGTAACAATTGTGCACTGCTCCTCAAAAAAAAGTCGTAAAACAAAAATCTTATTTTACCGTGTATTTCCTTTTCTTATGCTTTTATTCTCATTACCTAAAAATCAGAGGTTGGGTTTGAGAACGCTAAAAAATGCAAACCTTTAGTTATTACTGGTGTAGGAAGTAATTCCTACCATTCTTTTATGCAGAGCAATCGATCATTTCGCTGAGATACCTTTACTGAGGGATGCATAACAAAAAAAAATGTTCACATATAAAGAATCAATAAACAGGCAGTTTCGAAACGATTTGCTCTGTTGCAGTTCTCCTTTCATCGTACAGTCAGGTTTTTTTTTTACGTTTTCAGTGATTCTGTACTCTTCGACAGCGTTTTATGGCAATGCAGGGAAGGCTACAGGGGCTGAGCGTGCGTAACTGTTTCACTCCGTCAAATAATGCGGCTGCAGGAGTGCGCACCAGGCTGCCTGCCCGTCACTTTCTGCACGATAACTTCACTACACCGCTGGTGCATTTAGCACCATCTATGGTAGCTTTTAATCCGACAGCATAAGTGCTCCGCTCAGTGCACGGAGCAGGGCTATATAGGAGGTGAAACTCCCGTCAGCGCGAGCGAGCGCAGACGACCAGATAAAGTCACAATTGTAGGCGCCGACGGGGTCGCATGCAGTGGCGGCGCCATGCGCCGCCTCGTAGAAGCCGCAGCAGGGGAAAAAAAATGCAGCGCCCGGGCAGGCGGCTCCGGCGCTCGCTCAAAGCAGACGACAAGCAGACGACACGGGTGTTTGCTTCAGCGGGCACGCCGTGACGTTGTATTTCAGTAGCTTCTTTCCAGGCCGCCAGCAGGATAGTGGCGCCGCGGGCTTGTGACCTTTTCTGCTCGCTGCAGACGGGGGAGTTTCCACTCCTATGTAGTCTTCCTCCGTGGCACAGTGGCAACCCTGGAGTCGGTGGCGTTGCTATGTGAGAAAAGCAGGTGGCCCACAGGCCGCCTAGGTCACGTGACCTTGTGACGTGATCAAAACCTGCCCACAGGACTGTGAACAAACTGCCCACCTTGGCAGGTGGCAGTCAAATTAATCACTAGTCGCGAAAGGCTGCTCGGGACTACCAACATCGGTGGCAGTTTTGAAACAGCCACCTGCCTGGGCAGTGCTGCATCGCTTGACCGCTGGGCCACTGCGTCCGGAGAGGTATGCAGACGCCCTGCAATCTATGAATGCAATGCAGAGAAGGATGAATTCCTCTTTTATGGGCATTAACAAGTTTACGTTTTCATGTCATCCCCATAAGGCGCAGTTTACGAGTCCGCCTCAGGTTTGTAAAGAGACGTACATAGTTAATTTATTGTAGTCAATAAATCTGTTTATTACTTAAAACTGCAGAGTTTGAAGTTGGCAGTTGTGTTAGAAATATGCCTTCAATGACGATTGTTGACAATATACTGTGTTTAAGAGGAAATTAGGACCTGTAAACGGGGACTATACTCCGGTGCATAGGAAAAAAGAAAGTTTTTCAGCTCCGCAGCTTCCGCTCCATTGCCGGAAAATTTCTAGCGGAATTTAGGGGGTATTTAGGGGACGTCACGGACGTCGTGTTTTTGTCCAGTGCGTAGCTTCAGCCGTTCAGGCTGGAGCAGGAGGCGGTAGTTCCTTTATACACCCTGGTTACATTTCGTAGTGCTCCACAGTCTCGCAGACACAAAATGGCGGCCATTGTGGCGTCGATAATACTCCTAGCATTTATGCCATTTATTTATTTATTTATTTACTTATTTATTAATTTATTGCTTCCACATATTAAGGTTCTGTAGCGGCGCTTAAGGAGTCAATAAAAGAGATTCCTAATTCCGCAAGTGCGCTTTCCCGCATAAATATGTTGCCCAAGACAAGATGGCTGAAAATGCGTTTCCAGCTGAAAAAAAGCAAGAAGGACAGGTTTTGTTTGATTCTTCCAGAATACGTTTCACACATTCTATCCACACCCTTAGCGCCTGTCCTGTAGCCCACGCAGTTTCTTTATGGAGAAGTCAGCCATCTTTTCTTAACATAGTTATGTGGAAAAGCGCACTTGCGGAATAGTAATCTTGCACTTGCGTAGAATCGTAATCTTGTATTCTGCGTTTAGTTTTGGTAAGCAAAACACAAGCCGCAATGCCGAACAGAGCATGCAAGGCGCCGGTTTACGACCGAATTAAAAATGTAATACGTCGACAGGATAGCACACTGGCTCAGGACTCACGAGTGTCGTAAATTCGACATCAACAAAACAATGCTTATGCATATTCGAATATGTGAGTACCTCATGTATGTGCCTATGCCAAATAAACGCGGCCGTTATGAGAAATACGGCAAAGTGATAATGTCTGTCATTAAAAAAAACATTTTGAACACAGATGAAGCGTTCAAAAACGAGAACAGTGACAGCAAAGCTGGGCTCTCTGTGCTTGATATTTCTTGTTGTTTCTATTGCTTCAGGTGTCAATGGAAGGTGACGAGGAAGTGGACCTCATTCGCCTAAGGAACCCCTGGGGATATGCGGAATGGACAGGATCTTGGTCGGACAAGTAAGAACTGACCTGCGCTGGTATTGTGAAGGATTGTCATAACAGCGAGGCGGTTTGGTAGCGCGAATTTGTCGCGGTCAAATGGGGTAGTGACTCTCGTCACACCGAGTTTGTGGCTTGTGGCGGTTAAAGACCCTCTATTGTTGCTGACGCTTTTTATTTAAGTACCACCAATCTTTGGAGAGCGCCACTGTCTTTTTTCCGGATCCTCGTACGGCTTTTCCGATTCCGATTTCCGCCTATAGTTGTCACCCATTCTGAATGGAGATACTGAATGAAGCGGAGCTTGGTCGGACAAGTAAACACTGGCCAGCTTTGAAATCGTGAAGGATTACCACTTCAGCAAGATGGTTTGGTAGCTTGAATTCGTCGCTATCAAATTGTATCGCGTTTTGTCATGTAGAAAAACATTTTGCCGCATCCAGTCGATGAGTCGATGGCTTATGACAGTTTTTTTTATGTGAAATTTCAAAGCCTTTCCAGTCTCTTTAATGACGGAGTTGCCTTATAGTTCGGTAATGAATTTTCGTTTCTTCGACGTTCGGGCTACCACGTATTCATCGTTCTTGCAACTGTCTGCATTCAGACCTTAATTTCTAATTTCTCCATATTCCAACTTACTAGTTACCGGGCAGCAAATTAATTCATTTCTTTAATCACAAAATTCACCGCTGGCGCGTGGTTGGTTGGCGGTTGGGGAAACAAAATTTTGCGTCTGCGCCTTGCATAATTTGGGGCAGCTGTTTAACGATAGGAGGAAATTTTCTATTAGTAATGCGCCGTTTCGCGTGTGCTCCATCATCAATAACTTTGTTTTGGCCCACCTATCGAAGCTTGTGGCAATAGGACGGCGCCTAAGCAACGCTGCCACTAATTAAGAGCGTCTGGGCTTAAAAGAATCCTTTCTTTCGTGCGTCACAAGACATCATTACACTACTTATATGACGGGGTTGGCGTCAAACGCACGTTAAAGCCGAGAACTAAGAACATTGACTCACGAGCATTTCAAAGGCAGAGTTATCTTCTACCACTGTAGTCAGTGATGTCCCACCTTGACCTCCGAACAATGTCATTTTCACTTCTGACGCGACTCTAGTGTTCGGTTCTTTCTGTTGCAGCTGTGAAGAATGGAACAAGATCAGCGAGCAAACACGCCAAGAGTTGGGACTCGTAGTCAGAGACGACGGAGAGTTTTGGTGAGTCACTGCAGTATGTGGAAACCGAACACTCTTGCTTTGACGTTATGTGCCGATGAAGATACGATACGTGTCAGCCTGTCGAGCGTCTAAGAGGCTATACCCTGCGTTTTCGTGTGATCCTTGTAGGTCTGAGCCATGTAAGTATCGTTGTGAGATCCCTAATGTTGCATCAGGGAGGGGGCGCCAAAGAATAATTCATAGGTGATCACGTGGCCGGGCTTTTGAATGGATACAAATACTATCGCTGGTACTTCTACGCACCGAAGAAGAAGAAAGGGTGTGGAGAACTTTCATACTTGTGTGTGTGTGCGCGCGCGCGCACACACATGTATGAAACACACACACACACACACACACACACACACACACACACACACACACACACACACACACACACACACACACACACACACACACACACACACACACACACACACACACACACACACACACACACACACACACACACACACACACACACACACACACACACACACACACACACACACACACACACGCACGCACACGCGCGTGTGCGTGCGTGCGTGCGTGCGTGTGCGTGTGTGTGCGTGTGCGTGTGTGTGTGTGTGCGTGCGCCCTTCCACCTGTGCCCCTTGAGCTTAAGGCGTTTGGTGCAGATGCTATTGATGCTATCGCATTTCCCTTCGAGAATCGGACCATTCAAACGCGTAAAGCAATAAATTGTGATAACAGGTTCTGGACGCTACACGGTTCATTCTCTGTTCCAGCATGCGCTGACTGCTTTCGTTAGGTGAAAAAAAGCAGAGCCATTATTTGCAGTTTATCGTCTCACACCGCGTTGTTTTCGTCGTTTTGTGTTCGCATTTGTGTTGTCCTTTGTGGCAAATCACGAATGTTCACATCCGCCTGGATAGCGGTGTCAATGGAAGTCATCTCAATACTTAAAAAACGACGCTGTGGAATTGTCACGACAGGAGAAATTACCCCAAGAGAGGAAATTACCAAGAAAAATGGAACCCCTTGAGGTACGCCAGAAAATGGCTAGAAAAGTAACAGCGCCATCTAAATAACAATAAAATTAATGTTAATGAAATATGGGCTCTTGTGCTTTTCTGTGACACGATAATACTTGACAACTACTTGAGCGAAAAAAAAATACGAGCAAACCGTGTGATGCGGTTGTTGAAGCATGCGGCTGCTGAGAATAACTAAGGCGAGGTTCATAAAAACAATACACCCCGAAACTTTCACGTTGCTCCTAATCAGAGCGGAATTTTTAACGGCAGCCGCACCAGGTAATGTACCTTCGCGACACGCCGGACAAGGGTGACGCTTTACCTATCGGTGTCGCTGGCACAACCGACACAAGTGAGGACACTTGTAAACAGAGGGGAGCGTCTTCAGTGCAACTCGGGTGTGGCCGCTTCAACATTTCCTCGCGCGCATCATGAGACAAGTGAAATATTGCCAGTTCTCCGTTTTTGTTACTTTATACAGCATAAAGAACGATAAAGGGACGCTCAAAACCTTTCTTAATACTTGGCATTGCTAATCGAATAGTATGGGCTTGATTGACAACATTGCTATTTGTTGATTTACAGGATTGTGGGAAGGCGAAAAGGTCAATCGAATGCCTGAGTAAACTTGGGCAATTTATTATCTTAGGAATTAAATGTTAAAAAGGTTATCTTAGAGCTCAGCTCTGAAGGCTGGGCCGCTTGGTGGGTTTTGGGTGGTAGAGCTACGGCTAAGACAACGCGAGGAGGAACGCGAAGGAGAAGGGTACGGCGAGGGTAAGTAGAGCGCACATGGCAGTAATTAAATTACTGTAATCAAACTACAGTCTTTGGTTTCTTTTCGCAGTAATCCGTAATGTAATGAATTTCTTTGGGGCAGTTATTTCGAAGCAGTAATTATGTTCGAAATTTATTTTCCTAAAATGCATCGCTGCTCTTTATGTCGACAGAGCTTTGGTCCCTCACATGCAATGTTGGGTGCCTCGAAATCAGTAACAACACGTGGCAAACCTGCGCCAGTTAACAGACGGGCAAGCACAAAAGAAATCAGGTGCGTCCGAGACCTCTTACGTCGGCCAAGTGCACAGCGGTGTTACCTTACGTTTTTTGCTTACAGGGCGCCGGTAAAAAGCGGTAATGCGCATGGCGGGAACATTCCCCAAAGTAAGCGAACGGGGTAGATTCCTGGGACCGCCGAAGTTATACATGACCGGCATCGAAAACTTCGAGCAGCGGAGATGATTTCGGGCATCAAGGCGGCGTGTTCTCCGCTCTTTCCCGTCCCCAATGCGGTGATAGTGACCGCCAATGCTGGAATTGGGCTTGGTAAACGTGGCGCGGTTGCACAACCGTCCGCACCAACTGTCGTGCAACGTGAAAGCGGGCTCAGTCTGTTTTAGGAGCAATGCGTCTAATCAGACCCAACGCCTGAATTGCTTGCTTTTAAGCCCGAGGAAGCCAAGCAGTACCTGTTCCTGACTCGTGTATTTTCAAGTCCAAGATTTTTACGGTCGAACTTTCTTGTATTGGAGTTCCGGGTAGATGGAGACGAACTGGTGTTGCAGCCAGTTTACGGCGCCCCCACTGGTTGGCGACTGACACGAACGTGGTTTTGCTCACTGAAAGCTGAAGACCCATTGAAGAAGCATAAGTGGACGTAATATCTATGGCTGATTGTAGGGCTGCTGCTTGAGTCATCAGATCGTTGTGAGTGCTCCACGCCGTTATGTCATCAGCATACAATAAGAACTTAATCTCAGAGACATGTAAGTGCCAAGCAAGGGGGATAAAAGCACTATTAAATAATGTTGGCGATAATGCCGATCCCTGGCGAACGTTGCGAAGAGGTACAAATGATCCGACGGCCTCACCACTGAGGCGTATGGCAAAGAGTCGGCCTTCAAGGAAGGATTTAACAAAATTGCGCACTCTAACGGGGAAATGCAGCATGTCGAGCGATTCCAGGATGCCAGCATAACCGATATCGTACGCCTTTTTAACATCCATGGCCAGTACAGTACGTACGTTGTGGCTGCGAGTTGATGCCAGAACTGTTGACGCCAAGACAGCCCGTCCATCTTCTGTACCATACGGACGTACGAAAGCCAGTTTGGGCGGGGCGGTAGAAACCATGGTGCTCAAGCCACCGCGACCGTTGTGTGGCAAGCATTTTTTCGGTAAGCTTGCACAATGTTGGTGTAAGCGATATGGGCCTGAAATTTCCTAGGTCTGTCGGCGGCTTCCCCGGCTTTGGGATGGGGATCACAATAGCCGATTTTCAGCTTTCTGGTACGACGCCTTCTATCCATACCGTGTTAATGGTGGAGACGAGTTGAGGGAGTACAGCGGAACTCAAGTTCTTGTAAACCTCGTACGGAATAGAGTCCGGACCGGGCGCAGTCTTCCGACGGGCCTCATCTGTTGCGCCCAAGCAACTTGGGCATGGAAAATGGGCTTGTGATTTCATCGGCATCGGCTGTAGATGGGAGCTTATCGACATAAGCTGGAATGGCAGCCAAGGGGGCCCCTATGACACTTGGAAGCAACACATCATACTTGGGGAAAAACTTCCGCGCTGCCTCTCTGGCGTAATCATCCGGAGCTAAGTTAGTCGTGAGGCATGCTGTGGCCGCTACGACAGGACGACAGGATTCATGTTCCATTGCACGGAACGTTCGTCAGAGAGCAGCATTCGATGACTTTGTCCAGAACTGCTCACACCACGCACGCCACTGCCGTCGCGAGAGATCGCGTTCATATCTGTGAGCCTTAGCAGTAAGGCAATTCAGCCTTGTCCGTGCTTGCGCAGAAGTCGGGTCTCGGGAAGGAGCCATCTTCATTTGTAGACGAGCAGCCCACAGGCTAAGGAGACCCACATCCGGCGCGGGGCGATTGACGTCAGTCCAGGTGACAGCAGTAGCCTTATTGAGCGCAGTTTTTATGCAGTCTACAAGTAGTGTAGATGACTGCGGAGAGAGATCTTTGACGGTGGTGCGAAAGGTGTCCCAATTGACCACAGAACACCTACGGCGTTATCGGCGGGCTGTTAGTGGATTGAGACCGATGATTATAGGATGGTGGTCACTCCCCAACAGTCAGGCTCAAGGTGCCACGAGGGAGTGCCGGGACCAGACCACCACGTCAGATCAGGAGCATATGTGGTACTGTGATTGTGGCAAATAGCCCGCGTTGCTGAACCAGGATGATTTAGAAGAATAAACAACGGTCTAACGTAGTAAGACACCACCACAACAGTTGCCTTGGGTAATTTAACAGCAACTGCAACTACCTCCTGATACGAGGTGCACCAGGTTTCCAGAGAGAGGCATACATAAGGGAAACGCGTGTCAACGTACACTTCCGCCTTTTCTGGAGGGAAATCAGGGTACACACGATGGTCGTTCATCGAAGGCGACGCGTAACCACTGAAGACCGGAATTTCTGGCAAGTCATTGGTCTCCTGCAGTAGCATGGCCCACACCTGGAACCTGTGCAAGCGAAGACGGGTTTTGAGCTCTCCCACTTTAGTGGAGAGGCATCTACAGTTCCACTGGAACGCACCAGAAAAGCCGGAACGCGCCATCTTCGGTTTGTAGTCCAAGCGTTGCAAGAGAACAGACGTCAGGTTGGATAACTCGGTTACCATGAAGCGGAGCAGGGACGCTGTAGAGTTATCTGGCAATGTAGCAGGTACTCTGGGAGGAGCGATCAACGAAGCTGGTGGGCGAGACATGTTCGGTGCTGATTCATCATTTCTAGTGGCGGTGCCAGATCCCGCTGCATGTCTACGGCGCGCAAGCAGTTCACGGTGTTGTCGGAGCCTTGAGACCTCTGCCAAAATGCGTGCGATTTGGTCATCAACTGCTACCATGCCATCGTTGGGAGGTTCCGGGATGCTAAGCTGTTTTGTAGCCTGCTGATGCCGGCGGTCCTTACACACTTTATCGCTATAAGTGTGCTGGGTGGCAGTTTCATGCGAGTGCCGCAATAGAAGTTCGGGCCACTCGTCATCATCCGACCGGATAGCTGCAAACCGGTTGTAGGTCTGCACAAGGGGTGTATTCACATTCTCAGTCATTTGTTTAGAGTACCCACGACGAATCTTTTCTGTTGCCTTCTGCTTTGTGGGGCAAGTGTGCGATGTGATGTCGCGGTCGTCAGTTTTGCAGAGGCCACATATGTAAGCCGCTGCGTCTCCGGGCGCAGGTTCCACGTTAGTTGTGAAAGAGCAGGATCAACGCATATGGCCAGGTCTGAATCAACTGTAGGAGTAGACGGCGGTTGGTTTGTATGGCTGAGGCCGTAAATTGCAACCATAGTAGTACAAGCAGGCTGGCGGTGTCGATGGGCCTTGCAGGGTGACGACGCAAGAGCGCCCTTTTCCCATATAACGTGCTTGGATCACTCGGTGGTTGGGACAATAAAGCTCACGCTGAAGGGCGGCCTGGTCCTCTTAACATCGACGCTGTAGACAACACAACGTTGCAAGTCGGATCCATCAACCAGGTACACCTGTACCGGCACCGAGACCTCGCTGCTAACTGTAATGCACTGTAGCGTTTGCAGACGTTCCAGGGCAGCCAAGGCCGGGAGCCACACAGCAATGGTATTGGAATTCTTTCTGGCCGTAAAGCCGCGAAAACCTTTAGTTCCGAGACACGTATTCAGATTTGCCTGCAGAATCTTGTTCGGTATATCTGTAAGGCTTTTCGTTGCCAGAGATTTGATAGTCGCTTTGTAACTCACTGAGCCGTGGGCAGACAGAACTGGGTGGTCTGTGGTTAGGCAGGAACGCTTGCCTTGTGAGCAGCCACTGGCCGAAGAGGAATCCGTTGCTGCTTCTCCCGAAGGGCGCTTTTGAGAAGAGCGGAGGGCCGGCGGCCCGATTGGCGGGGCTGGTGACAGGTCCATTGGAGTGCTCGGAGTCTCATGTGGTGCTGGTAGAGGTCGATCCAGAAGTACAGGCTGAGCAGCCTATACTTCCTATACAGATACTTCGTGGGTTGAGCTCCCGTCTCGGCTGCGGGAGGCGGTTGGTTCGAAACCTACCGCCGGACACCCACCGGTAAAAATGGGTACAAGCGGCCCGCGGCCTGGCACCCGGTTTCTTTAGAAGTGTTCGTTTGGGAGAAGCTCCGTAAACCCCGCTGCGCTGCTCGCGGGCTAAGCCCCAGTTTCGAACGACCTCGCAGCATGCTAAACGTGGTACCCCTTCGGCCAACGTGGTTCGAACGCGAGCAAAGCCTCGATGCGCTGTCCCTGGGCGCGCGCACGCCCTAGCGCAACGGCCTCTCCTCCTCCGTGAGGACAAAGCAGACCTTCCGCAGAGAAGGAAACTCCCTCAGCGCCACGGTGTCTCCGCGACGACGCGAGACGCACACACCGTCGCCCGCAGTTCTCTCGACAGAACTCTCGCCGAACCTTGATCCGCTGGCACACAGCAGCAGCAGATACAGCCTATGGACCTCCTGCATGTTTGTAAACAAACGAGGTGGCGCTGCAGTCGCTAGCGAGCTCGTGGTAGGCAAAAGGTCGGGGAGTGGCGTCGCGGATAGGTGTTGTGCGCGGGTTTTCAAGGCTTGTAGGCGCGTTTCCAGTTTCTGCGAATCATAGCAATGGTTGATGCTTCCAACTTAGTAATTTGTCGAAGTACACGAGCTCGCGTTGTCCACGTGCGGCCTATAAAGAGAAATAGTTTGACACTGTGTATTGTATATATGGTTAGTAGTAATTACATGTAGAAAGCGTTCCTGCCGTTTATTTATGCGCTAGGCATTGAATAAAACAAGTTTTAACACTCTGCACTAGCCGGAATGATTTTACTTCGGGACAGTAGTGAGGGGAAGTGCTGGCGTTGTTTCGTCGGAGCAGACATGCGCTCATCGTCTGCTGACATACGTACGTGTCGCGCTGTGCGAAAAGTGGGGACAGCGTCGTGTCCCTGATCTCCTGTCTCGCTTAAGCGCTGTTTTTAGCCGCATGACCACGCACCAGCCAGGCCGACTTGTCCTCTTGTTAAGCTGGTCGATTTGATGAGAATTTTTTATTTCTAGAATTATTTTCTTTCCTAGCCCTGAAGTCTAGTTTCGTGACGAAAAATTATAGCAAAATATTGAGTACAAATTTATAAATTACGCTTTTTAGAAGTGTGGTCGTCAGAAATTGTGAGGTAATTTCTTTGATTTCAGTGCCGCATTTCTTTTACCAAAGCGAAGGCGAAGATGCCATAAACGAGGGAATAAACTTTAAGGTTCGTTTTCTGACCTCTCACATTTTCTGCGACTGGATCACTCACCTTCGTAATTCGCATGAAAATCAAATGATTCCATTTGTCGCAAACTATTCCTGAGACGTTGAGGAGCGTAATAAATCTCTCGTTTTTTTCCCCACACGTACATGCAGTATTGTGTTAGTTATTTTTTGTAAGAAACGTTTTCATGTAACTATGCATGCATAAGTACTGATCATATAGAAAAAGAACTAATCGCGTCATCATACAGAACAGGGCTTTATGCACATGCTGGCATAAAAAAACTGCGCACTATCTACTCAATTATTTGAGACCTAGCTTGGGGGGACTTGACGACGGTGTTAATTATAATTACCCAGAACTGCACCAGGTATAGCTGTATATAAAAGGAATGACTGAAACTAGCGTAGGAATTTCATTTTTGCACCAAGTTTAGTTACATATCGCATGCACGAATAACGAAAACACTTTTCATGCCGTGTCCCCTCTCAATCTCGCCACGTGTCTGTTAGTAGCACGCCTGCGGCTGCTTCTTTCCAAACAAGCTTCGCCATCATGTATTACCTCATGAAACATGACACATGCATGATGCAATGAAAAAGCATATGGCGTTTAGCACACTTAAGGTACGCTATTCTAAGCACACCAACGCGACCGCCAAAGATTGACACAACTTACCAGACTTCTTTCTACTCGAATGAAATAATTACGTCGTCATATCAAGAAACAGTTTCAAGTAAATATTAAATGTCACAAAACGCGCCATTTAAACATGGTGTGCTATTAACAAAAAAACGCATTCCTTGGGGGCGAGTGAACCAGTCGGCGCCCCGTGCAGCTACATGTCTTTTTTTTTCCTTGAGCAATTATCAGCCTACTATCCTGAAGTTCAGGTGAATGAACGCAGTAACTTGCATGCTATTAAGTGCATTGAGTGGCAGTGTCCATCGACTCCCAGACTTCGCGCTTTACTACCGTGGCCCAATGCCTGTTAGCCAGTCTCCGAATGCGGCATTTATGCGCGAGAAACCTATCGAGGCTAATTTAATATTTTTTATGCTACTACGCGGATCCAGCAGCGACGCAGCTGGTCAATATATGCTGCTTCTGCAGTGCACAGGCTTGAAGCAGCCGCCGGTAACTGCGGCAGCTGCGGTAGGCACGGGCAAGCGGAACCTGTTTTGCCTACCATGCGAAAGTCGCTGCTAACATCAGCGCCGCCGCATCTTCGTGAAGTCGCGGGGTGAAGGAGGTCCATACAGATACTGCGTATCTGTGTTCCGTCCAGAGCGTAAATCACTCACGAGTTGTTGCACATCTGGAGAAGGCAGGGCAGGCACCGTATCCGGTGATACAAAGGCACGATTTTGGAGGTCTGGCCCATGGTCAGAGGGCAGTTGTACTGGCGGGAATGCCGCCGAGGCAAGCGGCGCAGGCGGAGCTACCCCCGCCAGCACGTCACCGGAGGCGCTAGTCCTAGGCTTGGTGCGCAGTTCAGGTCCGGGAATAACTGCGTGACATTTGCTGTATGCCACGCAACCAGGCAGCGACTGGGCGTCCGAAGCCTCCTCGGATGGCGTGAATCCAGTTCGTTTGCTATACGGAACGTATTTAACTGGCAGGCGAGATTTTCACAAGAGCGATGTGAAGGCACCTTAACAAGGACACATTTTGTGAGCGGTAATTCGTTATGTAATTGAATTACTTCCGCACAGATTTTAGAGAACTAATTACGAATGTAATTTAATTTTCTTTTAAAAGTATTTTTTAAATCAATAGAGGAAAGTCAGAGTGAGCGGCAGAATGTGCTACGCTCGCTCTGACGCACCAACGACTGAGTTTTTTTGCAGGATATCTGAGTCATGCTTTCTGGAGCACTTCGATCTAGTTGAGTTCTGCCACCTGGACCCTGGATCCATCGCGGAGGAAGCAGAAGATGACGGTGAAGTGAAAAAGCACTGGGAAGTGGTGAAGCTCGAAGGATGCTGGGTGCCCGGTTTCAACGCTGCTGGATGGACAAAGGATAAGGGTACGTATGCGCGAGCCTGTATACAGCTTGTTTCAACTGAGACTTTACATTATAAGAGCGCTTTTTTCGGCATAGCATTGCTCGTGGTGTAGTACATCAGAATACGGCTAAGACATGCTAACCAGCAGGCTGTTTAGATAATTATCTTTTTAACTATTAATCAATCAATCAATCAATCATGTTTATTTAACATCATGACGATGTTGGGTGCGCCGACAAAAAGCCATTGGGAAGGCTTGACGAGGCCGACGCACCCCACAAGGGCATTGCAGTGGTACACAACATGTTAGCACTTCGAGGGATAAAAAAAAAGAAATGAACAAAAGTAACATATTTGGCATTAGCTGTACATGAATTCGGACTCCTTATTTAGTTGATGTGGGAGAGTGTAGCTCAACATTTGATAACCATAATTTGTTCGCATCCTAGGCACATACCATTTGGGTGTCGCACGTGTAGTGTACTTTGGCTCACTGCATTGAAATTTTGACAGATTAAGCATATTGCAAATATTGTGATTAATACCGGTTTTATACCGTTGTAGAAGTAAAACATCGTACAGATGTGGCAAACGGACGACTCGAAGTTCATTGAAAAACGGTTCGGTGTGTTCTAGTCGAGGAGCATTCATAATATTTCGAACAGCTTTCTTTTGAAGAAGATACAAGCGGTTAATATTTGTAAAAGACGTGGTACCCCACACCAAAAAACAATATTTTATAACAGAGGAAAAAAGTGCACTATACAACATTTTCTTGATACTCTTCGGCATGAAATATCTCAGTCGACACAAAATACCGATAACCTTTGACAGCTTGTTCATCACCATGTCAACGTGATCATTCCAACTCAAATGCTCATTAAAAATAACACCTAAACTTTTGACCGCAGGGAGCGTTTCGATGAGCGACTTACCGATCCTCAAACAGAGTGGTGGCATATTTGTCAACTTGTTACGAGGCCGGAAAAGCACGGCCTTCGTTTTTGCAGTGTTTATGTTTAATAAATTATTTTGAGACCATTCTTGGAGTGACTGTAAACATTTTGTGGCTTGTTTCTCAAGATCCGGCAGCTGTGCAGCTCTAAAGAATAAAGTGGTGTCATCAGCGTTAATCACAAAGGTTGGAAGATTACTAATACAGACGATGTCATTAACATAAAGAAGAAACAGCAATGGTCCCAAGATGCTACCTTGCGGGACACCAGAAACGATGTGTCTAATATCAGATAAATTATTGTTTATTTTTACTTGTTGCGATCGAGCACTTAAGTAAGACTGAAATATGTCAAGAAACTGTCCGCGGAAACCGTAATGCTCGAGCTTTGTTAACATTATTTTGTGGTTAATGCGGTCAAACGCTTTTGAAAAATCGATGAATATGCCAAGAGTGAGAAGTTTCTGCTCGAAGGATTCTAAAATTAGCTCTTTTTGTGTCAGCAGCGCGGTTTCCGTTGAAAGGTTCTTCCTAAACCCATGCTGACTGGGCGTTATTATGTTATTTTTGTCATAAAAACTAGATATCTGGTTGAACAAGATCTTTTCAAAGCACTTTGAAAAAACAGGTAGAATAGATATTGGACGATAATTTGACAGACTGTTTTTGTCTCCACCTTTGTGAATAACTGTGACCTTGGCAAACTGCATTTTCTTAGGGAACACTGCGTGTTTAATACAGTTATTGAAAATACATTCTAACACAGGACTAATTACATCAGCGACATATTTTACTGGTGAAATTTTCAGGTCATCAATATCACACGACTTGCTGGTACGCAAAGCTAGAAGACAATTTTTGATTTCGTTCGCATCAGTTGGAGACAAGAAAGCACTGCAAACAACCCGCGAGTCAAGACACTTCATGTTCATAAAATTGTAGCTCACGTCTGCCTGAGACACAAAATAGTTATTGAAATCATCTGCTAGTCGTTTCCCACTCACTGTTTCGTTGTTGACTAAAATTTCAAGTGTACTAGGAACAGTTGTACCTCGATTTAAAATTTTGTTGACGTTTTTCCACACAAGATCGCTCCTTTTTATAAGTCTTGGTTGAACAGATTTTCCATGTACTCTTTTTTCGCCTGTCGAAGAAAATACGTAACTTTGTTCCGGTATGTTTTAAATTGTTGAAGGTCATCTAGTGACCTGGTTTGGATAAAACGGTTGTAAAGGTCTGTTTTTGTTTTTATCATTTTGAGGCATTCGGCGGTTATCCATGGTTTGCGAGCTTTGCGGAGTTTCTTTGAGGTTACGAGAGGAAAGTTTTGTTCATATATGGATTTAAATATGGTAATAAAGACATTGTAAGCATCTTCTGGGTCCTTGTTTTGCACAACACTCCAGTCAAAATTTGATAGGGCTGCCCTAAAGTGATTTAGTGTGTCATGATTAATGCGTCGGTGTGTAATACTTGGAGACATACGATTTTTAGTAGAGGGGGGCTCTCGACGACCAGGTATATTGGAAGATGGTCACTTATGTGGCCATTAATTACTCCAGAGTTCAGGCGATTCGGTGGGGAGTTAGTAAAAAAGACGTCGATTGCTGTCGCTGCTTGTAATCGCGTGGGGACATTTATAACGTTAATGAAGCCATTGCATTCCAATATCGACTCAACCTCTAACTTATTAACTGATTGTGATAGAAAATCTATGTTAATGTCACCCCCTAAAACAAGGTTAAAGTTGTTCTCTGTGACCCATTGGAGGTATTCATCAAGGAAGCAGGCAAAATTCGAGAAGTTGCTTTTTGGAGGTCGGTAAAATACAGAAAAGACGTTTCTACCACTTTGTAAGGAGAGTATCTCATAGTCATCATGAGTTAACGTGAAATCGACAAGAAGGCGGCATTTAAATTTGTTTTCTATCGCTATCATCACGCCCCCACCTCGTTTATCAATACGATTTTGCACATATGTAGTGTAGTTCGGCAAATGCAAGGCTTCACCGCTATCTTGGTACCAAGTTTCAGTAACCATTATTATGTTGAAGTGGAAGTTAAGTGCAGAAAGGAAAGATTCGAACTCGTCACCTTTGTTGCGCAGGGACTGTGCGTTGACGTGAAAAAAAGACATGCGGCTCTTTTTCTAAGCAGACGCAGTGTTTACAGCAGATGGCAGGAAGAACTGAGACTTTTGTTTAAAAGGGGGGGGCGGCAGGTCCATCAGGGGTGCGAAAAGTGCATTTCTGAGCAAGGGCCTAGCCCCTAAAGCAGTGTGTCAAGTGTACTTTCCTTTGAAATGACTATCGCTGATGCGCCATCAGATTTCCTTACCAGTATTTTTCCATTTGTGTGCCAGACATATTTCAAGTCCTGTTGTTTTGCCCATTCCTTCGTTTTTTTCAGCAGTTCGCGGCTCCTTTTGGTCAGGTTCTCAAGCACATGCACTTTGCTACCTTGATTTGCTATCTTATTCCTGTTTGCCCACCACAGGTCCCGGGTTTTTTGTCTTGTGAACCGGCAAATAATAGTTGGAATCTTATCTGATTTCGAGGGCAGCCGATGTACAGTGTCCACATCATCACAGGTTAGTTCTGGGAGCTCAATCATAGCAGCGATGGCATTAATTTTTTTCATTAAGTCTTCTTTCTCAGATTGAGGTATTCCATGAAACTGTAGGTTTGCTCGCCTATTCCGCCATTCCAACTCGTCAAGCTGAGTTACCAGGGATTCAGTAGGTTCTATTCCTTCTAGTTTCTCAACTCTCTGATTTCCGTGATATCTTGCTCGTTTTTTTGTACACGGTTAACTAAACCAGTCAGTTGATCAGACATAAATTGCACAGCTGTTTCTATATCGTCAACGGTACGTTTCAGCGGCAATAACACTTCAAGTTTTTTGTCAATGGCTTGCAGCATATGCCACATGTTCTGTATGTTTGGCTCTTCTGCAGCTTTCACAGGCGCATGCGTGCTGGATTTTAGTCCTCTGCATTTAGGACACCTCCAGGTTTTCCGATAATCTTTTTTAGATTTCAGTGTCGCTTCAGACACACCTGCACATTTGCCTACATGAAACACAGTGTGGCATACGCTGCAAGACACGCCATTTTGATCATCTACCCCTGACTGACACACCGGGCATTCTTTATCATCACCAGCCATTGTAACACACTTGGCGGCAGCAGCAGCGGTCAGACAGCTGACTAACAATAGGCATGCAAGGAAAACTAAAAGGGGCGCACCAACCTGCGATGGTACAGGAAGACAGGAAGAATATATTAAATCGATGTCGCCGTGACCACTGCCGCTGCCATTGTGCCCCCGAGATGCCACAGCGCCGCTTTTTATCCACGGTCTGGTGGTGGTAGCGCCGCCAAACGGGGTTTTTTTTTTCTTCGTCGCTGACGGTGATGCAGCTTGCGTCGGCAATCTCGGCGGGAGCGTCGGCGGAAATCTCGGCGGAATTCTGCGATGGTACAGGAAGACAGGAAGAATATATTAAATCGATGTCGCCGTGACCACTGCCGCTGCCAATGTACGGTTAGGCATCTTAATTTCTGAGAGGCATGTAGCCCACCGTAAGTCGTATCCATATCAGCTTTTATAATTCCGAAAACTCGGTTACCCTCGGCGCTTTGACCCAAAAAATTATGGCTATTTTGACGAGTTAGATGCACTGGAGAGGCTGCTTTGCCGGCAAGCTTCTCGAAAGCGCATGCATTTTGAAGTAGTTTGTTAGGGCACAGCTCCGAGGGTAACAAACTGGATATTACTTACGGTGAGCGACACGTCTATATGTAAGTTATAGTGCTCGGCTGCTGACACGACAGGTGCAGGTTTTATCCCGGCCGCTTCAGTCGCATTTCGATGCAGACGAAAAGATAGGGCCCTTGCACTGTGCGACGTCAGAGCATGTGAACAACCCCAGAGGTGGTGCTGGTGGCGGTGGTAAAAACTTTATTTTCATCAAAATTCATTCAAAGGTGCTCTTTTGTAGATCGAGTGGGGTCTCTATTGCGCTTTTCTTCTTTCCCTGCTTTACTGCTGGTCGCGTGATGCGGCCAGGAGCCCTTGGCGCTCGGCGACTACCAAAACTCGGCTCACGGCCCGGAATTGGGTCCTCGGGTAGAGCTGAGCACCGCAACCTCCCACTCTTCGCTTTTCGAGAGCTGCAGGTCCATCGGCGGTGTATTCCGTGGACATTCACGCATTATATGAGCTAATATTGACCACATAGCTTACACTGGGGCGGGAATACTCCCGGATACATAGTGGAGTTTTTATAAGGGTTGGGTAAAGTGTTTGTCTGGAATTGTCTCCAAGCCACCTGCTGAGGTTTGGTCAAAGGCTTATGGAGGGGGGGGGGGTATTTAAGTATATTATTACGATAGTGCATAGTTATGTCGTGACACGTGACCATGCGCTCCCTGGCCGACGTCAGGTTTGGACAGGCCTCAGCCCGGTTGACGAATCCTCGGGCAAAGTCGTGGGCTGCTTCGTTCCCCGGGTGGGACGAGTGCGCAGGCACCCAGATAATTTGAATCTGGCCGCTAGGTGCTAGAATTGACTGTCTCTCAATAATAGACATGGTGGCAGCGTGGACTCTGCCTTTCGCAAAATTTCGCACGGCTGTCTTGGAATCACCGAGAATATATTCAGCTTCCGTTGAGGCGATGGCCAGAGCGATAGCCGCCTCCTCGGCCTCCTCCGCGTGGTTCACCTTAACAGTGGCCGCTGCAAGGGGGTTGCCCGAGTTGCCGACTATCCCTATCGCGAAAGCCGCTTCCTGGTCAAGATTCTCCGTGACATCGACGTAGACTGTCTCCTGGAGCTGAGAATAGTTCTTGTGTAGTGCTCCTGCCCGCGCTTTCCGCCTTGCGGCGTGGTGTTCAGGGTGCATGTTTGTGGGGATTGGATTAATATAGAACTGTTTCTGTATATCAGTGGGGAGCTGGCCTACGGGACTGTGTGTGGATTCGTATTCAATCTGCAATTCTCGCAGTATACTTCTTCCCGCTGGGGTTTTGCTAGACGCTCGTAGTGAGCCACACGATGGGCTTCCACCATTTCCGTCGTCGTATTGTGTATCCCTAGCTGCAGAAGTCTCTCAGTGGGTGTACACTTGGGGAGATGAAGGGCAGATTTGTTACTTTGTCTGATGAGGCACTCTACTTTCTCATTTTCTGATTGATGGAGGCGTAAGTAAGGTATAGAGTAAAACATACGACTCAGGACGAAGGCTTGAACCAACCTCCTGAGGTCCGCCTCTTTCATACCCTTGTGCTTGTTCACAGTACGCCTGATTAATCTGTTTTTCTGGTTGACACAGCCAATGAGTTTGTTTAGCGTGACGGTATTCCTACCGCTGTTTTGAATGTGCATGCCTAGAAAACGGAAGGTAGCTACCTCGGGAACCGGGACCCTGTTTACATGCACTTAAAAGGGTGGGGGAGTGCTTTTGGGCAAAGGTCTACCCCTGATCACCAAAGCTCCGATTTCTGAGGGGAACATGAAAGACCAACGCTGCCGGCATAGCGGACGACGGTGTCAGCCGCCGCCTGCAACGTCTCCTCCATTTCTCCATCCCTACCCGTCGTGACCCATAGAGTGACATCGTCGGCATAGAGTGTAAGAGGTTGGGGATGGCCGAGAGTGCTCTAGCCATTGGGATTAGGGTGATGTTGAAGAGGAAAGGCGAGAGTACCGGCCCTTGCGGGGTTCCTCTACTACCTAGGGGGAAGGTGTCAGACTGCAGAGGCCCTATCTGTATCTCCGCCATCCTGTCAGACAGGAAGGCTTTGATATAGCTATGGACTCGTTCATCTACATTGAGTCCGGAGAGAGAGATTAGTATTGCCTCGTGGTCGACATTGTCGAATGCCTTGGTGAGATCATGAGCTAGGATGGCCCTAGTTCTCTTATGGATTGGGCTAAGCACTTCTTTCGAAATGCGAAGCATAGTGTCCTGGGTTGAGAGATGAGGTCTAAAGCCTGACATGGTGTCTGGGAAGAAACTGTTCGCGTCCATGTGGCTCTGGAGGCGGTTGAGGACCACATGCTCCATCAGCTTACCCATGCAAGATGTAAGCGAGATGGGTCCAAGATTCTGGAATACTAGCTTCTTTCCGGGTTTCGGAATGAAGACAACCTTTGCGTGCTTCCATGGTTGAGGAAGTTTCCCTTCCCGCCAGCACTTGTTCATGAAGTCGGTGAGCGCCCTCACTGACTTCCCGTCGAGGTTGCGCAGGGTGCGATTTGTGACTTCATCCTTGCCAGAAGCGGAAGAAGTACGGAGTCTGTGATGGGTTGATCGCACTTCTGATTCCGGAATTTCCTCGTCCAGTCCAGAATTGGCGATACCCTCATAGCTCGGGGGGGGGGGGGTGGCATGTCTAAGTATCTGTTTCTCAGCTCCTCCAGAAGATCGTCATCCGGAAGGGGGTTCTCGTGAAGGATTTGTTTTATGTCCTTCCTGTGGGCGGACTTGCAGTTGTCTGGGTCTAAAAGATATTGCAGCAAATTCAACGTGTCCCTCAGTCCCAGTTTACCGCTTATTTGATCGAAAACCTGGCCCCATTGCTGCTTGGCCAAGTTCTGTGCTTGGCTCTCGATGTCCTTAGCCAGTCGACCTATTCTTAGGCGTATCTTATGTGATGGTCTTTTCAGTGAGCCATCTCCTCTGAAGGCTCTGGTACGCTTGCCACAAATGGAGGAGACGACTATCCACCGACGAGATCTCCTTCGGAGAGGGAATCTCGTGGGCGGCAGTCTCCACATCCTGTATGAGACTCGAGGCCCCATCCTCCAGGTTGCCGATAGTATCTCCTTTAATGTTCCCTTAAGTGTCTCCCTTAAGGGAGCAGTGTGCTCCCTTAAGGTTCTGAACCTATCCCAGTCCGCGATGCGGGCCGGTCTCTTGTTCTTTCCCTTCAGAGAGCCCTGCATAACGATGGACATGACGATGTAGTTGCCACTCCCGAAATTTTCCAGAATGTTGATCCACTCTACGTTCGAGATATTCTTGCCTAGAGTGAGATCCGGACAAGCGTTCGCTCCTACACTGTTTCCTATCCGTGTAGGCGTCGCGGGGTCTGTGTACAGGGTGAAATCCGTGTCCTGTATGTGATTCCATAAATGCGTGCTTTTATTTTTCCTCTTGTATCCCCAAGCTGTGTTATGTGCGTTGAAATCCCCCACCACCAGGATTGGAGAGGATCCAGCCTGCATGACCGCCTTATTTAGGGCAGCGACGATTCGGGGTGGTCAGCTTTTGGATTACTGTACACGTTAAGGATGTATAAGGATCAGAGGCCTCTCTTTTGCGGGAGGAGCTCAATCAAGAGGCAGTCCGAGTCGATGTCGTCGAGCGGGTGTGTTATTGCGGTCAGATTCCTCTGAACGAGGACAGACGTGTATGGTTTAACTATATCTGGAGGGGAAACTGACTTATAACCCGACATTTTGACCTCGCAATGGGCCTCCTGCAGAGCTATCACATCCGGAGCTTCTGGTTCTATGTTCTTGATACAAAATTGCAGATTGTCCCGCTTAGCGCGAAACCCCCTGCAATTCCACTGCCATACTCTTATTACTTTATGGTTGACCGCCATAGTGGAGGCTGGCTTGGTTAATGGGGTCAGATCTCTGGGGCTGGGAGCTACCATTCGGCAAGGAGGAGGATGGTCCCAAAGCAGAGAGGGCATCCACTCTTTCCTTCAGGGTTTTAACCTCGTTAATAGTCGTGGCTTGTGTGGGCTCAATATTATTGATGCGCGTTTCTATAGCATCCATGCGCCTATTTATCTGGGTTGAGAAAGCATTAAATTGCTCCACCATTCGAGAATTGACTTGACCCATGAACACTGTGAGGCGTTCCTCGAACTTGTTAGCGAAGGCTTGGAAGAGGGGAGCTAGTCCCTCCTCAAGGGAGTCGGTTTCCATTTCCTTAACTGCTGAGAGTGCCCTCTTTTTCGCAGGAGGGCTGCGTTGGGGAAATGATGCAGGGGAAGACGACACTTCCGAGGCTGAAGAGGGTGCGTCTGTTGATATCGAAACTGCACTGGAGCAGCACGCATCCGGGGGAGAACTCGAGGAGTTCCCCCTAATCATGCGGAGCTCGGCGTATACTGCGTCTAAGCTAGCCTTAAGCTGCCTATTCTCATCTCTTAAGACCTGTAGCTCCGAATCCAGAGATGTACTCTGTTTAGATTGGGAGGCAACGTGTGCCCAACTCACCTTTTTGTCTCTCCACCTGCCGGCAGCTGGTCCTCTCTGTCCCCCTCTTCCTTCCTGAAGTGGTGGGAAGGACGTGGATCGGCTCCGGCTCCTCCGGTAGCCACTGTCCGGAGTCCGGCTCCGGTGGCTGGAGTTGGATCTTGATCTTCTCCGGGAGCAGTGTCCAGCCGA
This sequence comes from Amblyomma americanum, assembly GCF_052857255.1. Classification (NCBI taxonomy): domain Eukaryota; kingdom Metazoa; phylum Arthropoda; class Arachnida; order Ixodida; family Ixodidae; genus Amblyomma; species Amblyomma americanum. The sequence continues at coordinate 32,963,339 of NC_135498.1, read as the reverse complement.
CGAGGATCCTTGGCCGTCCTCACGGAACAGCTCATCTTGGTCTTGACTCTTTCCCTTGCTGGGCTTAAGATGTATGAAGCGGTACTTGCATTTCTTGTTCCCCGTCAGGTGGGAGCCGCTGCAGATGATGCAGTTCGGCGTGCAGTCCGGGTCTTTTTTCGGATGGTGCTTCACCCCGCATCGGTGACAGAGATTCGTCTTTGCTTTCGGGCAGACGTCGGTGCGATGACCGGTGTTACGACAGTTGAAACACGACTCAACTTTGCTGTAGAATGGGTAGCAGATGTACATGCCTCCTCGCAAGCACAGAGACCGGGATACCTTGGTTCCCGTGAAGGTTACGAGGATCGAGGTGGTCTCGGCTGCTGTTTTCTGGGCGGTCGGCGTTGCAGCTGCGACTTCTTGACGGCTGACTTGGAGGCAGCGTCGTCAGATTGCTTTACCGTGGACGTAGCGGTACTAGCGTTCGGCGTACTTTCGAGCTCCTTCCTGGCTCGAGGTCAGTCGTGAAACCGCAAACGGTCTCCCAATGCTGGGCGTTGAATTTGTCCGGGGATATCTCCTCCCCTTGCACAGCGTACTCCATCTTGGGTAGAGTCGGAGCCGACCACGTGGTGTAAGCCTTGCGCTGCGAGGCGTTAGGCCCAACCGCAGGCTCGCCGGGCTCGGCAGGAAAACGCCCTAAAAAGGGCGGAAAATGCCGAAAGTCTTCCAAAAACCAATGACAAGGGGTGACGGACACCTTCCCTGACCTCTGGAAACGTGGACCCGGACCACTGGCTTCGTTAAAACGCCAGAAATTGGCCAAAGAGCGGGAGCCCATGCGGAGCACGTCCGCAGCACACGATGCCCAGATGGCGTCCCAACAAACCCAGAAGGTCAAAATTATCCGGCGCCCTCCATTGCCGCGTCCCTCGTAGCCTGAGTCGCAGTGTGACTTTAATATACACAAAAAATTAGAGCACTGCACTTTCGTCTGCTCAAGAGCGGAAATGCGAAAGCCTTTCCCTTTCCTCATTCTTTCTCCTTCCATTTTGCATTTTTTTATTTTTGATATTCGAATTTTTGGGTGTATATATGATTTGTTTTCATTTTCTTTTTATTCTTTCTTTCCTTTTTGTTTTCTTTTAAAATGTGATTTTTATTTTCTTCTGTCTTTAGTTTTATTTTATACACCAAGTAAGCCTCCTCACGCATTTACATTGTTCTCATCGAATCAGTCACACAAACCTGCTTCAAACACGGCATTTATTTTCATTAATTCGATTTAATTAATTGACTATTTGCATTTCATCAACCAAACCTTTCCAATTTCAAGATCTACTCACACAGTACCTAGCAGAATCAAATTCTTTCACATTTATTTCCACAAAACGACCTTATCGGGTGGACAAAATTTGCGAATACTTTTTGCTGACATGACATCGCATTAAAACCAAAACTAAGTCTATATAAAATCTGCTTCGCTTCTGCCATCGGGTCCAACGTCAATGCTGCTCCTCGCACGCTTCAAACTGTACCTTACACTGTAAATATTATTACGCCTATACGGCAGTAAAAAAATGGAGTAAGCTGTCTTCAAGCACAATCCCTTTTATATGGAGAGAGTGTGCCTTGCGCCATGTTGTTCCTGGTGCACACGCGCCTGTTGACAAGGCTGCTGGGCACATCGTACACGCTTGACACACGGCACTCGTCGAGCTCCTTTCAAGCAAAGGCGCCTCTTTTCACCGAAGGAGGGAAACCTCATGGGAGCAGCGGCGCAGGTACACTGTACAGCCCAAGGGTGAAACGCTTGTTTCGCTTTAGCATTCTTTGCTGTGCATAAAGTGACTGATGTGATTGTTTTAAAAGTCAGATGTAGTATTTTATTTTATTTTTACTATATCACATCTCACTAATGCCACAGAAGAACTGCGTACAGCTTCTCTCATCATCAGCACCATATGCTTTGCTTATCTCCTTGGCCACCATGGACACTGGGTTCTGCTGCCGGCTGCTGCATCATTTTTACTTTCCTGATATCTGAGCAAAAATACAAATACTGAATGAGAAAGTAAAACCAGACATTCAAAAATTTTTCAAATGTTTTCAAGCATTGTTAGCGGGCCAAATTTTCCTTCTTTGTTTATTCTTTTCTGCGTTGCCATCGCTGGTTCGCGCAGGGCGTTCGTTTAGGCTCCAAAGGTTCCGGACGGGTGCCTTCGCTTCTAATAGCATTAGAGGCATAGGCGCGACACTTCTTATCCGTGCAGGTGCTCGCCTTGTGCTTTTGAATAGAAGGACCTCGTACTCAAAGGCCTTTGCGGTGCCCGTGTAACAAGGGTATCAGACATCACTGAACCGGAACTTGTCCCTCCTGAATAGAGGACGGCAGTCGTGGTTCTGCAGTCACCGCCAGCTTCAGTAGATAAGTTCGGCACAACGAGTACAAAACCCTGTATTCAGAACCACCGCTCAAAATCAGATTGAGTGGACTCAGACTCATAAAATAAGTAGAATCAGTCAAACCAGAATCGCTACGGGAATTTATAATACTCAGCTCAACCCACTGATTTGCTACGGCCGTTTAAAGTAGTTGGTGTGAGTGCAGAAAGCCCAGCTATTCCGGACAAAACCATTTTTGATCGGGAAGAGTTTATGAGCAAAGTTTTTTATATGTATTTAAATATTTGACTATAACAAGTAATATATCCGGAGATTTCCCGTCGGCACGCATGAATTTTTTTGCATGTTACGTTTTTTGATCGTCAAAAATGTTGATCGTTTCTTTTCTATGGCAGTCTCTCTCAACTTTTCAATTCGAGCGATGGAAAAATTATAAAAGAAAGCTTCTGGTACATATTGAAAGCATGGACTAGTGCATATTTCTATACTTGTACCTTACAGTTTTCCTATATTCAAAACTTTTATCCTAGAATGTTGGACATGTATACGTCAGATGTTGCAGCCAGGAGGAAGAGTTGGCCACGGCAATCGAGATGTTCCCGGACAATCTCACTGTACTATGCAGTTTTCTAAAAATTACAAGATCAAATTATTCGCGTATACTTACGCGGTGTTCTCTAGCGGTCACCAACAGAGGACACTTGGCTGCATAATGTGGGGAGGTGAATGGTGCTTAACGTCCCAAAACGACTCAGGCTCTGAGGGACGCCGGAGTGGAGGGCTCCGGACAGCTCCGACCACCTGGGGTTTTTTAACGTGCACTAACATCGCCCAGTACACGGGCGCCTGACAGTTCGTCTCCATAGAAATGCGACCACAACCGCCGGAATCGAACCCGCGTCTCTCGGGTCAGCAGCGAGCACAGTAACCACTGAGCCACCGCGGAGGCAGTTGTTGCGTAATGTCCAGGAAAGGGCGCGTGAGTGCGTACATGCCACGGGTTGTCTTTCACCAAAGGATACTAAATCATCACGGGACATGTAATGCGATGATGTCGTTAAAAATTAATGTAGATTAGCTCAGCTAATCCAGGATATACAAGGCGAAAGATGCCGGCGTTCACTGTGTTCATTGGCGTTGGCGTTGGCGTTGACAGTGTTCTAGACGACGATAGCTTTGAGGAAAGGAAGGGAGCACAACTGGCTCCCTGGATATGCGGACGCCTCATTCTTGCTTTGATACATGTGGCGGTGGTGAGAGAGAGAGAGGGAGAGAGAGAGAGAGAGAGAGATGTGGCCTGAATGCATTAGCGCTGACAGCGTTGTGGCTGACATGCGGCACTGCAGCAATAGCTAGGCCGTAGCGTTGATTTGGTGATCAATCTCTCGCGATCAATCATTAACTGCATGCCACCTACCAGGGTGGCAGGGAGGGCGCGCTGCCTATCCAGTGTGCAGAACGCAATCAAAGCAGGCTTTTGCAGTTGGACGCCAACGCCACGTACATGAAAGCGAGATTGAGGTCTCCACTGACCCACGGAGCCGGTCGTGCGCCTTTCCTTTCGTGAAAATGAACGGCCTTTGCAAAGTTGTCAACGCCAATGAACTCTATGAACGTCGTCGGCTCACTTGTTTTGTTTGGTTTTTGAGGAAAGGAAATGACTCAGTAACCGTCTCACATATCTCGGTGGACACAGGAACCGCGCCGTAAAGGAAGGGATAAAGGAGGGAGGGAAAGAAGAAAGAGAAAACTGAAAACTGAAAGTTGGATTTTGAGGAAGGGCGCGCCGCTGCGCAGCGGCAGAACACCTGTGGCTCGATGCTACTAGTAGCGCGTGCGCAGTGCTGACTAGGTAGCGAGGGAGCAACAGGCGACAGAGTCGGCGGCGGCCTCCTGCGCCGTGCGTGACGTCACTCGTGCTCCGACATACGCCGGCTTGCGCGAAGCGCGGTGGTGACTAGCGTATTGAAGCTTTTTGCTTCAAAAAAAAAAAAACCGGCCACCAAGGTTTTGGTTTGAAGAACACACCAGGTGCCCAGTAGTTACTTTATTTCAAGTGGTCAACTCAGCGATGAAGGGCGAGCAACGCTGGTCTGCAGTATATCTGCTATGTACTTGACTCGGCCTGAGGGACAAAGATTTGACTCGAGAAGTCTTAAAAAAGAAGCTGGACATTATCGCAGAAAAAAAAAAACTCTTTTCGCCCTTTCATACTGATTCGTATGCACGCTATGCTCTGAGGGGACTGGCGCACATACCCGACCACATACCCGACCACGTTCGCGCCAAGGCGCAGTTTTTACGGTAAAGACACTTTGGATCAATTTTATCGAACGTGAAAGTTGAAGCTACAATTGGGTCAAGCTGGGAACACCTAACCTAGTGGTGCATGTGTCGTTCGCGTTTTTCAACCCATTAGTTTGCAGCTCTGTGCGGCGTTTACGAACAAGTCAATGCAGATGAGTCCTTCACTTTTCCCGAAGGCTCATCTGGCCTTTCGTCTGATTTGAAGATGCGTGGAAGGAAGCGTCTGCCTGCTTCTTGTAACGGCGCTGCATTGCTTCCTCATGAACGCAGAAAAGTTCGCCACAAACCCGCAGTACCTGGTGACGCTGCGGGAGCCCGACGACGAAGAGGAGGACGGAGAGTGCACAATGATCGTGGCGCTCCTTCAACGAGGACGACGTTTCTTCACAAAAACCAAAACCAAAGACACGTGGCACGCAATCGGCTTCTTTGTCTACGAGGTACTGCTTTTTGCTTTTCGCATATGTGGCTGCAATGGGATGCTTGGTTAGAGAGAGAGAGAATGAAAAGGAAACGCTGGGAGGTTAACCAGATGTGAGTCTCCGGTTTGCTACCCTACACTGGGGATGGGGGATAGGGGTTAGAAAGATGACAGAGAGGAAAACGCAAAAAAAAAGGAACGTGCACACATGGACACACACACACACACACACACACACACACACACACACACACACACACACACACACACACACACACACACACACACACACACACACACACACACACACACACACACACACACACACACACACACACACACACACACACACACACACACACACACACACACACACACACACACACACACACACACACACACACACACAAGGCGTTCCAGTTAGTCTTTCACACAGGCCGGTAGATTGTAAGAAGCGCAAAAGCGCTTGCACGGCCTTCTTCTGCGACGGTAGGTGCTTTCGATGTTGTAGAATTCTTTTTTCGGATAGCGGTTGGTCGTCCAGTTGGTCAAGTTCGTGGCTAAGGCATGCCCTCTGTGGCGAGGGTAACTGCGGTTTCAAAATTCCAAAAACTGACATGGCGGTTACTAACGGCTGGCTACAGATCTGTAATAGCAGCTAGCCGCATAACTCTAATACTTAAAAAGTTAATTATTGGAAATTAGTTAATTATTTAACTAGTTAAGATAAATCACCGGTTTTCTGGCGTTGACCAACACTGGTAATACTCTGCCTCAAAAGCCATTATTTTGCCTCAAAATTCCAATTTTTGAAAATTAATAAAAGTCTTCCCTGTAACATGTTATATGCTTTCCCTCCACAGCTTTCCCTTCCTGTACCAGGCTGCAGTTTTTGTGAAGTCCACACCGTGCCCCAGTATTCATGATTTTGCTGCAGCATTATTGAGTAACATCTTGCTTAGCTCCGAGAAAGTTAGGTGGGCGGTTGAGATCAAGAAGTTTGCTGGAATAGGTTGTACGCAGCTGGCACATGACAGCGTTAGTTGGAGAGATATGGGAGAGGCCTTTGTGCTGCAGTGGGCGTAGTCAGGGTTTTGTGAAGTCTACACCGTGCCCCAGTATTCATGCTTTTGCTGCAGCATTATTGAGTAACATCTTCCTTAGCTCCGAGAAAGTTAGGTGGGCGGTTGAGATCAAGAAGTTTGCTGGAATAGGTTGTACGCAGCTGGCACATGACTGGGTTAGCTGGACAGATATGGGAGAGGCCTTTGGGCTGCAGTGGGCGTAGTCAGAGTTTTGTGAAGTCCACACCGTGCCCCAGTATTCATGCTTTTGCTGCAGCATTATTGAGTAACATCTTCCTTAGCTCCGAGAAAGTTAGGTGGGCGGTTGAGATCAAGAAGTTTGCTGGAATAGGTTGTACGCAGCTGGCACATGACAGCGTTAGTTGGAGAGATATGGGAGAGGCCTTTGTGCTGCAGTGGGCGTAGTCAAGGTTTTGTGAAGTCCACACCGTGCCCCAGTATTCATGCTTTTGCTGCAGCATTATTGAGTAACATCTTCCTTAGCTCCGAGAAAGTTAGGTGGGCAGTTGAGATCAAGAAGTTTGCTGGAAAAGGTTGTACGCAGCTGGCACATGACTGGGTTAGCTGGAGAGATATGGGAGAGGCTTTGTGCGGCATTGGGCGTAGTCATAGTTTTGTGAAGTCCACACCGTGCCCCAGTATTCATGCTTTTGCTGCAGCATTATTGAGTAACATCTTCCTTAGCTCCGAGAAAGTTAGGTGGGCGGTTGAGATCAAGAAGTTTGCTGGAATAGGTTGTACGCAGCTGGCACATGACTGGGTTAGCTGGACAGATATGGGAGAGGCCTTTGTGCTGCAGTGGGCGTAGTCAGGGTTTTGTGAAGTCTACACCGTGCCCCAGTATTCATGCTTTTGCTGCAGCATTATTGAGTAACATCTTCCTTAGCTCCGAGAAAGTTAGGTGGGCGGTTGAGATCAAGAAGTTTGCTGGAATAGGTTGTACGCAGCTGGCACATGACTGGGTTAGCTGGACAGATATGGGAGAGGCCTTTGTGCTGCAGTGGGCGTAGTCAGGGTTTTGTGAAGTCTACACCGTGCCCCAGTATTCATGCTTTTGCTGCAGCATTATTGAGTAACATCTTCCTTAGCTCCGAGAAAGTTAGGTGGGTGGTTGAGATCAAGAAGTTTGCTGGAATAGGTTGTACGCAGCTGGCACATGACAGCGTTAGTTGGAGAGATATGGGAGAGGCCTTTGTGCTGCAGTGGGCGTAGTCAAGGTTTTGTGAAGTCCACACCGTGCCCCAGTATTCATGCTTTTGCTGCAGCATTATTGAGTAACATCTTCCTTAGCTCCAAGAAAGTTAGGTGGGCAGTTGAGATCAAGAAGTTTGCTGGAATAGGTTGTACGCAGCCGGCACATGACTGGGTTAGTTGGAGAGATATGGGAGAGGCCTTTGTGCTGCATTGGGCGTAGTCAGGGTTTTGCGAAGACCACACCGTGCCCCAGTATTCATGCTTTTGCTGCAGCATTATTGAGTAACATCTTCCTTAGCTAGGAGAAAGTTAGGTTGGCAGTTGAGATCAAGAAGTTTGCTGGAATAGGTTGTACGCAGCTGGCACATGACTGGGTTAGCTGGACAGATATGGGAGAGGCCTTTGTGCTGCAGTGGGCGTAGTCAGGGTTTTGTGAAGTCTACACCGTGCCCCAGTATTCATGCTTTTGCTGCAGCATTATTGAGTAACATCTTCCTTAGCTCCGAGAAAGTTAGGTGGGTGGTTGAGATCAAGAAGTTTGCTGGAATAGGTTGTACGCAGTCGGCACATGACTGGGTTAGTTGGAGAGATATGGGAGAGGCCTTTGTGCTGCAGTGGGCGTAGTCAAGGTTTTGTGAAGTCCACACCGTGCCCCAGTATTCATGCTTTTGCTGCAGCATTATTGAGTAACATCTTCCTTAGCTCCGAGAAAGTTAGGTGGGCAGTTGAGATCAAGAAGTTTGCTGGAAAAGGTTGTACGCAGCTGGCACATGACTGGGTTAGCTGGAGAGATATGGGAGAGGCTTTGTGCGGCATTGGGCGTAGTCAGAGTTTTGTGAAGTCCACACCGTGCCCCAGTATTCATGCTTTTGCTGCAGCATTATTGAGTAACATCTTCCTTAGCTCCAAGAAAGTTAGGTGGGCAGTTGAGATCAAGAAGTTTGCTGGAATAGGTTGTACGCAGCCGGCACATGACTGGGTTAGTTGGAGAGATATGGGAGAGGCCTTTGTGCTGCATTGGGCGTAGTCAGGGTTTTGCGAAGACCACACCGTGCCCCAGTATTCATGCTTTTGCTGCAGCATTATTGAGTAACATCTTCCTTAGCTAGGAGAAAGTTAGGTGGGCAGTTGAGATCAAGAAGTTTGCTGGAATAGGTTGTACGCAGCTGGCACATGACTGGGTTAGCTGGACAGATATGGGAGAGGCCTTTGTGCTGCAGTGGGCGTAGTCAGGGTTTTGTGAAGTCTACACCGTGCCCCAGTATTCATGCTTTTGCTGCAGCATTATTGAGTAACATCTTCCTTAGCTCCGAGAAAGTTAGGTGGGTGGTTGAGATCAAGAAGTTTGCTGGAATAGGTTGTACGCAGTCGGCACATGACTGGGTTAGTTGGAGAGATATGGGAGAGGCCTTTGTGCTGCAGTGGGCGTAGTTAAGGTTTTGTGAAGTCCACACCGTGCCCCAGTATTCATGCTTTTGCTGCAGCATTATTGAGTAACATCTTCCTTAGCTCCGAGAAAGTTAGGTGGGCAGTTGAGATCAAGAAGTTTGCTGGAAAAGGTTGTACGCAGCTGGCACATGACTGGGTTAGCTGGAGAGATATGGGAGAGGCTTTGTGCGGCATTGGGCGTAGTCAGAGTTTTGTGAAGTCCACACCGTGCCCCAGTATTCATGCTTTTGCTGCAGCATTATTGAGTAACATCTTCCTTAGCTCCAAGAAAGTTAGGTGGGCAGTTGAGATCAAGAAGTTTGCTGGAATAGGTTGTACGCAGCCGGCACATGACTGGGTTAGTTGGAGAGATATGGGAGAGGCCTTTGTGCTGCATTGGGCGTAGTCAGGGTTTTGCGAAGACCACACCGTGCCCCAGTATTCATGCTTTTGCTGCAGCATTATTGAGTAACATCTTCCTTAGCTAGGAGAAAGTTAGGTGGGCAGTTGAGATCAAGAAGTTTGCTGGAATAGGTTGTACGCAGCTGGCACATGACTGGGTTAGTTGGAGAGATATGGGAGAGGCCTTTGTGCTGCATTGGGCGTAGTCAGGGTTTTGCGAAGACCACACCGTGCCCCAGTATTCATGCTTTTGCTGCAGCATTATTGAGTAACATCTTCCTTAGCTAGGAGAAAGTTAGGTGGGCAGTTGAGATCAAGAAGTTTGCTGGAATAGGTTGTACGCAGCTGGCACATGACTGGGTTAGTTGGAGAGATATGGGAGAGGCCTTTGTGCTGCAGTGGACGTAGTCAGGCTGACGATGTGATGATCATGATTGATGTTTGCTGCGTGATCTGAATGGTCTGATGCGACCACGTCCAATGTGCCTCCGTGTTAGGTTCAAGACCCGGACAGCAGCCCAGTCCCGCTGACAGCCGAGTACCTGACCGGTGACCGGCTTGTTTTCTACAGCGGGAAATGCAAGTATTCACATGAGGTGACCCGCCGCCTGAAGCTTTCGCCCGGCACTTTCTGCGTCATACCGTACACTTATGAAGAGGACGCGGCGGGAGACTTCCTGCTCAGAATCTACACTGAGAAAGAGAACTGCTGCAGGTACGCAAACCCAAGCTGTGAAGAATTACGGCAAACTCAGTAGAGGCGACTGGTGATTCCTCTGGTCCGCTTCATTAAGGATTCATTGACGTAATAAAATGCTGGCGAACAACTTACGGTTCATATTAGGCGAAATGCATATTAACAATGCTGTAGCGTAGATTACCAAAAGCTTCCCGGGCCGGATTTCTGCTCTATAAATGCGCAAATCATAATCAATTTTTTTTGCTTGAACCAAGGGCGCTGATTTACCCAATTGTGCGATGCTTGTGCAATGGCATAATAACATACACTGCAATCCATGTAGTCTTTAATGAAGCCCCTCATTTTTAAGAAGCCAACTGTAATGTGGTTTACTCTAGTCGATTATCCTTAAGGAAAATTTAAGACAGCGCAAAAAAAAATCAGTACAACGAAATAAAAACGCAGAAGCGCGGGCTGTGCTCGACCTGTTGTTTCTGCGCTTGTTTGGCCTCCTGATTGTTTGCTTGTTTTTTTTTTGGGGGGGGGGGGGTGGGGCGGGGCGTTGTGTTAAATTTCTATTATTTTTACAAGGCAGATGAACACAAAAAAAATAAACGCACTGTCAGCCGCATGCTCTACGACATAATGAACGTTAATTTAGACCCGCAGAGAGCGGTCCACTAGCGCCACTGTAAAGAACGACTAGTCTTGGGTGCCATAACAGGAAATGTGCATCGTCCCTTCCATGATACCACATCACTCTTTCATATGCGTTGCAGATTAAACGGTTTATCTGAACACGCTTTGCGGTGTACATTACGTGTAGCAACCTATGCCATGACGTCTCTTCTCAGTTTTCATTGCTTTGAATGTGCGTTTTCTTCTATAAGAACTTTTATAAGCTTCACCTCTGGTGAGGCCTCGATTGTTTCTTTCGAATTTTTTTTTTCGCAGGGAAAATGACGAGGACGTAACCATCTGCCTACTGTCATCCAAGGTTTGTGCCGCTTACATCTGCCTCTCTCGGTCGTGGACGCCGGTGCGAGCCCGCGGCGGCATTTTTGCCCATTCGGAAAACACGATAAGTGCCTGACTAGGACAAAGATTCAGACGCAGTATTTCTGGCGTACGAAGAGCGTACTGTACTAATTTACCACAGCTGCAGCACCTTAAGTATGTGCAACGAGCTTAGTTCCTCACATATCGTTGCATATTTCACTAGCCAATTTTAATAAAACTCCCCGAATTTACTTTTTCAACTTAAACACGCTCGTATATAGGCAAATAAAAATATTCTGCCAGTTTTTGCTTCAGGTTGGGCAGTGACCCCTTTTCTCTTTAAAACGAAACTTTGACGTGTGGTAAATTGAGGGTGTGGTTATGTCACCTATTTTAAAGCCTGGGAAAAGAAAAAGTACACCAGCACACGTGTTATAGCCTCTGTTAAACTCGTCGAAGCCTAACGCGTATGTCTAAACAGAAACCAGAATCGACACTGTGGCTGACTGAGGTTGCCTGACGGGAAATAAGGCCTCGCACGTTGGCTGGGAACAGCATTAACTCTAAATAGTGGAAACGTACATGTGCAAGCTAGTGAAAGCTGTCATATGAGATATGGCTGTTTTCCTAGGGCGCAACAAGGCCAACCGGCACTGTTAACGGTGAGGTTGACGAAGGTGGTGAAGAGGGTGGCGACGACGAGGACGAAGAACGGGTTAACGATGATGAAGCAGAGGATGAGGTAGAGGAAAACGTCAGAGAGGCATTCGACCTGGTTGCCAGCAGTGACGGCACCATCAACTGCTACTCGCTCCAGACTCTGCTCAAAAATCTGACCGAGGAAAGTAAGTTCGCAACAGCTACTCCTTTAGTTTGAACGATATACCTAGTGGTATACGTTAGTGCTCGGATGGAATCTCGTTAATTCCGACTCGCATGACTCGAACGTACGGCTTATTCGAACTAACGTTATGAATAGGTAAACGTCAATTTTTTTAAAATAATGGAACCGGTAAATTTGGTCTCGGCATAGTTCCAGCAAATTTTCGATCAATTTTGAGTTTGGGTTATGGATAGTCTACTCTTATACAGGCACGAAGTTAGCAACGAAAGGAAAAAAAATATTTCTGCTTAAAAGTAGGAGCACGCATTTGTCTGTTTTCACGGAAACAAAGCATTTTTCTATTATAGCACCGTAAAGGAGCGTGAAATAAAATTTTAGAACGAGAGGAAGACAGGAGAGTGGGGCGATAAAAAGGATGCAGGTAACCAAAACAAAAGGGGCAGTTTTTTTTTTTTGGCGCCAAGTTTTCAAGTTTTTTCACAGTAGCGAGATATGCTCGGGAAAACATAAACAGGCAGGTGTGCCATATTCGCTTGCGCTTATAGCCTCAATCACTGCGCGTAGAGTTCTTAGGGGAAAAAATGATCGGGGACAATATTGTGCTTTCAGATGGAAGTGAACTGGAGTTCTCCCTGGATATGTGCCGGAGCATGGTGGCACTGATGGATGTATCCTTGGCGATTATACTTTGTTCTTTTGTTGTATGTTGACCCTCAGAAGCAGAGCGCGAACGCCGGTCAGCATAGACGAAATAGTAAACCAATAGGTCAGACGGTGATTCAGCATTTTTGCGTTTAATTTAATGTAATGAAAGGAATTCGCATCTCTGCTAAAGATTGTACGCTGTCTGCAGTTTCCGGGACCTTTATACGGGTGAATAAGCTTCCCACAATGAAAATTGAGAAATAGTACCTTTGCAAGTGTTTTGCGGCCACATATATACGATGAAAAGAAAAAAAGACAACATTCAGAGCTCGTTTTACTTGCTTCTCGAGAAGAAAGAGACAAAGATGTACACCCATTGTAGCTTGTTTCATCTGACATAACTGTAATCATAGAACTCTAACCAGACGAATAGAATATCATGGCATAACTTATAAGGCTTTGTTGTGAAAAATTTGTTACCACCACCACTTCACAGATCGCTAGTTTTCACAGGGTACAGAGTGCTATGGTGATGAACCTGTTTTCATTGTTCACAGTTGGAGACGAGTGACTGCGGCAGTTTTTGGTCGCTTCACAGCTGATTCAAGAAGTCAATGCAGGAATACTGCAAGGCCAATGAATGGATAAAAAGCTCTCATTTTCTCATCTTAGGTTCCAGTTTGGTTTAGTCACTGGACCATAGGTTTCTAGTATGTAGATTTTGCCTATTTAAACGGTGCGCTGTCTAAAACAAGACAAGAAGAAAGTTCTGAATTGTGATTTGCTTTTGACAGCGGGCCCTTTTGCGGAGGGAGGAACTAATCAAGACTAGGAATATTACCTCAGCATACGATGACTGTCAGTCCTGATTGGTCGATGTGCTGGAAGCGTTGTGTCCCTTAACTTTCTTTGGTCAGAGCAATTACAGTGGAACACTTACTCTGAAGGAGTTCGACCGACTTCACAAGCTCATTATTAAATGGGAGGTAAGTGCTTTATGGCTCAGTAATTACGAACGAGAAAAGGAGAGCGATTAATGTGATGAAAATTGTAGACTTAATAATACGAAAGAGCAAGCAGAGGTCCTTAACAATTGGGCGTGCTAAAACGAAAGTTTCAGGGGCGCCACAATAATGAGGTACGAACACCATCAGTCAATATGCACGACATGCCAAGCGCAATAGCAAAGTATTAATTAACGGTTGTATTACGACTTCATGGTTATGCAAAACAGTGTAAACAGGTTTTAAAACAACCTATTCTTTAAATCTGCCACTAAGTTGTGCCTGACACGGTTAATACCTTGCAACCAGGGATGAATGCCTATTGTCACATTCTTTTACACATTGAACTGCATTGAAATTTTTGTTCTGTGTTGTAGAGACGTTCTTTCTTTCCTTGCAGGAAGCCTTCAGTGGTCACGATAAAGACTCATCTGGTCAGCTGAGCACGTACGAGCTACGAAAGGCACTGCGAACGGCAGGTAAGAACACTTTTACAAATATGTAAACATTCGAGGTTATCACTTTTAGAAAATGACAACACTTGTTGAAATGATGTCCTGTAAATTTTATAGCAATCCGGAGTTAGGCTCGTTGGTTAATCGTAAATTCGACGTAAAACCGCACAGGAACAGGAAAATAGACACACACACGCCGCTGACGCTGACTGGGGGAGGGGGGTAGCTAATCCAGAACAATGGCTTGAGAAACTCTCGTCAGGCTGGCGTGAAAAGGACCGTTATAAGGGGGGGGGGGGGCGGGGGGGATAGAATGAGGTTAAAGGGCGTCCGGAAAAGAAACGCAGAGATGTCTACAAAGGAATATGGCTAAGCGTAGAGAGCTGGGCTAGTTGGTTCTGGGCACAATTATGAGACATCGTTCGAGCGTACACAAACGCAGGGGCAAAGAGAGCAGATACCACTTACGCCGGACTTCAACTGAGGTTTATTCCACAAAGCAGGCTTTATTTATGTGCAAGGGGGGTACTATAGTAACCCCTGGGGCTGGAAAGTATTTCCGCGACCAGATAACAAGTTAGTTGATGCCCAAAGTCCGTGGTGGCCACTCTCTTTGTCCCAGTATTTCTATATCCTGGAATGATGTCTCATAAATATAAGCTACAAAGGAAGTCGTCTCAGTCTTAGTGTTGCCACGGGTGGCTTATAAGAGCGTGCAGAAGGCTAAGCCATGCTATGAGGCGGTCGCTCGGTGGTGCAACTTCTTGCTAGTAGCGGCGATATGCGCGACGTGCTCCTGCGGAGATATGCCCTTTCGTCCGGCGCCTGCACACTCCGGCTTATTAAACAGTGTCGTGCTCTGTCGCATCGACCTGCTGTTGTGTGAACAAAAAATGCAAGCGAGGTAATGAGTCGCGAGCAATTCCGCACCGACCGCTGAGGCGTACCGCCACTGAGGATCCGGCGCCCGTACACAGCTCGACACGCATTTTTCCCTGCGGTGCGCCCGCGCGTAGGCCACTGCAAATATTCACAGCTCTCCTTTACCGACAAGCAGATTGTTATGTGTTCTTCAAATTTTGTTGGTATGTCTCACAGCTAGAGCAAAAGGAATATCTTGACTGCCGCGGTGGTGCTGCGGCGAGAACCAAGACGACGAGGCGAAGACAGATTACGGGGGAGAAAAAATGTGACAGACCGAAATCGGCCAGCGGAAATCTCATTGGCTATTCACGGGGGGACTTCAGGCCGACGAGCGAAATGTTTTGGGATGGCAGAGCTGAGCGACACGGGAAGAACACTGGGCGGCCGTCTCTTGAGCATTGGCAAGAAATTTCGCATACATGCTCCTCAACCTTTATGTATTGGCAGCCATCGGCGCCTGTAAGCAGGGCGGCAATGGTCGCGGGTCGGGGCAGCCGGTTTCTTGTGGCATTGAACCCTGTCACATTTCCTCGTCGTTTTTTTTTTTCATTCCTGTCCCTCATTGTATCTCAAGTTTCGCTGTTTGTGGAGCAGATATTCACTTCTCATCACCGTCCCGTGATTGTTGTTTCTCTGTTGTCCCTTTTCAATGCGCCGTTTCCCGTCATGTGTTAACTTTATTGAAATGTAACCACGCCTGAAAGAAGTGAACACACATTGGAATAGAACAGTGTTACGGTTACGTACTCAATTAACGCAGTGTATCAATGTCGCTCTGAGCGGTATTCACACAGATGACTCCAGCACTGATGGACGTGTAGAGCAGTTGCACGACATCACCGACAGAGAGTGACGTCGTGCAACGAGAGTGAATCTTTTCTCTCTCTTTGTATTGCGCTCGCATTTTCCTTCGTGCTACGTGTGCGGAACCGCTGACAAATACCAGAAATACGGAGGTGGACTGCGTGAGGCGGACCACCACGCATGGCGATTCCTGCGCATGCCACCGATGGCGATTTCGCTGTCGGCACTAGGATCTGGGGAGCACTGGGTGTCCTGTTGAAAAGTGCGCACACAAAATGCTGCCTCATCGCCCTGCCAGGAGGGGAGCTTTTGTGCCGACCGAGCGAAAGGTCCCCATCTCGAATGGCGGCGGCCGACGGAGCAAAACAGGAAGCTGCGTAGACTCTAGAAGGCATGGCATATGCCCTCGCAGAGGGAGAGCTTCCATCGCCCGTCTGAAGAGCGGTGTTCAGATGGTCGGTGTTCACACCCTCGTTAAAAGCTAGGTCGACTGCGCACACCTCACGTCTTCGAAAGACTGCGTTGTGGCGCAGCTTCCGGTTTTGCTCTAGTTGGCTCTGGCGGCCTCAGACGACCTGGATGAGGACAGTTCGCTCGGCCAGCAAAGACGGTCCCCTCCTGGCCGGGCGATGTGGCGGCGTTTCGTATGTGCATTTGACGACAGGACCTCCAGTGCTCCCCAGCTCCTAGTACCGGCAGCGAGATCGCTATCGGTGGCATGCGTAGGGGGCTCCGTGCGTGGTGGTCCACTTGCCGCGGACCGCTTCCGTATTTCCAGTAGTTGTCGTGGCGGAGTCTGGTCGGACGGTGACGTCGAGCATCTCCTCTTCACATCAATCCATGGCGGGCAGCTCCATCACGATACCACCTTTGCAGAGAGAGTACGCGTGTATAACAGAACTTGTTGAGCGTTAGCGCAGCATTGTTGAAATGCAACACCAAAATTAAAATAAAATTTGTGGGTACGTATCAAGCAGCCCGAGTTCTTAAATGTCAAATTGGTACCAGTGCATCAGGTGTTGCCATGTTGACGGTCTAATCGGCCCTGAATACACAATGAAATACGTGCTTGAAATTTCAGAAAATGTGTTCGAAGGCCGAACGCACGGAACAGCTGGCTCTGATTCGATAGACAGTCCTTCAGCGAACGCAGTTCCTCTGCATATGTCCGCCTCATGTAATCTTGAATCTGTCTAATTCGTATTGCGCTCCTGTTTATTTCAATAAAGAGCAAAGGGGGCTTGTTGACACGACATCTTTTCTTTCTGGCACACTCTTGCTGCTCGGCACTGCATACGTCGGATTGGTTAAAACTTCTGTTTTCCCTCAACCTGTCGTAGGTTACAGCGTGAACCGGCACGTGCTGAAGGCCCTGGTCCTACGCTACGGCCATGATCGCAAGATCAGCCTCTCAGACTTCATCGGCTGTGCCGTCAAGCTCATGTGCATGATAGGTTGGTACGGCATGAGCCAAGTCTCCGCATTATGGCACTTGCCCGAAAGAAGATTGATCAGTTTTTAAATTGTAGCCATCCGTCTCTAGGTACCTTGCGTAGCGAAAAAAAAAACAATTTGCTTAGCTACGCGATGGGCTTTGCGAAAAGTGCAGAGGGCATCTTAAACATCATATTTGGTGGTTCAAGAATGTTTACGGTACAAAAAAAAAATGGGGGGAGAGAGAGATGAATCACGCAGTATAGAGGAAGGCTCAGAATTAAATTAAGCTCAAGAGCAGCTCTGAATTTAGTACCCGTCGAAGTACGACCACAGAAGAAGTAATCGGAGGTGGTCACAAAGTCTGTCCGGCAGGGCCTCGGTGTAAAGCCTGCCCTTTAAGACGAGAAAAAGATTTATCTCGATACAACGAATCAGCGAAGTTGTATAAAGCCTCGATGCGGCCTGACGCTTGGACCTCGGTGCTTTATACTTTCTTTTTTTTTTCTGGCAGATATTTACTGCGACTTGGATCCCAACAATGAGAATGCGATTGTCCTGAGTCGCAACGAGGTAAGTGTTCTCTCCTAAGCAAAATCCTCACCAACCACTGTTATTGATCTAAAAAGCATGTATTCTGCTTTTGTTTTTCTTTTTTGCAGTGGCTCAAGTACACAATGTACTGCTAATCGACTCAGCGGCATCATCTCAATGGGTACCTGCAAGGATTGCTCCCGGAAGTTTGGGTTGCTTAAAGAGTTCGCGTAATGTCTGATTAAAAATAAAGCTTCATTCTTTCGATCCGCAACATCTTTCGATTCCATTAATATCCATCCCCAATCACAATGTCAGCCAGTTGGGCCTCCGTCTTGACAGTTACTGACATCACGGAAGTCGGCTGTCGAGATAAGGTAGGAAAACACGATGGAAAAGGGCTGACACAATCGCCTCGGTAAATCTTGAAACTTCCACGGGACCTATTGTTACTGCTTTGGAATGCTCTTTAATTTGCCCGGAACGATGGTGTTCATACGACAGGTAAGTCGACCATGTCTGAAAACGGTCAATGTTTGTTTTTTTCCAAAGCCGGTTTAAGGGTGTCTCTTCTTTTTTATTTTCAGAATACTGCGGGCAACTGCTTCGCCCAAGCAGTGGCCTGCAGTGTGCAGTTTTTGCCGTACAAGGTTGTGCTAGAAGCGTGCTAAACGTGTTCAGGATAACTGCAGATTTCATAGACACATATAACAACGGCAGCTGAAAGACGATCGCATCACAATTTTTACGTTCCCAAGCCGCGAAATAATTTTAAGTGCAGCTCGCTTAGGGCTTTTCAGCGCTTTCTTAATAAGCGTTCCCAAAACTGCGCTACTGATTACGGTGCGCACGATTTTTGGTTTTCACGGCATCTCTGAGTTCAAAAATTTGCACTACGCTGCTTTCACCTTGTACTCTCCATTATACACGGCTTTTATTATGAATAAGAGAATCCCGAATACATTTTCGCCTTTTCTGTCTTCGCTTTCTGCCCAGGTTCTGTTGTTCCCAATACTGTCCGTGGCTGCGAAGATCTTAAATTTTTCGACAAATCCATAGCAACTGGTAATCGACCTTCGTTTTATACTATATTTATTCGTTTTTTGTATGCAGACGATCACTTTTTCAGTCGCAGAAGTTCGATTGGTGGGAATTTGCGCGCAGCTATTACATCAATTTAGCAAACGGAAACTCTCTCTTACAGCTTGAATTTTGCACACAAAAAGAAAAGAAACGCCTCCCGACATAAGCAGGAATTTGTGGATTTAGAAAACTGTGAAAGAATAGAATTAGGCAGGGGAAAATACAAAAAAGGTTGCGCAATAGTTTTTTTTGCTTTAGGGCAGAAATATGCTCTCCGTGTCGCCTTTGTAAATTAACGCATCCGAGCAACAATGAAAAAAGTCAAACTACACCTGCGGGCCGCAGCTCAAATGGTGGCTGATCCTAAAGAACAAAATCCAAGAAACGAAACCTAACGAATAAAACTAAGGTTCCAGTTCTAGCAGGTAATTATAATTCACAAATCACGGTCAATATAGGTCTCACTTCCTCAATTTAAATATCCGATTGCTATCTGTAACTGACGGCGTCTATAGCTTTCCTTTCCGGAGTGTCCCTTCGTTTTTTAGTTGTTTTTTTTTCCTCTGAATTCAGGGACGAAAAATCATGCAATATCTTTTGAGCAGCAGTTCAGAGGAACTCGGCTTATTCCGAAAAAAAAAAAAATTCATGTCTGGGCTTTTCTGGTATTTTTTGCCAGAAAAGACCATTTACTAGAGTCAAACCTGACTAATAACAAAACGTCATTGAACAAAATAATAGATATAATGAGGGAATACCAATTCTCTTCTAATGCTCCAGTAGAAGCCCACGTGGCTGATATCTCATTTTTAAGAACGCTAGCTGAACCTCCTGGCCATTTTGCGCAAGTATGTGAATCTGTGACGGCACCCAAAACTTCCCTACCTATTCGAGCCTGAAAATTGCTGATCTCTCGTTCTTCAACCCCTAAGGTGTACGCGGCCCATTGCGAGCACGCTCCGCTTGCCCGATTCCGTGCGCAGTTTGATTTCTCTTTCCGCCGCTGGGTCTAAAACCGTTTGCAGTGCGCTTGGCTTGTTTGAAGGCATCGAGTTCCCGCCGGTTTCTTAGGCACAAGTGGCGTAAATCGAAAGTTTACAAGAATTCCCGTCTACCAGAAGGCGGTCATCATCAAATCTTTTGTTTTGATGTACGCGTTCTCCGCAAGACAAGCTTGTCTTGCAAAGAAGTGTATTGGCCCAAGTGCTCATGTGCTGCGCGGCGAAGCCAATCAAAGCAGGTTCTCGCGAAAAAATCGTCGCTAGGCACTTTTTTTAGCACCTCGTTTTGGCATGAGCACCTAAAAAAAGGAAGCTAAATATTATAAACACGTTTCGCCGTGTCCTCAATGACAATGGTCCTCCAAGATTTGTTTACTAGGCTCTGAAGCCCTTGTGCACTGGAGAAGAGACGGGCGCGTGCTAGCGAGGCTAACATATTCGGTTAATAATAATAATAATAATAATTGGTTTTTGGGGAAAGGAAATGGCGCAGTATCTGTCTCATATATCTTTGGACACCTGAACCGCGCCGTAAGGGAAGGGATAAAGGAGGGAGTGAAAGAAGAAAGGAAGAATAGGTGCCGTAGTGGAGGGCTCCGGAATAATTTCGACCACCTGGGGATCTTTAACGTGCACTGACATCGCACAGCACACGGGCGCCTTAGCGTTTTTCCTCCATAAAAACGCAGCCGCCGCGGTCGGGTTCGAACCCGGGAACTCCGGATCAGTAGTCGAGCGCCCTAACCACTGAGCCACCGCGGCGGGGCTGACATATTCGGTTGGTGTACGCGTATATTCGGCCCCGTAGGAGGGGCTTCGTGCGCTTGCTGGAGGCTTGCGCAACGCACATCGACGCTGGCTTTGTTGTTCTCGTAATAAACAGTGGCAGGTTAGCCACTGTATTACCACATGTTTTGCTTCAAAAGCAGTGCTTCAGTAACCTCCCACCATTCTTCGAAAATCGGTGCCTGTTGAGGTGAAGCCTCCAGCCCAAGCGAGAAGCCTTCATCCTTCCCCTCCAGAAATACCACCGACTAGCCCCATCTGCACCGCCTTACTCAAACCCAGCCTACCTTTACCCGTTTACCTTTACCAGCCTACCTTTATTCGGGACATGGAATATGCATGATAAGTTACCACTTCCTGTGTGAACGAACATGAGTGCTAATGTGAGTGAGTGGTTGTGAGTGGACATAGTGCAAGTGTGAGTGGTCATAAGTGCGAGTGTGAGTGAGTGGTTGCGAGTGCGAGGAGACATAAGTGTGAGTGTGATTGAGGCACCTCTCATGGTTCCGAGGTATGCCTCCATGTCACGTCGTGGCGCGACACTAGAGCTTTGTGCTGGTCATACGAACGAACCATTTCTTCGATGCGCCAGCAACCGGCTAACAGCGACCGATCCGCGAATCATCGCATTGTGGACACGAGTGCATGCGATGTTTCAGAATGTTACAATAACGTCTAGCTACGGTTCTAAAAACTGGGAGAACGTAAAGGAAACTTGAAGCATATGAACGGGGGGGGGGGGGGGGGGGGGTGCGGTAGGGGGGGCACGAGGTCCAATGCCGGTGAATATGACTGCGCATCACTTTGTGACAAAGCAACCCTCACTGCCGTCAAGAAAGCGTTTTTGAAGAATGGGAGGGACGGCACATCGCACCATTCTTTCTGTTTCATCTCGCTTTGTCCTCTACGCCTTAGGAGTACTAACACAATTCAGAGGGTGAACAGTTTCCGTATTCAGGAAACTTGCATTGTGAAGCATTATTTAGAATTGACGGCCTCCTGACATCCGACGCCAGTGCAGCCTTTAACTCCTAAGTCGACGTCGATGTTATTTTGCGATATACAGGGCGTCTCAGCTAGCATGCACCAAATAAAGTATAAGCTGTGTCACTATAATGAAAATAAACGAGAGGGGCGCCAACCAGTAATGCAGACAAAATGTGGCTGTCAGTTCGCTTGCCTTAAAAGATTCATTCAACCACACTGATTCTGAAAATAAACTAAAAAAATTGCTGATGGCCAAGCTCTGTTAGGCCAGGATATACGTAGCGAAAGCGCGGCGACTTTTGGATCGGAAGTGTGCATTCAATAGATGCGCCTTTATTCATGATCAAACATTGATCCGTCGTGGCGGAGTGGCAGCGTTTTCTTTTCGGCACTATTTCCATGTAATAAAGAAAAAAAAATAGCCGTCACGGAGGAATGGTAGCGTCTGCGCCTCCAACGCTAAATGCCCTGGTACGATTCCACAGGTTTATTATTATTATTATTATTCAGTGAGTGCGGGGGTTTCAGTGGCTCCCATAGATGCCGCCACCGAATACGTTGGTAGCAGTTAGGGGCGGGTAACGGCGGCGAGGCGCGCGGTGTGACGTCATGCCAGATGGCGCGGCGAGCACGCGGCGTCCGCCCAGCTGCGGCGGTTGCTAGGCAACGGCTCAAGGTCTGTCTCTCTGCATCTTCGGAGCCCCGCCACAGCGAAATCGCAAGTTCGCGGCCAGTAAAGCTTTCGCTTTAAAAGCCAAATGGTTGTAATTCTAAATACAAGACACTGTTTTAATTTATTTTAGTTGTCAGCGCTGGGATATGGGCGGCAATTTTTGTCCCGGTGGCGCATCCCGAAATGCTCGGCCACGAACCACGTGTTGAGCAAGATGGTTTATGGTTTATGAGGGTTTTACGTCCCAAAGCGACTCAGGCTATAAGGGACGCCGTAGTCAAGGTCTCCTGAAATTTGGACCACCTGGGGTTCTTTAACGTGCACTGACACGGCACAGTACACGGGCCTCTAGAATTTCGCCTCCATCGAAATTCAACCGCCGCGGCCGGGATCGAACCCACGTCTTGTGGTCCAGCAGCCGAGCGCCGTAACCACTAAGCCACCGCGGCGGCCTTGAGGAAGATGAAGATGCTTTCGAGAGTGGAGGAAGAAGATCATGACAGCAGGAAGACGGCTGCCTAGGCGACTAGTGCTAGCGCTTTGTTTGACGTGCACGTGTATTGTGGTCCTACTGTTCAACACGAACTGGAACGAAATGTGTGAGTCCTGCATGCGCCATTCTAGTGCGCCGTGTGTTATATATATATATACCGAGGATAGTTTTGTGTAAAGTATGACCGCCATTGTTCATTTGTTTAATAATCATGGTATCCACTAAGTCTACCTTTATGTGGACGCCCACATTCTTCAATTCTTAACGCAATAACTGCCTTATAGACTTTCCCGGGGGACAAGCGGCGCTGACGTCCCAAGTCACGAAAAAAAAAACATACAAGCGTACAGAAACATAACAAACAGGAAAACCATACAGGATATACAGGAACAGTACACGCACAAACCACACAGGATGGCACAGGCGCTCTCGGGGACATGTCGTCTGTGTTTGTTTTGTTTTTTTACCCAGATTTAACAGGGAGGGGCGCAGTTATGAGGATAGCGATGGATGGAATACAGTTACCGCTATCACTTTTTCGCCCACAAGAGGGCGAGATATGTCTGGTGCTTTTATTTTTCACCCCTCCCCATTCGCCCCCACACGTCCGCATAAACAAAAATAAACAACATTATTTGAGCAGGCACCTGCAATCTATCATTCTACCTGGTATCGAGATGTCACTGTAGACGTCGATAACTTTTGCGGTGGAGCGTTTATTTGCCTAGACTTACGACACAGCACTCTACTGTCGATTGGGGCCGTCATTCTTCCCAAAGTTAGCCAGTGTTTTCTGCTTTCTACGATAACGATAACATGGCAGGTACGGTTAAAGTGACCAAGAGTATTCTAGCTACCTTTTGGTACGGCTATTACTGGCGACGTCCCCTACCAAGGCGTTACTCGCAAATCGCGAGAAGCAATAACATAGCGATAACATAACATAGCAATAACAGGTTTCCCGGCGAAGCAAGCCGCATCATTTCCTATCGCTTCTGTCGTTTGAAGCACGCGACGATAACCTTGCACTTCATCTGATGGCAACAGATGCCTCTTTCTCGTCGCAGTGAACCCTGGAAAAGCTTTCCTCTCAGGCTCGATGCCGCAATATACTTAGTAAAAACAGGTCAGGATGTCCTCTGGATACACTTAACAGGAGACTTTAGTAGTCTAGAAGTGGTCTAGAAGTAATCTAGGTTTGTGTCCTCTTTATTACCGCCCCTTCACATTCTGCATCGTGAGCAGTGAGAGTGGTAAGCAGAGGTGGGCATTTGACCTCAAAAATCTGGACTTGACCTCAACCTCAAATATAACTTGCCGACCTCACTCAACCTCAACCTCATCAGTTGAGGTCTCCTTAGACGCCCTCACCTCACTTTTCCTGAGGCCACTGCTGACCTCACTCAACCTCACCTCAACCACAAATTGTGAGGTTGAGGTCGGCTGCTAGACTTCAAGAAAACAAACGAAAAAGAAAACAAAAGTGATCAAAAAGTTTTTCAGTTAAAAAATTCTGGGAATCCTGTGAGACAGGAGAGCCACAGTGATTATGGTATTATTTACTAAGGTGTGCAGAGAGACTATATGTGCACGCAATTGGAGAAGCTTATAATCTGGGATGGACCCTCAGAGAGTATATGGCCTGCGGGCAGGGGTGTCCTATACGCGGTTACCACCAGTACGTCGGTGAGTACTTTTATGTGTCAATACTTGGCATGAACCGCAAGAACCGGCAGTTGACAAACACAGCCCTTCTACACCATCTACCAGAAATTATGAGGAGGGGGGAGGCATTCACGATACTCTTTTCAGGCTTGAGAATATATAGTTACCGAATATAAAGAAGCTGGTAGTCAATGTACATTACAATGCGACAGTTATGCAGACGCATATCATTATATTTAGATTTTCTAGCTCTATCCGGCATAGCGAGAATGCTCTTTTCAGTCCTATGAATGTTGCTTTCGAAAACACTTAACAAGCTGCGACTGTGGTGCACCAACAGAAGCACGTTTTATTTAGGTCTGTGTAGAAACGAGCGGCTTCTTTTATTAATGCGAAACCACTAGACGGCTCACTTTCATGGTCATGTTAGCAAAAATGTGTCCGCAAGAAACGGCGCCATGCGACGTCACGAGCCGACCAGACACGCGACGAAGGTGATGACGTCACATAATTGATTATGATAATTAATATATTTAGGCAACGCTTTGACTAGTTATTTAAATTCGTGATGACATCATGCGAGTGTGACATCATACCAGGTCACGCGGCAGTGATGTAAAGTGCCATCAAACCTAGTCACGTGACGCCTCTGTAGTATGACATCACACCTACTCACGTGACAACGATGTAATTTCTCGTCATACCAGGCCCCCATCGACCCCCCTTCCACCCTCATCTCAAGATCCATATGAGTCCCACATTACTACACATGCAGGCATGACGCATTACAAGGAGTGCCCACAACCCGGTCCACATTAATGACATTCGTATAGTCGAGCAGGTTAACATGCCAGTTCCCATGTATGACATACCGCAAAGATCATGCAACGATACATGCCTTTGACTCTCGAGATGATGGCGATGATTATGATGCTAACAGTGTACCCTTATAAGCCCGGGGAAGTCTGATATACCGCTACCAAATTAAACGTTGCCAGAATATTGATTAAATATTGTACATTACCCTGCAACCGAAGACAAATATTGTGCGGGAAAATAGGAATACCTGCAGCTCATAATTAAGGATGATGATGTTGATGTTCCTGGGAGGTCAATACCCTCCCTCGTTTCCGCCACTTCCCTCCAGGTGGCGATGGTAATGGTTTCGAAATCTTGGGAATTCTGCTGTGACTCGGTGAGCCCGTGAAATTTTGAAAGAAAGGGCTAGATTACTTCTTCGAACACTGTGCTAACTATTAAAATCGCACGGGCCAAACAACCGGCCTAGAGTGGACAGCGAGAACACATCTCTCTGTCAAGAGCACATGGCTCTCCGCTAAAATTTCGCCCCCCCCCCCCCCTCACCCCGAGAGAAAAAAAAAACCGCGTAAGTATTCATACGCCTCAACAGAATTCTGGGTACCATTCCGTCGACCAGCCTGAGAGAAGCCGCTTTAAGCCAATCACTTGTTTTCCTTTAAAACTGTACTAATCAATGGTACGCCAGCATCCTCGATGCTTTTTACCCACGAGCACCGTGCGAGCATTCTGCCAAGCCGTTTAAGGTGAACGATGGGTCTCCAAAATAGTTAAAGGAAAGATAACGTGTAGTGCCTGGTCGTCTGCAAGGCAGGTCGCCAACCTAACTGATCCCATACGAGAAAAGAAAAAAAAAGAATGATTAGAAACATACGTACAAAAATCGCACACTAAAAACAGAAGCTAAAAACAGCGTGCCCCATTAAACGTCATATTATAAGGTTAGAAACAGCGACTAGGCAGCACAGCTCGAGCATGTAATCAGTTCAATTCACACATCTTCATTAAAAAAACTGGAAAAGGAATCAGCTACCACATCACCATACATTCATTATAGTATTGCATTTTTTCGCCGCTGCAACACCGCTATGCTGTGCGGTGTTTCGGCATAATAAGCGAATTTCCGAGAAGGAACAAGGAACCGGAGACCAAAAGAGAGGTTATTCGGAAGGATAAAAAAGGTGAAATTATATTTGCATCTGCTTGCATTACGGAACGGGATTATAGAGAATTAGTTTGAGATTCGGAACGGGGGGAGTCACCGATCAAAAGCTTCGACGGTGTTATACAGGTTTTTCTGGCTTCGTTCTCTTTTCGTCGAATCAGCATGTGTTTTTGTTAGGAACCACCTGGATCACATTTTCTCGCCGGTTCCGACTACTTCAGATTCTGTTAAGTCGGCTTGTAATGTACAGCAGGATCGCTTTTATTCTACTGCAAGGCAAGAGCCATGACGTCAGCGCCGGCAACGAGCATTAACACTAAGCAGTCTTGCTTTGGGCCATCCGCGCTGCGACGAATTTATTGCGTGCTTGTTGAACTGAGCTTATTTGTTTGCGGCCGCAAACAATGCTATCGCGGGTCAGCGTGAGTTACGTGCTTTGCGCGCTCCCGGGAGTTTGAGCCGACCGGCAGGCAGCCGGTTGCTACGTCAGCGGGGCGAGGGGGAGGGAGAGTGGCGTGGTGTGACAGTAACACTCCTTCCGGGAAGACCAGAGGGGTGCGTCTTCCTGTAGGCTCGGACAGAACGGACATTATGGCGCAGCACCGGAAGCTAAGAGGGAACTGTGTCATCCGGTTGTCCAAACAAGGGAAACCGAACACGGAGCGTCATTGCATGAACACTGCGGTGATGCGCTGCAACTCCGCTTCGGAAGCGGCACTCGTCGCAGTAAGACGTAGAGAGAGAGAAAGAGAGAGAGAGACGGAAAGTCAGGGAGGTTAACTAAGCAGTGCCCGGTATGCTACCCTACACGTGGGAAGGGGAACTCAACCTCAAACTCACGCGTGAGATTGAAGTCTGGTTTGCTGATCTCACTCAGAAAATTTTGAGCCGTCGCCTACCTCACCTCAACCTCACCTCACGGCGTTAGGTTGATGTCATTTTGAGGTTGACGTCAACCTCATGAGGTTGCCCACCTCTGGTGGTAAGGTAAGGTTACATTGTCCGCAGTCTTTCCGTGGGAGCAACAATAAATAGACAGGTAAGATAAAGGTACCCTTCTTGCACTGCAGTCTTGGAAGACGCAGCCTTCCTGGAAGGGGAATACAAGCATGCAAGAAGACGGATATTCTTCTTGGAAACGTCGGAGACTCGAGCCATCGGGGCACGAGCGGCGTGTGCCGTGGAGTCGGCGTCCCGGCTCCATCCCCTGTGGTCGGTGCACTACCTGCACGCCAGATCAAAAGTGCTGTCGCCCTTCTGCCACTTCTCCAGGCTTCTCCGCACCCTTCCGAACGTGCACCTCGCCTACTTGCACTACACGGACCATTTTAAGGTAGTGAGATGATCCGGCATTTTTTTCCAGCTTGGCCTATCCAGGCGCGGCTGACCAAAAACACGTCCCCCCTCTCTCTCTCTCTCTCAACACACACACTCACACACACATGACTTCGCTGAGCACCACGGATGTCGAGCTGGACGCACGCAGGCGTGCTATTAGGGGTGTGTAACATTTTTTGGAAACCGAATGGGATTAGAGTGGCCTACTTTTGCTACCAAATCGAATACGAATAGTCTAAGTAATTTATGAAATACAAATCCAATAAGTGTACGAATGTACGGCACTTGTGGCGAATATTCGCATGAGAGCGAAAACAGTCAGGCGTTGCGGCGATGTTGCGGCATGGCGTTGAAACCCAAATGGGTGTAACAAGTGTGGAAAGATGCATCACTAGGGTGTACTCACTGCACGCCACAGCAGCCGCCATTTTATTGTCTGTGGAGCGCTGCAAAAGGCTGCGGGCGTATGTAATAGGAATGTCGCCTCCTGCTCCGGCCTGCACTGCTCAAGCTGTGCGCTGGACAACAAAATGAAATGGCGTCCATGACGTGACGTGAATGCCCCCTAAAGCAGTGCGCCGAACAGTTATTTCATACGCGTGGAAAAGCACTTCTGCTACTGCTGATCGCAGCGAGATTACAGAAGGAATATACTAACCGTATTATCTGTCACCGTAGCGGTGACCCAGTGGTTTAAGCATCCGCCTCGCATGCGGGAAGGGCGCAGTTCGATCTCCGGTGCTGCCGGGTACCCAGCTATGATACACTGGGTACAATTTTTCCCCTGGCCTGGTTCCCGGCTTCTAGGGTCAAAATTCACGAGAAATGGGTCCTTGGCCCAACCTTTAGAAGACGAGAACACTTTCTGCCATGGCGCTGTTTGATCGAGGATGCCCCTGCGCCGTAAAAATTCACAATTATCATCACCATGTTATCCGTTGTATTTCCGGGTCACTGATGAGAGGAGCTAGCTTTGAGCCAGACCTCATGGATGGGGTATACCGGCAAAGCTTTTTTCACCTGGCTAAATCGTCGCACAATACTGGAAATCATGTATGAGTGTTATGAACACCACGTCACGAAGAACAGCGCCGCACCGCTGAACCATCTTCTCTGCGCAAACGCTGCAACTGCTGTTTTTGTGACCCACAAAAAAAAAAAGATGAGGAAAGAGCGGTTGTAAACTGGCTCCAAATGGACCACCATCACGACGATGTGCAGCCAGAAGGGAGTTCAAAGAAATGGGAAAGGAGAGAGTGGAATAAAATACACGCTTTCAAGCAACCACGCGTGGCGAAGCGATGATGACCGGCTGGTTAAGCAACATATTCCATGGTTCATAGAGCGATAGCACCAGTACGCATGCTGTTTGACGCTGTAGTGGGCTCTGTTTTTGAAATAGGCATCGAATAAATCTGCGATGCTTTATCATACAAGCTATTCGAAACATATTTTAAACCCTGGGACGTTATTCGAATAGTTTAGACTAATTTTGAATCTGGATTATTTCATTTCCTGAGCGAATCGAATATGGTGGTATTTCATTCTATATTCAAAAATCTTAAATATTCGCAACACATCTACATTTGAATCATATCCTGTCTGCCTCTCTTCAGCAAGATAGGGGACCATAATAAACGTGTTCCCACTCACTTCCTCACTCTATGCAGGCCGTCTTTGTTTTCTTTTCTCCAATTTAGGTGACCCGAACACACTTTTTGCATGCACTAATGCTAGACCACCTTTCGCACAACATATAAATGCATTCCTGGCAGGTTGTTCTGTCAAAGGTGATGCCTGAAGCACTGCTGTAATATGCCATCGCAAAGTGCTCGTATTGTAATGACTTCGTAATACTTTGAGATAACGCGTAGGAAAAAGCGTGAAGAAATCGCTTCATTTCAGTAGTTGGAACTCTGTTATCATAAACAATAAGTTTTCAAACCAAAATTTCGGAAGCAATGTTTCGGGAATAATGCCGCAGAACCGCCTAAGTATGTTATTTATATTCGCCTAATTATAAGATATTTTTTTTTCGGCAGGATGCAAGAGTTTTCATACCGATCACTAAACACCTCAATTCGCTTCTTTCCTATAGGCGTTCAGTAGCAGCATCTAGGGGCCGTACTTCTTAAGCTGTTCGTTTTAATGTGGTCATTTCCCGCCCGTCTCGTCTTTGGTCATTGGTCACTCGGATATACCCGCGGCATTCAAGCGTCTGCGTAAAGCGACCTGGCCATTGGGTGTTTGAGGGCTGGACCTCACCATTGGCTCCCATTGACTGCGATATGCAGATACTGGTGAGGTCAATCGCAGGGCTGTTTCACAGCAGGTGAACGGACCTGCCCACTGGCTGTGATTGGCTGAGATATGCACCCAGTGGTCTGGTCCGGTCGGCTGCTGTGAGACAGCGCTGCGATTGACCTCACCAGTGGCTGCATATCGCAGTCAATGGGAGCCAATGTTGAGGTCCAGTCCTCAAACACCCAGTGGCCAGGTCGCTTTCCACAAGCGCTTGAAAGCCGCGGGTATATCCGAGTGACCAATGACCAATGACCAAAGACGAGACGGACGTGAAACGGTCATTCTAAAATGAACAGCTTATTGAATATGACCAAAGGGTGCCTAAACATTGGCTGCTATTGGCGATGTCATTCTGAATGCGGGAACTAGGGTTAGAAAATTAGGGTTAGAAATTAGGGTAGGTAGGGTTTAGAAAGAAGATTAGAGAACCATGAGGTGCTTCCTTTCTCCTTCCGCAGGACACCGCTCTCGACTTGTGGCTCCGAGAGGGGGCCTACAAGCGCGGTCCTTACGAGGTTGTGCACCTGTCCGACGGCCTCCGGCTGGCTCTGCTCCTAAAGCACGGTGGGGTGTACGTGGACACCGACGTCGTCTTCCTGCGCACCCTGGACGGGGTGGGCGACGCTGTGGTGGCCCACTCGGCCGACGACACGGTCACCAACAACTTCTTCGCCTTCCCCGCCCACCACCCGTTCATCCAGGAGTGCCTCAGCGACTTCGTCTCGGGCTACTATCCCAAAGAATGGGGCTACAACGGACCAAGGCAGGTGCTCTCATGTTATTTCAGTGCAGAAATGCGTTATTGGGCTCGCACAATTCATTTTGACCCACTTCTGCGTCGGCACTAGAGTTCACCTGGATAACAACATGTAAAAGCCGATTACATCTAGGAGGGCGTTTACTGCACGCATGGCTATGTGTAGTTATATACCAGGGTAGATTATCATTTTTATCGAGATGAGCTTGCAAGAATGGGAAGGTCAAGATGAATGATGAAGTGTTAGATGAACTGTATATACCATTGATAGAATACGACTTTCTACAGTAGCTGCACCAAGCGTTTAAAGTGCGCATCTTCATTTTTTTTTTCAGTTTAACTAAGTAGTATAATCATTGGAAATGTAAATAACCGTACAGTTCTATATATCAGCGTAATGGGGAAAACTTTTCGTTGAATGCGTTCTTGCATTCCGTGCGAACCACGGAGGATGTAAAACATGGCAAGATTGAACAAAAACATGGTCAAGATAAACTCGGATTTATAAAAAATCTTGCACAAAACGAAATTTTTGTTATTGGTTTATGTCCAATGTCTCCTCACGAGTATTGGCATGTTTTCAGCGCACTTGTCGTCACCCGTAGCCAAGTTTCAGGTTCCTTCAAAGCCATTAACGCAGCATGCGACATACACCGCTAAAGTCAACTCGTGACCACTTGCTATGAAATTAGCGCGCATAACGCGCAGTGTGAGCAATAGTAGATGCTCTTGAGAAGGACTCTCCAACATGTGCATTTTACCCAGATGAGCAGGGAAGAAGAGTTATTAGTAGAAACACCCCCAATTGGCAGTGGCCTAGCTCGGCTCTGGCAGGATATACGTAGCGAGAAGTACGTTTCCCTGGCTGAACTTGTTGTGGTCACTGTATGTTTAGCAATCAGAGACATCGAGCTCCATCTCGGCGGCTATGCGCGGTCTGTTACGCTCGGCAGTCGGGCATCTCCGTTTGGAAAGTCGTTCCTCTCTCTATCCTGGCGTCTCCGCTGCTCTCTTCGCCTTCTTATTTTCATTCTCTCTTTGTTGAGTGACCAAGTGCCAGGCGACACCCTCAGGATAGGAAGAGTTAATCTTCTCTTGTCATTACCGCCGTTTAGCAGCGGCTGGACTCTCCTTCTCTGCATCCAGGTCAAACGTTGTGATACAGTCGCCCATTACACCTCCGCCTTTTATAAGCAATGATGCGCATGCGACATGTGGTTCGGGTGATAGAGCGGCGTGCGGCGAGGCGGTGACGAAGCGCGCGGCGCACCTGTGGGGTCTCTCTGGTTACCGTGGTATCGGCGCATGCGCACAACTGCTTATCCGTGTGACGTCACGCGCTGGTCCAACGGTGTAGCGGGTGCGCGGCCTCTGCGACGGCGAAGCGCACGCCGCACCTCTGCTCCTCTCCGCTTGCCATGGTGACGGCGCATGCGCACAACTTTCCTCTCCCGGCTACAGCGAAATGCTCGACTGGTAGCCCAGTGTAGCTCTCGCTACAAAATTCACGGGCTTGTCTTAGTCTATAGAAATGAATTTTCGGTGCAGTGGCACCCAGCGCTTTGTTTGTGCACCTGCATTTTTGTTTTTGCTCACGAAGCTTCTCATCCGTGATTCTTCTTGTAGGGTTGTGCGCAGAATCCTGCTGCGGTGGTGCAATGCGACCCGTGTGGAGGAAGCCCTCGGGAACAAGCAGAGATGCCATGGCGTGACCCTACTGGACCGCAGCCACCTGCTGCCCATGAACCACACGCTTGCGGAGCTGCTCTTCGAGGCCGCCGCTGCCGGCAACGTCAGCGAGGCATTCGCCCAGAGCTACCTCGTGCACACGTTCCACAGCCGCACCCACGACATCCCGGCCCAGCGAGGATCGTTCGTTGAGCGGGCGGCCATCGAAAACTGCCCGCGCACCTTCGCCCTCTCACAGCGACTCTACGGCCGCTTCTGATTCGACGAGCGGAGCAACGCAAGGACGTGCGAAATACGAATTTGTGAAGGAAAGGAAGACAGATTTTTATCCTGAAGAACGTGTTGCTCCATTCCCATACGCATGTCCGACTGTAGGATTCAGTATCCGAATTCATGCACTAGTGCCCATCTGGAAGAGATAGCCGCGTTGTGTGCTTATGGAACGTATAATACAATGAAGGGAGAAGATTCTCTTCTCGTCAGCCGTGGTGCCTCAGTGGTTATGGCGCTCGCCTACTGACCCGAAAGAGGCGGGTTCGATCCCTGCCGCGGTGGTCGAATGTCGTTGGAGGTGAAGTTCTAGATGTCCGTGTACTGAGCGATGTCACTGCACGTTAAAGAACACCAGGTGGTCGAAATTTCTGGAGCCCTTCACTACGGCGTCTCTCATAGCCTTAGTCGCTTTGGGACGTTAAACCCCCATAAGGAGAAGATTCTCTTTGTGGTCCCATCCCGCGTCTTATACCCCTGCTACACGGGCGGTTTGAATGCCTTCGAACCGAATGTCATTCGGCTCGACTGCCGAACTTGCGCTGCTACACGAAGTTTTTCAACGGCATTTGGTTCAGATGACATTCGAGTCGACGGAGCTCCGCGGAGACATTCCAGAATTTGGGATGCCTTCGAAACGCGAACACAGCCCGAACCGGGCAATAGGCGTCGCCGCCATCATCGTTTCGTCCCGGCCACATCCGCGCGACTGCTTTCGGCTCTGTGGCTGCTCATCTCGACATCCGCTGCTCGCTTTTTCTTGCTGTTTGTTTAGCAAACTGCCCCTCTTCTGTCTTAGTAATTGCTCGCAGATAATAGTACACCAATGAACATTTACCGCGTGAGCATGGAATTTCCCCAAGAGTGCGCCGACGAGGACGGTTGGTTGCACTCATACTATTGTTTACATCGCTGCGTACGAACAGCTAGCGCTCGTTTGCATGAAATAAAACGTATTCTGCGTTTTAGTTCTATTAAATAATCTCTTTTCATTTGTGCCGGTTTCACCCGTGCTTGTTAACGCAGTGCGACAATCTGTGGGAACCGCCGATACGATCGCTCGCCTGAGAGACACTTGGCAGCCGGGCTGGTGACATCGCGTACGACCGCCCCTTTTCGCTAATTGTCCCGACTTCTTCCGGCGTGACCAGTACTTTATTTTAACCTACTTTATCAAGAAGTATGATTGGGGACCATTCGTGCTATTTGAAACCCATAACTTGTTATCCACAAAATAGCAACGGCGACGACTCCTGCTGGCCTTAAAGCAGTGCTCGGCGGTCTGTGTAACGCTGGCGCTTCCCGTTCATCGTATGCGCGCCCTGCGATGTGAGCAATAGTTGATATCTGGTCACTGTTGTCAAAACTACACTCGTTGATCATTTGCATTCGCTAAAACTTGTGAATTCGCTCTTCACAACCGCCGAATTCACAGACGTAACCCTGTGGACTCGCTAGGCCTAGTCGTCGCGGAAGGGAAGGGAGTCGCCGTCGATTAAAATTAATTTGGCAAGCGCTTATCGCTGGTGAGTGTTCAAGTGTGCACGTGTGAAATATACCCGCTCGTTTCGCTTATTTTCAATACGGATAGGGTAGAAGCGCGAATATATTCAGACCGTCTGCTCATCAGCGTGTTTTCGCTCAGCCGCCGGCCTGCCGAGGACAATGAAGGCTGACCGTCCGCCGATAGGATTCGTCGGTGTCGTTGGCCTAGAAAACTTGTCCCACTACAATCATATGTTGCTGTTGACCATGACAGTGTCACTGTCGCCCCAGTGTGACCGCAGTGACCACCGCCATCGTCATCGTCGTTGGTACACTGAAAACGAGCTGAGCAAATTTCAAATGCTTTCGGAAAGTGTCGTGTAGCACCGCGGGAGTCCGAGAAGTCCGAATGTCATTCCAAGTATTGAATGCCATTCGACTCAGATGTCATTCGAGCGTGCCCGTGTAGCACAGGTATTACTTGGCTGCTGAGTGAGGAATGAAATTTCATGCAATGTCCCAAGTTTCAGGTTATTACAGCACGTACACACGGACACCCACATAAGCCGCTACGTTGAAAACAATTTTGAAGTGGCATCTTGGAGGTTGCACATTGCACTGTACAGGGCCAATAGAAGCGCACTTTCGTCATGCAGTATGTGGATAACGTTAAAAAATGCGTCTGGTAACGAAGAAACCAATTTCAAAGCACCATGAATGCATATGCGTTTCTTTGGGTAAGGATATGGGACCAGTTCTTTTTTCTAAACCTAATCAAATACGAATAATCTTTCTTTGGTGCCGAAGCTAATACGAATCGTTGAACTATTAACCACACAGCACAGCACACAGGCCCTTTTTTGCGTTTCGCCTCGAGATGGAGGCGAAAGGCAACAAAGGCGCCCGTGTGCTGTGCGATGTGAGTGCACGTTAAAGATCCGCTGGTGATCGGAACTATTTCGGAGCCCTCTACTACGACACCTATTCTTCTCTCTCTTCTTTCACACCCAACTTCCTCTCTTTACTTACAGCGTAGTTGAGGTTTCCACTGAGAAGTGAGACAGTTACAGCGCCATTTAGTTTCCCCCCAAAACTACAAAAGTAGCAGCAGCATATTTTGTAGCTATTCGATCACAAGCAAAAGCTTGTCACCGAAAATTTACTTCTACGGTTTCTGTAGTATCGCACAACTCTTTATGAACAACTATCTGCCGTATGCCTTCCTTCGCTACGGTCTCTCCACGGCGCGTTTTCAGGCGAAAGCCTTATATGGCCCATCAGCGAAAATCCGGCGTTGACCGATCGTCCATGAGAAAAGGACCTATAACACACGTGACCTCAAAGTAACCGGCAATGTCTGTACTACATCATCAGGAAATATAGAAAATGTGTTGTGGTGGGTTTAATGGCGCGTAAACAGCTAACGCTATCATGCGACAAACTCGTGAAAGACAGAAAAATAAAATTTCTTCCAAAGTGTTTCGAACCTATGCCGCGACAATTCAGTGTAACGTCGCCATGGTCTAGAACCGGATGTGACGTCATCAGCCTGAAGTGAGATCGGAAGGGGCGCTATATCTATGCCGGGAGTTACGTCGTGGCTTGGTTAAAGCAACGCTTTGTATGTACCTGTAAATCGTGTGGTCTTTCATAAAAGCCTTCATCCTAAGGGTTTTAACCTAAAGGCCTTCTGCGGAAAGACACTTAGGGAATTAGTACTACTTGCTAACTAGTATGAGCTGGTAAAAAAATACAGTTACTCCCACGAAGACACACGAATGCTTTCGCATTCACAGCACATAAGTAGCCTTAAGTTCGCAGTAATTTTTTTCGCCTGTTTCAGCACTTTGTGGTTACGGCGTTCGGAATCGAATCCCGATCGTATTTCGATGGAGGCTAAACGAGGAAGACAGCCGTGTTCCGTAGGGTGTCGCAGCACGTTAAAGAACCCCAGGAGGACACAAGGAGTTCCTCTTTCTCTTATTTCTTTCGCTCCGTTCTTCTCCACTTCCTGCCCGGCGCGATTGAGGCGTCAGCATGGAGACTGACAATTAGTGTACGTTATTTACTCTATAGTCGCGCGTGACTGGATAGGGAGAACCTACATTTGCCTGCGAGGGCAGCAAAACTTCAGAAACGACTCGCGTTTCAAGCGCAACCTAACACACTCGTTGAACTTAAGGTATGAAGCTATTGCTATAACGGCCGTTCTCCTTTGTCTGTTCTCTGATAGGAGACCACTACTGGTTTGCTCGAAATACGTCGTTATATTGCGGAATAAGTGGTAACCGCGCACCGGGATTTCAAGGAAGGAAATATTCTCTGTGGACGCGGGCGTTACTAAGACGTGCTTTACCAGCATGAAGTCCTGTCCTTCCTTATCCTTTGATTTTAAGTAACCGAAGCTACGTATCAAGCGCAACTCTTTTCCTCCATTCCACATCTTCGTGTCCCGCAGTAGAACCCACCCCGTACAGCACCCTGATGCGTGCATGGTGCGGCGTGTAGTGTATGTTAGGCATGGAAAATAAGTGTCCGGAAATTACAGACGGTGTTTTCTGTCCAGCAGCAGACAGCCATAACTGCAATTCTGTATTATTCGTAGCTGCACTGCAGTAGCTCATCAAGCGTCCTGTGTGATGTGTTGACGTTTACTTTCTCCGAACGTTGATTTCGTCTTCCCTGATTAAATGGCGGGATGGGTCTCCTTAGGAGTGCGACATTTGCTGCAAGTAGCTTGGATATTATGCGATGTTAGTGTGTTGGCGAAACTTATGGGTCCCCTGGGATGCATTCAGGGAAGACTCAAGCTATGGGAGTGCCTTCTCTAGCTTTAGTGAGGGACTTCGTAAAGCGAAGATAAGGAGTTTTTTTTTTTTTTGGAAATGAAAGAGGTGAAGGGACAGGAAGAGAGAATAGCGGAAGACTGAGACCAACTCATCTAATTTTTGTTCCTGGTAAAAACCGATTCCAGTATGGTTCTCTTTCTGTGCATGTTCATGTTCGTTCGGAAGAAATAGACGCAACTGTTGCTGGGAAAATTCTATTTAAAAATGTTAAGGCCACTCCATTCAAACTTCCGACGTATACATCGAAAAGGGATCCGTGATCGCAGTTTTAATGTGAATAGCGGTATAGGCTGGCTTTTGGGATCCACATCAAAAGGTGTCGGCGCACAGTTGTTTGTTTGCGAAATCGGTCGATGATGAAGACAGCCGTATTTGATTTTATTTCCTCTTCTAGCTTATCAAAGCTCTGTCTTCAGTGAAAGCATATTTGTCGTTTCAAAGCAGTTATTTATCTATACAGGCCTACTTCAATTTCTCTTCATTGTCCCATTAAGCTATAAGATGCACTTAGGCTACTTTTGTAGCTATGGAAGCTCCCCGTTTGGGGGTTCTACTTTCAAACTCACAGCCCTTGACATTTCTTCTCTTTAAAGTATGGTACCATTGAGCTGTCAGGGTAGTCAGCTGAGAAATGTTCACAGAGCAAGGTTTTGATTGATTGATTGATTGATTGATTGATTGATTGATTGATTGGTTGGTTGGTTGATTGATTGATTGATTGATTGATTGATTGATTGAACCTGCTCTGTAGATTATTATATTAGGTACACCGCGTACTGCAGGGCTCAGGATTAACTCAGACCGGCTGGGGATCTTTACCGCGCATCGTAAAACCACTCGCGGTAAAAAACGCCCCCTGGTAGAAATTTTTATGGGCCCCTTCACTACGCCGTGCCTTATAGACCACAATGGCGCCTTTGACAAGTAAAAGCCTATTAACCAGTAACCAGTTGCTCATTTTCTATGACCCGCTAATTGTTTTAGATTTTCTTGCTTTTCTGAGTGTTGCGAAGTGTACAGTCACAGCGTCGCCTGAGTTCCTTGTCACCGCCGACTCAAGCGCAGACAGACACACTGGGCTTCATGCCAAGCCAGCAGGAAACGGAAAAGAGAGATAAAGGAATAAAAAACAACAACGAGACAAGGGAAGCGGCGGTGTTCAAGGTACTTGTGAGCCCGTTAGTGAGGGAGGACACGACACGCGTTATATATACGGGCACTTTTCAGCGGCAGTACGTTCTTTGGATTGTGACTGCTGGGGGCGTTGGGCTGCGCATCTCTTTCATCAAACATTCCAGCCTGTGAAAGGTTCACTCGTTTGCAGTCTAACTGTGGTGGAGGCGAAGGAAGAAATATGGAACATTCCAAAAAGGAGAAAATCTACAGGGTAAGCTGCGTTTGTTGCTTCTGTAACATCCTTTTGAGGCGAGGCATTTAGTTCACTCGAAACTCAGCCCGCCGCCATTATTTTTGTCTCTACAGCATTTCAAAGATGATTGAACCGTCTTTTTTTTCTTGTTAGCCTACTTGCAGAAATTCGTCGAATGGGGTTAGGACAAATGGCAAGAAAATGTTTGTGCGGTACTTTACGAACCCATGCTAATCTTCTCTAATAGTGCTGGAGCCAGTTAAGTGCAGGAAGGTTAAAGATACAAGTTGTCCAGGACCGAAAACCATTTTCTGAGGGGAAAATAACTAGTGGTGAAGTGTGCGGCCGTAATGCGCTGCCCTGAGTCCCACTTCAAGCGTGATAACGGCACCGTAAACCGTATCCGACCCTCCCCATCGTATACGTACTTTCGTACACGTACATGGACATGAACAGTGCAAAATACAGAGCTCCGTACTTGAAAGCCCGATATAAAACTATGTCCGAAGGGTCTCCAGAAGTGCTGGACTTCGTAATGCTGAAAGAGCAATCATAAGACCTTATGCGACAGCAGAAAACAAGCCAGCAACAATTTTGGGGGCCACTTAAGTGACAACGCTGTCGGGCAGGCACTAAGTATGGTTATCAAGTTACCAGTTACTGCCGCTGCAAATTCCAATGAGCTACGTTTTAGCTTGTGTTTTTCACTCAACGTCTGGGGTTTAAACGTGCGTCCCAGAATGGTGATCAGTATGTTAAGCGTTTTCTGTGGTTCCATATAATTTTTTGTCTCCTAGGAAAACAAAAAATAAAGCAAGATGCGTGAACTCGAAGAAAAGACTGCAAAAATTTCGCGACACTCCAGACGTGAATTCCTCGTTTACACTATGTCACTATACACCACATGCCATACGTTTGCCAATTATCTTTTTCGTGCAAATAGGCATTTTTTAATGAACATACCTCTAATCACACTGAGGCCCATGGTTGCAGTAGATGGGAAGTTAACAGTTCACCAACTGACGTCTACCATTTATGACCCATATGTCTGTGCCAAAAACTGCAGTTCTGGATATTACTCGAAGTATTCGCTGAAATCCTCCGTACAGTTCGTTGTGGGAACAAAATAGAACACACAGAACGGGCGCTTACTGCATGCAAATGATGAAACCGACTTTGTAGCTTTTCAACCCACGCCGCCGCGGTGGCTCAGTGGTTATAGCGCTCGGTTGCTGACCCGAATGACGGGGGCTCGATTCCAGCTGCGGCAGTCGAATTTCGATGGAAGTGAAATTCTAGAGGCCCGTGTACTGTGCGATGTCAGTGCACGTTAAAGAACCCCAGGTGGTCGAAATTCCCGGAGCCCTTCACTACGGCGTCCCTCACAGCCTTAGTCGCTTTGGGACGTTAAACCGCCATAAACCATTAACCAAGCTTTCCAAACCTTCGAAGCAATGGTAGCGTGAGAGGTGCGCTAGTGCACAACAAAAGCCCTGCATTCAGTAAACGTTGAGTGGTAGGCTGGGGTGGCAGGTGCGGGGAGGAAGTCTTGCATAGCGCCCCCCCCCCCCCCCCCCCCCCTCAACCTGCACCTCATCCGTTCTAGCCCTCTCAACCATCCCGTTGCGTTCGGCTCTGCAGTGCCGGGATCCTTTTGTTCTTCCACTTTCAGCACCATGCCAAACACGACGATGCATCATACCTCGAGCTCTGCCCGTGCAGCGTTCTCCGAAAGCGCTCTGTAGCGTTAAAGAGACAGGAACTGGATGGAGAAACCAGACAAGCGCACGTGCGTTGCTTCCGTCTAGTGAAAAATGGAACGGCATATACTGGCGGGTTTCACGTGGCATGCGTTGGGAACGCAACAGGCGCCGGAGGTAACTGTGCGCGCGACTTGGCCGCCGGCCAGGCCACAAGCGGGACGAACGCCGCTGCAAGTCGACTCTCTGTGAACTTTGGAGCAGCTAGCGTGGCCTGGTTACTGCGGCTGCTTTGCTTTGTATGCATAAACAGAGGCTGCGTAAAGGTACACAGATGTCTCTGACAGCTAGTTGTCTGCTGCCGCAAACAGAGCCCTTTTTTTTTTCTCGTTTAGTGGCAGGACGCGGCTCCTTTGTTTCCTCTCCTACGTGTAAACGCGAATTTTTACTCAAATTACCACAGAGTGCTCTTGCACGTAAAACACCCCTCCATCTGGCTCATTACAGCTTGAAAGTTTCGCGTAACTCACCAAAGACTACTGCATGCTTCTTCATGTTAGTTAAAGAAAGCCTCTTGGCCGCACGGAAAGCGATTAAGCATATAAGAGGCACGTTTTTCAGCGATTATACTTCATCGCACTGGCACAGATAAAAATTAGATGAGACACTTAATCTTTGACTAAAGGGTATGGCGCGGTAGCGTGAATGTGTTAATTAATGTCTATGCATGCGGGATTGGCCATTCTCGACTTTACATTTATAGATCCCTGGGTGTCACCACACCACTCCTGGGGCAGTGGTGCATCGGTTAAGCGATGCGCCACTGCATTACGATTGCAGATGCTGCCATCGCCGGGGCTTTGTGCGACCCATGTTACCCTTCCTGACTGAGCAATCCTTAATTTAGCTGCCAGCTGACACTATGGTCAGTTGGCTGAGCAGGTTGTGATGACGCCACAAGGTCACGTGACCTATGTGGTTGCTTGTGCAGGGATTTTTCTCTCCCAACACCGACGACGACAACATCGGATTTTCTACACAACACAACGGGAGATTGAGATTTAACGCTGTCGCGCTGAAACGACGTGAATTTCACTTTCACCTCCCCAAGTGTTGTCTTGATCCGGCGGCCAACAAAAGAGCTGCCGGCTTCATTTGTGGCTCACGCCTCCTAGAAAATTTTTTCCCCGACTGTACATGGCACGTAGCTTGTGTACAATTAAGAACACAGATAACGAGAAAAACTTGCGAAGTCGATACACGTAACAGCTGCTTGTTAGTGTTAGTTGTTAGGCATAAGGTCAAATACAAACGAAAAGATGGTGGCAATCGCGTACACGCAAAGCGTTGAACCCTAAACCTTAGTTCCAGTCTCCACACACTTTCTTTCTCATGGTTTTTTGTGGCGTTATTCATTCAGCAAGCACCAGTCAACTTTTGTGGAAAACAGACCCCATTTGGTGATAAAATAGTACAGCGCGGCGCATTGTAGCAATACGCCGACTGCGTCAATTGCATCCAATAAGGAGACTCTGCTTTGATCGTAGTGGTATGCCATTGTGGGCAGCTATAGTAACTGATGAAGATATGCCAGCGTCTGGTCATCTTTCGGCGTTGCGTGTTCAAATGCACACCATCTCCACTTTAGAAACAAATTTGTAAAAGAAAATATGCAAATCTATGCTCTTAAGAACCTGTAGCAAAACTATTCGAATGTCAGACTTTTCGTGCACTTCCACTTATCACGGTACACGGAGCAAGACTATACAGGAGGTGAAACTCCCGCCAGCGCGATCGAGCGCAGGCGACCAGATAAAGTCACAACTGTACACGCCGACGGGGTCGCTTGCAGTGGCGGCGCCATGCGGCGCGTCGTGGAAGCAGGAGCGAAAAATAAAAAAAAAAATGCAGCGCCCGGCAAGGCGGCTCTGGCGCGCGCTCAAAGCAGACGGCAAGCAGACGACACGGGTGCTTGCTTCAGCGGGCACGCCATGACGTTGTATTTCAGTAGTTTCTTTCTAGGCCGCCAGGCGCCGCCAGCAGAATAGTGGCGCCGCGGGCTTGTAACCTTTTCTGGTCGCCGCAGACGGGGAAGTTTCCACTCCTGTATAGTCTTCCTCCGTGTCACGGTAGTTTCAGCCTAATTAAACATTTAATTTCGTAAACATATTATTATCCTTAGTCAGATTTGATGTAAAATTATCAGAATCACTTGATTTAAAGTGCCGTGCGCAAATATTGATAGTAACGTACGTGATCTGGTGCGTAGTTCGGCGAACGCTCTTCGGGTACTGAGACCAAAAGCGGCAAGCCACAAGACTACAGCGCACTGCTAGAACGATGCTTGAAGAGGAGGAAGCTCTTCGAGGATCCCGAGTTTCCCTGCACCGCAGCCACCGCCTGGGGCTCCGGGGAGACCGCTTTCGAAGTTGTCTGGAAGAGGCCTTCTGTAAGACTCACGATTTCCTTTGTTCTCTTTAAAAAATATAAACAAGCAGGTGCGTTAACGAGACTACAGCGAACACGCGTCATCACCGTCTAATATTAGTCACCGTATCAGAAATGCATTGACTCCGCTATAGTAAATGTTGCAAGTTCAAGAAAAAAAGAGTTGCCCAATCTCCCCATTCTTTCAAGGTAGGTATGAGTGTCAGTGAAGAATGTACTGATACAGGCTGTCTTAAGCCTGCGCTCTCTTTACGGGGACAGTGAGCATAACAAGCCAAAGCCACATGCTATGACGGTGCAAGTTGTATATATACTGTAAATCATACCCAATGCAAAATTTGAAGCATCATACTGAGACACGGCCTGCAGGCAAGAAGCATAGTGGCCTGTTTAAACATAATGCGCTGAATAAAACTTATGTGGTCCAGATATTGATTGTAACACTAATTTTCATTGCAATAGTTGAAGCCCACAGGCGTTATTGATAGGGTAAGCAATTCTAGCCGTTCTGAAGTCAGCCGTAACCATAACCGTGGCCACTGCTCAATGTTGCTATATGATGTGCAGTTTAAAACAAAATAAACGGAATTGGTGAGAAAAACAAGGTTGCGTAGCCGAGCAGGGAAGAGTTCAGTCCGAAGAATGCATCCTGCAGAGCATGTTTTTTTTTTTTTGCTCAATGGTCACAACGAAAAAAAAATTGCAAATGAAGCTTTCCACTTAGGGTTTGTTGTCTGTTCTGGTGATGCATTTGCCTTAACGTGTTTCTCGGTTTTTCAAACTGACTTAAATTCATTGATTCCCTGGAGCCTTATCTTGACACTATCGTCGGTTTAGCTCCAAAATATTTATCGGGCAGTTTCAATGGCAACGATTTAAGACAAGTTGAATCAACCGTTTTTAATCAACGTTAAATATGAACCGAGTTTTGCCCTACGAAGGCGACTAGTTTGTTTTGCGTAGTCATGGAGTTATTAGGAATCAAACGATTGCACTATAATTCCTATCAGCGTTCTGCAAATCTGTTATGGATTATGAATACGGCCCGAAAGAAAGCGGGGGCAAAGAAAGCACATAAAAACTACCGACCTTAGCTTGATTCGCACCACTCACTATCGAGCTTTATTCTTATACATTGGAAGGCATGTGCGAGTAGAGCTTATATGGCGGTTGCGCCGTTTCGTTTTCATTGCTGTTATGTGCGTTATTTGTCACTTTTCTTTTTTTTTTTGCCGTCTTCGCAATTCACTATATTTATGAATCAACTAGACTAAACCACAGTATTACTTCCAAAACTGTCCGACACCAGAGTCACGCTTCAGAACAGTCGAGTGCAGTTATGCAAGGTGCCATCCTACCTGAAAGTTCCCATGACACCCTATTTCCTTCTGGGCCGTTCTGTGCAGCTTGTATAACATCCCTCCTCCCCATTCCAATCCTTCGTAAGGTGAGCAGTACTTCTCCTTCTTCTCTTCGTAGCTTCTAATTGTCACCGAGGCTATCAAATGTATTATACCAGGCGCACTGGAAAACACAGTGTTCT
Organism: Amblyomma americanum; assembly: GCF_052857255.1. Classification (NCBI taxonomy): domain Eukaryota; kingdom Metazoa; phylum Arthropoda; class Arachnida; order Ixodida; family Ixodidae; genus Amblyomma; species Amblyomma americanum. The sequence continues at coordinate 32,919,368 of NC_135498.1, read as the reverse complement.
GGGAATTTTTAAAAAGGACATTGTTCAAAGGATGAAAACGCTTCAGCCGTAAGCTCTGTATAAACTTCGTAATATTAACCAAATGTATCGACGTACTGGCAGGAAATCAGCGAGAGCCCGAAATTCATGACGGAAGGCTTCAGTCGTTTCGACATCAAGCAGGGATCAGTGGGTGAGTATCCCACGTAACCTGTCCTTTCGTGCACTCAGCCCACTAGTTTGCCGGCAAACATGCATTACTCCTGATAGTTCAGAATTTTAACAACCAGCGCTTGGAATGTTTTGTACACTCTGGGTCAGAAAACTCTTCGGGACATTTGGTTTTCAAGAGACCATTCCCACCGAAAAAAAGAAAAGCGCTTATAAGCTAGAAAAAAAACCAGAAAACGAAACACAGGTGTCACTATCGCCAGCCAATTTCGCAAGATAACTGAGATGCACTGACCCAGTTTTTCGGACGTCAATCTCAGAGGCTAGGTCATACCGCCATTCATTTCAAAACACTGATCAAGAAGCTAGGTCGTGCCGCCATTCATTTCAAAACACTGATCACGGAGTCCTTTTCGGTGTAGGTGTCACACACTTAAAATAAGCGACGGGAAAATTTTTAAATAAAATTTTCTCGGTGATAACGGCATCTTTTGCCGCCAGACAAACGCAAACTTACCCAGAAAATGGCAGACAGTTGATTGTTACTGAAAACAAGACTCGAATGGAGTTTTCCTCAGTGTCGCTTTAAGGTGAAAACGTTAGTCCTAACCTTTCAAGGCACTTCGACATTTAAGGGTGCCGTAACGGCTAATCCACATACAGCTACAATATGCAATACAATATCGCCCGAAGGATTTTTGACCAAGACTGTAAATATGGCTTAAACGGGCTTGTACTTAATAATCTAGCGCACTTATGGGAAGGAATTTCTCTTCATAAATTCAGTAGAATCGAATCCTTCCTTTCAAAGTCAACAGAAAAAGTTTAGCGAACAAGCCGAGTTCACTGTGTATTGCCTCCTTGTAGTTTAGCCCTCTTTGCAAAGGCTAATTCCACGTTACCGTCAGACAGTAGTCTTGTCTAACGATAATAGGAGCAATAATAAGAACGGAACAAGGTACCATGAAAAGGAAACGTTACTCTTTTAAAGGAACTCCCAAGATATAGCACACGCAACACAGGGAAGTTTTGGGCCAGGCGCGTAGCCAGTATTTCTACTTTTCCGAACAGGTCAAGGTTGTCCTTTCCAAAGATCACAGTAGAGAGATGGGGAGGTTTCAGGGTTCGGTGGGGCTTCAATCTGGGCGTCGCTGACAATTAGTCGTGGCTCTGCCAGAATGAAGACATTCGACATCAAGATCTGTCCAGCTTCGAGCAACCTTGTTAAACGCTGCCCTTAAAAGTACACTTCTTTTACACCCTATGACTCAAGGCTAGCACGCAGTTATCAGTGACATCCCTGTACCTCCTTGTTCGAACTCCAGGAAACTGCTGGGTGGCCGCTTCCATAGCCAATCTCACGTTGCATCCGAAGCTGCTGAAGAAAGTGGTGCCTGCGAGACAGAGCTTCGCGCAAGGAAAGTACGCAGGCATCTTCCACTTCCGCCTTTGGAGGTTCAACAGGTGGATCGACGTGCCCGTCGATGACCGGCTTCCGGTGAAGGAGGAAGACGACAGCCTGGTCTTCATGACCTCCACCACCGACGGAGAGTTCTGGAGCGCGCTACTCGAGAAGGCCTACGCCAAGTGAGCCAATCGTCAGTTTCAAACCTTGGCATTTGCTTTGAATTTGCACGGTGCTGATGAGGCGACGAAGTGCAGCATGCTTTGTAGCAGCATTTTGAATGGTCGTCCTTTCTGGCTCAATCTATGTGGCTCAGTTCTCGTTCAACTGGGGTGTAGTACGGGGTCGAGTTGCCAACTATAAACTTAAAGCTTTAAGTGTGCGCCCTCTGCCCCCACGTCATAGGGTCGATGGACACGTGAAAAACTCATTTGTTGCCACTCTTTTTCCTTTTTTCCGCCTCTTTGTTTCCCTCCCCACGTATAGGATAGCCTACTGGGCATCGCCTAGTTAACCCTCATTCCTTTCCGTCCTTCTGTTTCTTTCTCTCTTATATTGATCAGCATGTCTAACGCCTTCCACGAGTAAATTTCAGACACCAAGGGAATTGTAGTGTTCCTCAGGTGGCCTTGTGCGTTAAACAATGCCGAGTTTTTTTCTTACATTGTCATAATGTTTCTAAAACTGCAGAAATCAACCCATAAATCTAAAAAGGTTATACGGCTTTCAGATTTATTTTCAGTGAGGAATTATTCGGTGAAGTTTAGCCAAACCCGGCGTGTGTTGCTCGTGTACAGGTACTTTCGTATTATCCTCATACGCACCAGGCCCTACATTTAACAGCAGTACCATCACTACCCACGCGTCAGTCAATCAATCAATCAATCAATCAATCAATCAATCAATAAATCGATTAATTAATTAATTAATTAACCCTGTTTTCACAGGCTCCACGGAGGCTACGCTGCTCTTGACGGAGGCAGCGGGGTCGAGGCTCTGACCGCATTCACTGGGGGACTGACCGAGCAGCTTGTTCTGACGAGGCCCTCCAAGGATTTCTTCAGAGTCCTCCAAAGAACGCTGGACAGGGATTCCCTCGTGACTTGTTCCATCACAGTGAGTTGAATTTGGACAGTTATTGTTCGAAGAGGGCAACAGTGCTGTCCTCAGTGCGGTCGTGAATGTGTGCTTGCTTTGTAAACTGACCAGGACAAAGACAAGGGAGTCAAGGGCCTCAGCGCTCTGCACGAGTACAGCATCACCGGAGCTACAACGGTGAGCACGCTTTCACGCCACCGCGCTCACGCTTAGTGAATATGACATTGCCTCGTAGGTCCATAATAAAATAAAGCGCAGTGTATATGACTCCACGTCATTGCCCTGGCGCAAGAATTTGTTGCCGTTGCATAAACACCTGGAATTGAGCGAAATGCAAGAATACGATGAAAGGAATGCAAATTTCCTGTTTCTGCATACGAAGAAAGTAGTTCCTACGTTTCTTTGATGCAGAAAAAGCGATCAGTAACTATTAGAGCACTTTCACGGATGAAGGCATATATAAAAAACGCAGATTTTTCTTTCACCACACATCTACGTTATTTTTGACGTCTTTTGAAATTTAGTTGTGGTCCTTCTTTGGTATTAATTTAAAGTTTGAGAGCGCCGTAATGACGCCTAGAGAATTCATTGTCCATTGTCCATTGTCCATTCGTTCGCAATCCAGCATTCTGCGCTTGATTTTGGTTAGCAAAAGATAAATTACAGTACCGACAATGCAAGGCGAACATCTAAAAGGGAATGAGAATTTTTAAATGTGCACTGCCTAAACAGGATGTCGCAGTGAGTTAAATTTGAGGGCTTAGAAGTATCGTGAATCACGAAGTGGCAGAAATTTGCAGGTTCAAATAGATAGGCCAGTACCTCGAACACTACGCTATGGCAAAGCATTATGACAAATACCGCAAACATGTCAAAGCAATGATGTTTCTTCATTTCGAAAAAAAATTACTTTGTTACTTGTAATGCTTCTTCAGGTCTTTGTGGAAGAAGGCAGGAAGGTGAACCTTATTCGCCTAAGGAACCCCTGGGCAAGTGGTGAATGGACCGGACCTTGGTCAGACAAGTAAGGATTGGCCGGCTGCGGCATCGTTCAGTGCTTTCACTTCAGGGAACAGTTTGATGGGCGTAAATCTGTATCAGCGCTATCAAGTCACGTCATGTCGAATCACTCGTGGTAACCTAAAATCCATGGCGTATGCCAGCCTTTTGTGCCAGGGCTCGAAGCCGATTTATTTTATTATTAATTTCTCGCCTCCTCAATGTCTGGGTTAGCACGTGCATTTTATTGCGTTCTCTGAAGGCTCTTCTTTTAATGACCTCAATTGCTCCATCAACCAATCAATATTAATGACATTTAATTACTGTTCCCCATCCTCCATATTTTACTCACTCTCTCCCTTCTGTCCTCGCTTCAGCAAATAGTTGCTTATTCACCAAGTCACACCCTTTCACGCAGTAATTACCAAAACCGATCAAAAAAATAATTTTCTTTTCGCTCGTCACAGACTGCATTCTTAGGGGGCGTGACTCAAACGAGAATGGGAGAAGCGTCAAGTTCCGCGTTTGTCTCATGAATAAAATGGCAGTGCAGTTTCACCATAGGCGGAAAGCTGATATGAAAAATTCCACTTTTCACGTCCTGCACAGTTAATAATAAAGTTCTTCCGAACATCCTTAAGCCTTACGGCAGGCAGGGCTCACTTCATTTCGGGCTCATTTAACTTCACGTGATTTCACTTTAATCTCTAAACCGGGTTCTTTCCCCCTCCGACGTTACTCGCGCGTTCGGTTCTTTTTCGCTGGCAGGTCTGACAAGTGGGACAAGATCAGCGAGGAAACGCGCCAGGAGCTGGGCCTCGTGGTCAGCGATGACGGAGAGTTTTGGTGAGCCGCCGTCGTGCACGCTTGCCGAAAACTCACGCTTCCACGCAAGGCGGACCGAAACCGTAACGCTGCGTTTTCGTATGACTGTTGCAGGATTGAGTAATGTCGTGATCACCGTTGGGCTCATTAAACTATTTTTGTAAATTGGCGAGACGTCATACTACAAACGAAAAATAAATTTGGACCATGAGCTGTAATCATATGCGCCGGAAAAAACTACCAAATACAGGACGAACACCAATCTTCCTAAAATTTATTTGCAGATTACATGCACTGGCGTTTAGTGTAGAAATAACAAACATGACTCAATTGATAGTCCAACCCATTGTCTTTAAGCTTGTGCAGTTTCCTTTAGACAATTTTGTTTTAACGAAGAAAATATTTTTGAAGTTGAAAAGTCGCTGGAAAGTATACCTCAGTGAAGAGTTTTGAAAGTCGTATGATCTAAAAGCTCTGGTCGTAATCGGTGTAAAGTATGCAACAAATGTAAATGTAAACTGTCGAACACTGAGAGAATGGCGCACCGACGACTGCGTGTTTTGGCAGGATACCAGTGTCATCCTTCCTCAAACACTTCGATCTGATCGACTTCTGCCACTTGGACCCTGGATCCATGGTTGCGGAAGCAGAAGACGACGCCGAAAAGAAAAAGCAGTGGGAAGTGGTGAAGTTCGAAGGCTCCTGGCTTCCTGGTTCCAACGCTGGCGGAAGCACAGATAATATGGGTTGGTATGCGCCTCTCAGAATGCCACCTAAGCATGTGCTGGCGTTCTGTTAGCATATTGCATGCATTCCTTATGACCGATACGCACTCTGCGTAAAAAAAAAATATGTATATTTGATATCCAATGCCCTGTTAGTTTACCTTCTGCATTTCTGACATCGGGTTCACCTTCCCTAGTGCCGTTCCTGGCGTGCTCAGGGTGTACCCTGCGGCATGGCCTCCTCTGAGGTTGCCTGTGCGTTAGCGAGCAGAATTAACTGTAGGCGACTAAATGCAAACAATCATCAAACAACTAACTGGCCGTTATCGCTTAATTGGTCCTGGTGCGTATACGTATGTTGTCAAGGATGCTGTGCAAATCTTAGACGCAACTGGATTGGTGATCGTCATTCTCAAATACCTGACAACAGTCACGGTACTGCAGACACAGCCATCGTCAATGCCGGTTTTGTGCCACTACAACAGGTCATTGTATTCTATCATCATCGCCTCTCGCCTTCACTTCCTACCTATTGCTGTGTTTTTCCTTTCCCCTTTCCTCTAGTATGCAGTCACCGGCCTGAGACTTCTACGAAGTTCTATATATTAAATATTTGTGCCCTTTTTCATTTTTCGTTCATAAAAAATGTTCTGTAGAGACCCAAGAAGGTGGGTTTTATTTTAGGCTTGAACTATGGGCTTATTTACAGAAAGAATCAGTCAATTTCTTGCTTTCAACAGATTCTTAAAACCTGTAGTCTCCTTTCACTGTAAAGAGTGCACCACCAAATGTACGCTTGTATTGCAGCAAAGCTACCCACGGAAAAACGAGACAACGAAAAAGAGTTCAGAAAACCTTTTTTCTTATAGTACAGCTTTTGTTAGCAAGAATGAACGCATTACCGATTTATTTATTTATGTGTTCGTTCAGCCTTCCACTTATGCCAATTATGACGAGGGCCAAATGTGAAAGAATAAAAATGGAAATAATGTGATCAGTATGCAAGAAATAGTGCGATGTTCTTTTCAGAATCCAGCGAAGCTCAGCCAGCTCGAACTCGCTTGCATAGAAAAAAGCACGTTGATGGAGCGCTTGTATTCGCAGCCCTCAACTAAACGAGTAGCTAGTGTTCTCTCCAGCAGTGCGAGTTACACTCCGCCGTGTTTCACATTAGGTGCGGTGAGGCGAGGACACATACCTGAATAAATATTGCTCTCTGCGTCTCAGATCAGGTTAGACACACCGATAATATGCCACATAAGAAAGTTTTCCGCTCCAACCTATGCACTTGGACGTCTTATTCGCGATACGTACCTCTCCTTTCTTAGATTGCAAACGCGCTAATTTAATTTAATTTATTTACTGTTAGAGCCGATTGGCTTACCAGGAGGAGGGGGGAAAAGCATGATGGGCAGATTATTGAAGGGGATCAGATACTGCGCACCTGAAAGCGTCGGGTACGGTAGGGGACACAAAGGAGGAACCGTTTATATGCCAAACAGCATTTTGTTAAACTATTAATAGAAACTGCTACAATTACTGCTGAACTATGCAATAATGACGACCCACGGATAATAAATATTTCTCTCCAGTAAAAAAAAATGGCTACTTAGCCGAAAGAAACACCACGCGCACGAGATGACTTTCAACGCCGTGTGTGCACAGTAAGGACAGTCGTTTAACGCTGGAAGCATTGCGTCGAATCTGATGATACAGTTTCCAAAAAAAAAGTCTATCAAAGTTTTCTTTAGGCAATGGGAAAGGGTTAGGAAATGTTGCCCAGTCGTCACCGTTTTTCATAGAGGCCAAGCAAGCGAAAAAAAGCAAATGGCAGTACAGCTTAAATACACTTCCTGTAAAACGCTTCACTCGAGCGTTTCATTGAAAAAACGCGCTGAACTTTGCCGCAAGAAAAAAAAATAATTTTATCCAATCATGGTCTGGCAGATGTGAGCTACAAGCGTCTCATTCCGTGAAAGCCCTGCCTTACACAAAACATGTCCGATGCTTAGCTTGTGTAAGACATGTTTTGCGGTCAAGCACTGTTGGAGCAACTAAAAACACGATCGAAGGCGAAGCTAAATTTCCGCAAAGCTACTGCGGTGCAAATACTTGAACCTGTGTTGAGGGTGCTGCCGTAGTTTGTCAGCCGGTAGTTCTCAGGAGTTTTCTGGAGTTAGTTCCTCTGTGCTCTGTTTGCGAAAAAGTCTTCCATGGAATATCGTAAAAACCTTCACTTTTCCCGAAGCCTCATCTGGCCTTTTGTTTGGTTTGAAGATGCGTGGAAGGAAGCGTCTGCCTGCTTCTTGTAACGGCGCTGCATTGCTTCCTCATGAACGCAGAAAAGTTCGCCACAAACCCGCAGTACCTGGTGACGCTGCGGGAGCCCGACGACGAAGAAGAGGACGGAGAGTGCACAATGATCGTGGCGCTCCTTCAACGAGGACGACGTTTCTTCACAGCGACCGATGACACGTGGCACGCAATCGGGTTCGCTGTATACGAGGTAGCATTGTTTACCTTTTCCTTATCAGGCTGAGCAGAGGACTTGGGCTGATTTTTTTTCACTGTTCTCATCCTCATCAGCTTTACTAATGCCCTACATCACCCCTCAACGTCAATTTTACGTCACTTTTCTAGATAAAATAAGTAGGCAGATAAAAAGTACAATCTTTCAATCGATAAAAAATTAGGAAGACACGCAATTATTCGAGCAATGTTCGAAAAGAATGAGTAGAACGCATTGACTCGTCATCGCTGCGCCTTACTCGAGAAATAGTATACCGTCACCATTGACGGCAAAACAGCGACGCCAACTATATAGCCGAAAACACGTAACAGAATCTGCTGACCTCGTTGACAGGACAGCGACAATAAACACAAGATATAACACCATATACGCATTTAGGGGAGCGTGACATGGAGGTGGGTGACAAAGAGACTTCGCCTGTGCCAGGTTACTGTTTCCGAGTTCCACGTCTCATACGCTTACTGCAGCATTCCGAAAGATGCACACTGAACGGAGTGTCCTGGCCGAACACTGAATGCTTTGGCCACAGAATGACTTTTGAGCGATCGAGCATGCTGGGCGCGGAGTTTAATCAGTTTGAGAGGCATTATCCCGAATCGTATCATATCCAGTTCACAGAAGGAAACTGAACAGGTGTCTAGAGTCCCCACCCTCCGCCAAGCGTGGATGGCCTCTATTAGGTGTCCACAGGGAAGAAACGGGGCCCCGAATCGATGGGATTTCATTTTCAACCCTTCGAAGGTGCCAGAGCCTCCTCTGCGTTAACAAACCCAACCACACTGACTTCTCTCAGAGATATTCTCGGTGGTCAAAGATGGTCAAGTATGGTAAAACATGAGTTTTACATCTTTATTCCCGCGTACTGTCCCGACAGTTATTTTGCCATTCTCTACGCTCACTTTTTTGCGCGCATTTTCCGTTAACTCACTCCTATTTTCGCACGTTCCTAGCCACCATTCCTTTTTTATAACCCTCGGTTCATGTTTCTTTTTTGTTCCTAATTATGAAATTTTCTAGAATTAATTTTTAGCATTCACATTTATGCTCATCAGTGGGTGTAGCCAATGAACGGTACATTCGGCCTGGTCGGTCCTCTTTGCTAGAACCACCCTTGTCGCCCTACCTCGTCAGGTTGAAGACCCGGAGAGTAGCCCAGTCCCGCTGACATCCGAGTACCTGGCCGACCACAGGGTTGTTTTCGACATCGAGGAGTGCGAGCCATCGCACGAGGTAACCCGCCGCCTGAGGCTCTTGCCCGGAACTTTCTGCGTCGTGCCGTACACTCACGACGCAGACGTGGAGGGAGACTTCCTGCTCAGAATCTATACTGAGAAGAGAAGCTTCTGCCGGTAGGTGCACAAGCACTGCGAAGAACGCCAGGGTGAACAATGTGCCGGGTGAAGAGCTGGATACGTTATGCTCAAACGACAGCTCGCATTAAATCCACCTTTTTTCCTAATGCGCTACGCGCATGCGTGCCTCTCTTCTCCTGGCCCCTCCCTACCTTTACTAGTTGAAAACAAGTCGTCAAGTTGGGAGGCACATGTGCGGCTCATGCTGGTGAAAGGCGCAAGCGACAAAAAGCGGCAGCTGTCAAGCAAGCAGCTGCTACTTCGCGGGCGGAGTTGGCGCCTCGTAGAAGCGAATCGCGCCTGCGTCGCGCATGTGCGTTTGCGTGCGCCAAATCTTGTGAAAAAGGCAGATTGTATAGGCATGTAGAATGCTTTAGCGTATACATTATCGAAAGCTTGGCGGATTCTTACTCTGTAATTAGAAAAATCTTGATAAATTTATTTACTAAAACCGAGGGCACTGCTTCACTCAAGTGTGGGATGTTTCAAGGATACCATCATATATAGCATGTATGATATATTGCCATTCATGTAATGTCTCATGAGACCGCTTTTATAAAAACTGTGCGTTATGAAGCCAGGTGGGCGTTTAGACACAACAGGAGCAGTGCCTGGTCGCATGGCGTCGTCACTGCTAAAATGTTTGCCACAATGAACAATGATTACGAGAAGAGTGGCTACTTGTGCTGGTTGGTACATAGTTTGACAGGAAATAACTTTGGAAGAAAACCACAACTCAACCGCGCGCGCGTGCTGCGTTCTCCTACCAACGTCCTGTTTCTGCCGGCCCTTCCTACGAACGATTATTCTTCAACGCCAAACCAGGAAACTGACATCGCCTTCCAAGATATCACACGAAATTTTTACGCGATAGCGTTAAGGCTACCGTTTTGCATAACATCCGTCGTCGGCGTTGGCGGCGTTTTGAGCGAAAAAGCAGGTGGCACCCTGGCTACCAAAGTCACGTGACATTGTGACGCCAGAACAACGTGCCCAACGTGGCAGGGGGCAATCTGTCCGCTGGATTGTGAGCAAACTGCCCTCCGTGGCAAGTATAGCAGCAAAACTAATGCCCGGGAAGAGCAGCCCGGATCTCACAATCCCCAGCGGTGACTATGTGGTTTTGTTTGAAACAGCCGCTCGACGGGGCAGCGGCGCATCGCATAAGCGCTGCACCCCTGCGCCATGAGTGGCATCAGGACTCCCCGCGAGTTATGAATGTAAAGTACAGAATGACCAATTCCGCATACACGGACTTGTAGTCAGAGCTTAGGCGAAGTGATACGCTGACAGGACGCCAGGCCGCTGAAGGAAGCCGTTAAAGTTATGGCGTCATGTACATTCCCGGCCATAATATTACGGAGCACGCTTCGGTGCTTCGAACTCTCACCACACCGTACCTAACGAAAATTAAGAGGTACTTCTTACGCAGCTAAACGCCCATCACTGGCGCGTTCGCGTATGAACAGGAGGCACACTCACATCTCCTCTGCAGAACACGTGAGAAAAATTTCAAACGCTGAAGCATGCTCCGTAATATTTTGGCCGAACCTGTACTTAAGGCGGAACTTCAGTGTCCATTAATAATAATAATAATAATTGGTTTTTGGGGGAAAGGAAATGGCGCAGTATCTGTCTCATATATCGTTGGACACCTGAACCGCGCCGTAAGGGAAGAGATAAAGGAGGGAGTGAAAGAAGAAAGGAAGAAGAGGTGCCGTAGTGGAGGGCTCCGGAATAATTTCGACCACCTGGGGATCTTTAACGTGCACTGACATCGCACAGCACGCGGGCGCCTTAGCGTTTTTCCTCCATAAAAACGCAGCCGCCGCGGTCGGGTTCGAACCCGGGAACTCCAGATCAGTAGTCGAGTGTCCTAACCACTGAGCCACCGCGGCGGGGCCACTAAATTTTGTTTTTTTCATATGCGTTAAACATCATAACATTTATCTTAAAACGCCATGCGGCATACATAAAGCGCCAACAAAGTACGTGACCTTCTTGCAGAGTTTGCTTTGTTTTAACTATGCCTTTTTTATTTATTTATTTACACGGAAATGAAAGGAGAGGTTGGTGCTTAGCAGTGGCATCGGCTACACACTTTCGCATAAGAGAAGAAACTCCGCTAGGCCTGGCGACGTAATACGCCACAAAACACGGCTACAACACAATACTCAATACAGAGAAACAAACACAATCGCGCTCCATTCCTTCTCTACTTACTCTTAGACGAGAGCGTAAAAGTGGACTTATCGCGAGTTCTTAGGCTCTTAAAGAAAGAAAATATCATAAACAAACTGCAACACTTGAGAAACTTGTAGTCTGTCAGCTGGGCAGTAAGGGTTTTCCAACCCTGGCTTCGCTCATGATAGCCTCAGCTGCTTATAAGCCATAAAACCCGATACGCACGTGCTCACACACGCCCAAGCACACTACGCGTCCACGCACTCAACACGGAGAATACAATGCACACGTCAGAAATGCTAACACAAGATGAAAAATGCACTTTAAGCAATATTGAGTCACAATGACAATAAATGACACATAACGAAAAATAAAATAAATGCGCAGTGAGCAAGGATATAACGATGCAACAAAAATACATGCTATCTCAGACTATGCTGGCAATATATAATATTCTTTGCCAGGCAAAGAAGTACATTGGAGAGCACGCCTGCAGCCGCGGAGCCGGGTAGAGAATCCAGCTTCTATTAATTCAACCAGCATCTATAGATTGTGACTCACATCTTTTAGGGCGCTCGATAAAAGGGTGTCAGCTTCACGATCGCCAGACTTGTAGCGCACTCGTCGGTTGTGAACCTAATAGCTTTCGAAGGCTGAAAGACGGTGTGCTCTTCTTGAACAACTTTGATAAGCTTCACCTCTGACGAGGCCACCATCGTTTTGTTTTCTGCATTTTTCTTTCTTTTTTTTTGTAGGGAGAATGATGAAGAGGCCGCATTAAGCGAAGAGCCATCTCAGGTTAGTACCTCTGAGATCTTCCTCTTTTTTGGTTTTTTTATTTCTTTATTTATTTATTTATTTATTTATTTATTTATTTATTTATTTATTTATTTATTTATTTATTTATTTATTTACAATACCCTCAATCGCCGAAGCATTGCAGAGGGGAGTGGGGTGAACATTTGCAGTGAACATTTGTGACGAATCTTGTTTGAAGAGGAGCAAGTTGTATATAGCAGGTTTTAGGAGAAAACACTATTAGTAACCAAACTGCAAAAACATTAGAGTAAACAGTAACAAACTATTAAAAGCCCGACATAATATTAGCAACAAACAACTAAAAATGAAAAAAATGTAGATAACAAAACACACAGCTCAAATTGGTTCTTTCATGAGTACGAAGGCATAAGAGAAGACAGCCATGGAAAAATAGGAAAAAAATTCAAAGCCGACTACTTAAGCATATAATTTTTATGATGTTACAGGATTACAAAGAAGTTCAAAATGTCATGGCTCATTTGAGCATTATAAATGAAAAATTGTTGCAACACTTAGGCCACGTCATCAACAAACGTAAAAGCGGATAAAGCTTTCCTGAAAAGGGCATAATCATTGATGCATGCGATATCAGCCGGGAGGTGTCCAGTCGCCGCATGTACGTGTCAAAGATGAGTAAGAAAATGTGTATGTGTTACAACGAATATATCCAACCTTGTGTTTGTGGTCGACTCGTGACGAGCGATAAGCGGGTTCTAGAATGAGCTGCTGTCTTAAAGTTGAATGATGGTATACTTTGAAAAAGAGGCATAAACGAAAGAAATTTCTACGCAGAGACAAACAGGGTAGTGAAAGACTGTTCTTTATACTTGCTACGCTTGATGTGCGATGATAGTTAGATAAAATGAAACGAGCCGCATTGTTCTGTACAAGCTCAATGGACTGACACAAGTTAGCTCGGCTAGGGTCCCATATGGAAGCGGAGTATTCTAGTTTGGATTGTACAAATGTCTTCTAAAGGAGTATTTTTAATGAAACTGAGGCCTTGCTGTAATTTGGTTTATGGGGTTTAACGTCTCAAAGCGACTCAGGCTGGGACGCGGAAGGCGGGTCGTGCATGCGTGTATATTGCAAGCGCATATTATGAACGTTGGTCACCAAATCGTTACATTTATATTTGAACTGCTTAAAGGCGTTCGCAACTCCAGCTAACGTTGAGTGCATACATAGTTGCCAGCATGTTTCCTGTCAGAGCATTCTATATGAGAACATGCTGGAGCGGGAACGGGAAGGCGGACAGCGTCAGTTGTTGAATTTTTCTCTAATTCGATTAAATTTAATCACAGCCTTCCAAAATCGAGGCAAGCATGTTTTCGACTTGTCCCCCAGTTTTTTTTTTTTAAGTGGAGTCTATGTGGGGAGGGAAGTTTTGCGGTCTTAACGCGATGATAAGCTTAACATGGATCATGACGGGGGAGAGGGTGCTCTTAAATCGACACTGAGGAGAAACCAAGTTGGCCTATATCAACAGATCATTGCGTTCTAAAGATGAAGACGACACTTGCACTGCAAACTGGGCGATTGTAACACAAAAAAGAAAAAAAAAGAAAGAAAAGTGTCGCCACCAGGGGTTGATTTCGCAAGCAAATTGTGTGCGTCGACGCAGATCTTGTCGCGCGGATCCTAGAGGAAAGGTTACGCCGCCATTGACTTCAAAACGCAGATCACAAAGTCCTTTTTGGTGTAAACTGTACGAGTTAGAATCGGATGCCGAGAAACTCTTAAACAGTTTTTTTTTTCAGCAATAAGTGCGTATTCTGCAGACGGGCAAACATCGCCAAACAAGGAAGGAGCCAAAGAATCAATTTTTGCTAAGAACAAATATTCGAGCGAAGTTGTCTTGAATGCTCGCTTCAAAAATTCGCCGGAAGAAAAGCGATGAACTTAGGGTGGTCAGGGGTTTAAAATATGTTCCCGGGTTTAATGAGAGAGTTGGGCTTTCTGACACCTGTGTACAAAGCAACTGCAGCTGCGTCAACAAGTGATGCGTATTTGTTACGCTATTTACGCCAAGACGGAAGGAGGGGTGGGTGCGGTGGAAAGGGGAAGCGCAGTAACTGCCTCACGAGTGGAAGGCAGCATAAACGGTATGAAGGGCAGGAAAAGAGAGAAGGGAGAAAACGTAGGTACGTACATAGCATGGCCGGCGCATGGCGTCGGTGGTTAGCCTCAACTTGCTTGTGCTCGGAGCAGTGATACCCCGACTCACCGAACGCCTCCGCTCTGCGTACGCCTCTGCGCGAAATCACGGTAGCGAATTCTCGGTTAAGTTTAAATGAAGCCTTCAGGCTGTGGGTAAAGTTGGAAAGGCGAGCCGAAGGCTGTGTGCAGCCTTCCTGGGTATCTTCGAAAAAAAAAAGAAACAATGCTTAAGGACGAGGAATCGCCAATCTCTCAAGGTCCATTTCACTCGGCGAAGCGAGCTAGACACTTTTATTTTTCTCTCTATTTCTTGCCCATTTCAACATATGTCCACTTCACTCGCAGATTATAGCAAAGGTATCGGAATTTATTTCTTCCGCGAAAAAATATTCTCTGACTCTTTCTATGTTAACATCTGTCCAGTTCCAAAAAATATACTCTTTATGCCTGTCAAAATCGAATAAATTTTTTTTGCCCCTCGATTTATACTCGCGGCATTCACACCCAGGAGAACTGGTCGTCCCTGATTTGAAAAGAAGTGAGGGTGTAGCATAACCTCTGTGATCCGCACAATAAATTTGGTGTGAACGTACGCACTTCAGTTTCGAAATTGGCCGGCGACGCCGACGCCTGTATTTTGCTTTTTTGAGGTTTTCTAGCTTATAAAGGCTCTCAGCTTTACGTATTGTCGGTGAGAATGATCTTTTTGTTGTTAGAATGACGTAGTGTATCAATTCAGTCCAACTTTGATCTTTACTCAGCGTTCCTTTAAGCCTAAATAGTGGTCACGCACATGTTAATAGTTATGGAAAGCTGACATATGAGAAATGACTGCTTTCCCAGGGCACAAAAACAGCAGACGAGCCTGAGAGTGGTGAAAGCGCCGACGCTGGCGAAGGTGCTGAAGAAGAGGGCGACGCCGCCAAAGAAGATGAACAGGCTGGCGATGACGAAGGAGAGGACGAAGTCGAGGAAAACGTCAGAGAGGCGTTCGACCTAGTGGCCAGGAAAGAAGGCACCGTCAACTGCTACTCGCTCCAGACGCTGCTAAGAAATCTGAGCGAGCAAAGTACGTTCGCAGCAGCTACTCTTTTAGTTCGGAAGATATGCCAGCGTATTCATTTATCTAGTGTAGTTCTTGATATCATACATTAGAGGTACAGCGGGATTTCGTTCATTACAACTCGCTTAATTCCAACATCCGGTTTATCCGAACTGACGAGCTGGCCCCAAAATGTGAACTCGACATAATTAAGACAAATTTTCAGTCAACTTTGAGTTTGGATTACCGAGAGCAGACTGTGATACGAAAACAAAACTTAGAAAGCACTGAAGAGACTGCATTGGAGAAATGATAAATCGTTAGTGTTTGCCCTGACGTTGGTGGCTCCTAGTAGACTTTGGTAGCTCCTATGGAATGTTCTAGAACTATATGAGAGCCTGCATATCATCCTAGTTCTCTGACAACGATAATCAGGGCTCTGTTTTTTGCTGTACTCTAATTTGTCGTAGCCGTGACGTCATCAGACTATGGGATTACATGACACCCTTATGACGTTGTACGGTCTCATTAATTAGCTCCATTATTAACCTCAGTACTATCATCATTTTACATTTAGTAATTATCTTCATTAATTATCATCACTAAATAACATTATTAATTGGTGTTTGATGACTGAAGCTCATGACCAATGACTAATAAATCTGACTGGATAGTGTTTAATCATCGACTTTATATACTTCACGACACTATTCTTGCTTTCACGTTTTGCAGACGCTTTTTTCGCGGACACTTCCGGTGCCGACATAGCCGAGTAATGCTTTCACGTTAATAACAAAAAAGTAAGAACATTCAATTGTCTATTTTCCCAAGAACAATGCCCTCCGCCACTGGAGAGAGCGGCGTAAAGGGGTGAGAAAAAATCGGAGCGAGTGAAGACGATAAAAAGATAGCAAACCGAAAAGAAACAGAATTAATTTTGGCACCAAGTTTTCACTTTTTTCTTTCACATTTAAAGACACATTATTTGGGAACGGATAAACGAGCAGCTGTGCCACGTTCGGCTGTGATTCGAGCCCGTACCACTGCGCAGGTAGCCATTAGAAGGGAAAAACCGATCGCCGCCCCAACTTTGATTTCAGATGGAAAGGCCGTGGAGTTCTCTCTGGATACGTGCCGGAGCATGGTGGCCCTCATGGATGTATCCTTGGTGGTTTTGATTTGCGTTTTGTCGCATGTTGGCCCACATTTGCATAGCGCGAAGGTGGGGCAGCACACATGAATAAGTCAATCAGTCGGTCGGGCGGTAACTCAGCATCCTTGAGTTTGGTTTGATGCAATGACAAGAATACGCATCTCATCCAAGAATGTACGCTGTCTGCAACTGGCGGGATATTTGTACGCGTAAGCAAGCCTCAGGGCCTCAAGCCGCGAGCCTTGTTTTGACTCAGGTATACGAAACGTAGATGTAATGCGAAGGCAAGATAACCGATGGTCCTTAAGGGTAACAGGAATTCCAAGAGAAGGCAAGCGTCGCAGGCAGCGGCATAAAGTTAGGTGGGCGGATGAGATTCAGGAGATGCGAGCCGAGCGTAGAATGTTTCATTTCAGATACATGTAAACATAGAATTTAGACGAGAGGAATAGAAACTCATGGCATGGCATGTTAGTTTATTTTGTGGAAAATTTATTAATAACACCGTTGCACAGACTACAGTTGTAGTCGAGGGTTTGACGGCATACCGTCTGGTCAGAAATCATGGTGATGCAGATTGCTGGCCACTGGCCAAAGTTAAAAGATGAAAAGACGTTTCGGGAGCACTACTGCTCCCTTGTTCATTATCTTTTGATGGCCGGTTGTCCAAAATGATGGCGCAGATTGATGTAGTCGAGGGTTTGACGGCATACCGTCTGGTCAGGAATCATTGTGATGCAGATTGCTGGTCACTGGCCAAAGACAAAAGATGAAAAGACGTTTCGGGAGCTCTACGGCTCCCTTGTTCACTATCTAGTGACCAGCAATCTGCATCACAGACTACAGTTCACTGAAGGCTACATTGCGCTGTGGGGATGACCTCGTCTATGCCACTTTTAAATATGGAAGCGAGAGAGAACATGTTAAATCATTGACTACGACACTTAATAGCGCTTCGCATGTTGAATCGAGAAACCAATGTGTGCTGAATGCGATGTCATTGGATGAAAAATTTGTGTGAATTCTGTATCATAAGTTGCAGTTTTTTTGTTTGCCTGTGTACAGTTGTACCTTTCTCTTGTGCTGCGTAGAATGCAATAACCTCATACAATACCCTGCGTACAATACCCCAATTTATCACACTGCGCATAGTCGGAAATATGCTGAAAAAGAAAAGTTTGAATTTATTTCTTATAAATCCGTGTACCTACGCGGACGGAGAAAATAACCAAGACAACAAATATTCTTGATGAGGAAGGAACAAAAAGGCAATATTTGCAACCCTTGGCTGCTCTGCTCAATGGCTAAATAGATAAAAAAAATCTTCAGGATAAATAGGTGATCAATTTGAATGGTTTGGCTCTTTCAGAATAGCGGCTGTATCGACAATAAGAGCAGTAACACTACTGATATCTCGATGCATATTTTTTTTATAACGATCATATCGTTATCTGTGTTTGACAGTGTTTATACTAACGTTAACATGAATATAAAGAAAGTTTGTTGGACGAGAATTTTGTACACTTAAGTTAATGCATTATTTGAGACGAACAATCCTCTGACTATTAGTCATGATTGGACGATGCGTTGGAAGCGTTGCAGTACTTAATACTCTTCGGTAAGAGCAATTACAGCGGAACACTTACGGTGCAAGAGTTCGACAGACTTCACAAGCTCATTACCCAATGGGAGGTAAGCGCTTTATGGCTCAGTATTACGAAAGAGGAAGGGAGAGCGATAGATGTGATAAATATTGCAGGCTGAATAATCCGAAAGGCCAAACATCGGCCGTTGTATGGAAGCAAGTATATAAACATGCTAAAACAAAAGCTTCACAGGTGCCACAATAATAAGGTATAAACAGCATTAGTCAATGTATACGACGTGCCAAGCATACTAGTAAAGTATTATTAAATGATTCAGTTACTACGTGATGTTTGCGTAAAAAAAAACGTAAAACAGGTGTAAAAACAAGTGCTTCCTTAAACCTCTGGCTACAGTACGCAAACCAGGCTTAATATATTACAATCCAGTCAGCAAGTGGATATAATCAATTTCTGACGTAGTTAACTGTATTGAAATCTTTAATGCGGTTTGTGGAGATGTTCTATTTAAGGCGAAAGCCTTTTATGGCCATTTGCAAAGAAACCTGGCGATGGTGTCAGTGTCCAGGAAAAGTGGTCGACAAAAGCGCCGAATTACGTCATCGGCAAAGAAAGAAATTTCTTTCGAAGGTGCGGGGAACCGATCGAACCAAACACCTATAGACTGCGAGGTGAGCACACAACCAATACGCCGCAAAACCGCGTTGCTTTTTGGAGAAGAAAGGTGAACCTGGTGCATGCGTTGCCTTACAACTTGATGCTAATGAGTCCGTGTGTCATTAGAAAGTAAAATTATAAACTCAATGCTTTCGCATTCAAAGAACATAAGTAGGTTTAACTGCCCTCCATATTTTTATTTTTTTTTACCACAGGAAGCCTTCAGTGATCACGATAAAGACTCCTCTAGCCAGCTGAGCACGTACGAGCTACGAAAAACCCTGCGAAGGGCAGGTGAGAACATTTTTGCAAATATTTACTAAACTATAAAGCACAATGCCCCGTTTACATGGCTGTGACAAAAGCGCATTACAGCGAGCTGGCGCAGCTGTCGCAGCGATAAGCCACTATTTACATGGCTGCGAACCGAAACTATCGCGATTTCGGTGTCGCCCTGCATTGCAGCTATAGGAGTTAGGGCGATGCGGCCAGATGAGGCAGATGAGTCTTGGCTAGCTTGGGCTTCGCCAGCTCCCGCTTTGAAAAAACACTTCCACCGATTCGCCGAGTCCACCGGAAATACTGAAAGATTTTTGCGCAAAATCTTTCTTTCAGTATGCAACACCAACTAGCCCAGCAGTTAACTGTCCACCGAAAATGCTTTTTTTTTTCGCTTCCCCGAGGCTCCCACAACTCCCCACTCGCTTCTCTGCGATGCGCTTTCGGATTTAGATGCATTTTTGGAAGGCGTTGTCGGGCCTCGAACTACCTCCTGCTGGTTCAGTGAGTCCGTTGCGGATCCGAGGCGAAGTTAAAAGTTTTTTTTCTTAAAGACCCCCTATTTTGGGAGTATTACTTAAGGGGTGGGGTTAACATAATACTGTATGATGACAGATGCGACGTGAATTTATCTAGATAGGCCGATGGGCAGGTGATGGCTTTGTTTTCATGGGGAAGGTCATTCCAGTCACTTGCGGATAGGAGGAAAAATGACTAGGAAAAAGTAGTCGCACGGGAGCGTTGGCGCGAAATTTTAAATGGATGACCGATGCATGCGGTTCGCAGATGTATGGTTGCTGTCAAATTTGACAAAGAGGCACAGGCTAGAAATGCGGCGACGGAGGAAAAGACTGGATAATTGGGACTGTGGTTTCAGAGATGAAACACTAATATCGGATAAGTATCAGCGATGAGTCAAAGGGGCGCCTCTGTTTTGCGCGTCTTCTATAATGCAGCAATGAGGTATGCTTGTTGTGAATTCCAAATGGCGGATCCATACTCAAGTTCTGACCTGGTCAAGTTAAATGTTGTCGACGCGAGAAAAACCGACGCCCCTGCAACTCTGCCGCAGCCATTTAAACCTCGATATAGAATCTATGCTATAGAAATAAGAAACGCTCTTTTCGGGCTACCTCGCGACTTCCCTTGCATTTCCTCCACGGACGACCATGTGTGCCCTTCCAACCTCCTTCGTTTATCTCGCTTTCCACTTCCCACGGCCTTCACGAGAGTTTCAAGTTATCATTGACGATTAGTAAGCCCAGTTAGCCCCCTTTCCGGACACTTCCTGCCTCTGAGCTCCGTCGCTGCCTCGGTTCTGCCAAGGGTTGACTCCTTTGGCGCCTGCCGCCACCAGCGCCGCTAAGCAAGCCGGCAATTGTCGCGTGTCGGTTTCTTGTGCCATTGAACCCAACGTCTCGTTTCCTCGTCGTTATATTTTAGAGCGCAACTCTTAAGCGCCCACTGATGGGTTGAGCCGCGTCGCCGCCATTTCGTGCAACAGAGCCAAGCGATAACTAAATAATAAAAAAATTGGCGGTGGTTTAGCTCTGGTTAAACCTGGAGTGACGCGATAGCTACAGCTGGCCGAGTGGAACTTGCTCAGTCGAATTGCAAAGTCAGTCTTTCCCCGCTCCTTTTCTATGTGCGTGCCACTTGACACGGCGCATGCGCACAGCTGTTGCAGCTCGGTTTCGCCGGCGCGCCGCGCCGCCGGCAGCAGCAGCTGCTCCGCATCATGTCACCAGCCACGTCACGTGATGAACTGCATGACCAGCCACGGCGCCGCGCCGCCGGCAGCTGTTCCGCACCACGTGACCAACCACGTGACAGCGTGGCGGTGCCGTTCTCGTGCGCTGTGCATTGCACATCGTCGCCTTTATCTACTAATACTGCTATCGAACTAATATCCTCGCCAGACGTGCCGACAGCCAAGCTAAGCAAAACAACACGCCTACAGAGCCTGAGAGGCCTACAAAGCTGCGCTCAAATTTCGCATTAGGGAGTATCGTAATCGTCTCTAGAAATTTGTCCCTCGCCCTCAGTTTATCTTGAATTTCGCTGGTTGCGGAATAAACGCAGGGAAAAAGCGCGGAAGAGACAAGACACAGTCACACCTTCGCTGAGTTATCTCTTCGCTATGCCTCACTAAGCAACGCGAAGTGTCACGTTCAAGGAGTAAATATTCAGTTGTCAGTCAGAACCCCGTGTGTGTTCTCTCTTTTCGACTCTTCCGGAAGTATCCTGATTTTAATGTTATGCCTGTAATGTTCACACCACCTTAGAAGGCAGAAAATAAAAGACTAATGTTACCCGGTGAGTTTTAGCGTAGCATTTTTCCACAACACGAAATGCACAATAAAACTAATCGATACCAAGCAGACAAATACCGAAAGACCCGAACTGTACTGTCACAACGGGTGTCGCTATGTTGACGGTGTAATCGGGCCTGCATATAAAATGGAATCATCATCATCCTCAGCTTCACTACGCTCACTGCAGGACATATGCCTCTCCCATATATCTTCAAATAATCCTGTTCTCTGCCATTTGCGGCCGCCCTATCCCCACAATCTCTTTAATCTCATCCGCCCATCCAACTTTCAGCCGCCTCCTGTCACGCTTCCCTTCCCTTTGAATCCAGTCTGTTACCCTTAAATGTGCACTAAAGACGAATCTGAACTCGTCATTTGACAGGGGGAACTTGGTCTACACTCTCCGATCATTCTTAGAAACTCCGGATTATTCTCCTGTGCGGACTATTTCCCTAATTTAAATCAGTTAAACGTCCCGGTCCCTGCCTTTTTTTTCTAATTTAACGCTGAAGGTAGGAGGAGTCAACCAACGCGTGGAGTGGACCTCACCCAGTCCCGTGGCGGCTTCGCTTTCGATTTTATTTTCATTCTTTACGTTTCTGTGAATAAATAGTTTCAGTCGCAGACAACATAGCTGTAAATCAGGCCCACGGAAATAAAGATACGTGTGGAGTCTTTGATTTACGTATCATTCCGCCGATGGCAGAGCGCACGGGACTAGCTGAAAGGCTCTCCACGCGTTGGTCGACTCCTCCTACCTTCAGCGTTGAGTTCAAAAAGAAAGGCGGCAGCCAGGACGTTTAATCCGATTTAAATTATGGAAATCGTCAGCACAAGATTCGAGGCTTCTAAGAATGCTTGGAAAGTGTGGATCGAGTTCCCGCTGTAAAAAGACGAGTTCAGATTCCTGTTTAGTGTACCTTTAACGACCATAGGTTATCTTGCCTTCGCATCACATGTCCTACCCGAGCCCTTTCCTTCCTCTTGATCTGGACTAGGAAGTCATTACCCGTGTTTGAACCCTGACCCACTCTTCCCACTTCCTGTCTAGAGAGTTCTTTCACAACCCAAACGCACGCAAGAGCTCTCGTTCGAACAACATTCGGAGTACGTGCACAGCAAAGTAGCCAGTTCTTTAGCGTACGCAATGCCCCTGCGTATGTCCGCCTACGTAATACTAAAGCTGTCTAATATTGTGTTACGGTACTCTATTTTTAGGTAGCCTTGAGGGCTTTTTTGTCATAGGACGTATGAATTAACATTTATATCTTGTAGAACCATAGTGCTCGGCACTGTATACGTCCGGTCTGTTAAAGCTATCTGCTATATTGTTTTTCTCAATCTGTCGTAGGATACAGCGTGAACCAGCACGTGCTGAAGGCTCTCATCCTACGCTACGGCAATGACCGCAAGATCAGCCTGTCAGACTTCATCGGCTGTGCCGTCAAGCTCATGAGCATGATAGGTTTGTACACCATGATCAAAGTCTCCGCATTGTAGCACTGCGTATGGTCCAAGAAATGGCCGTTGAGTGCATTTTAATTTGTAACCACCCGGCTTAAAATCACCTACTATTTCAACCAAGCGATGATTTTTGCGAGACGCGCTGAAAAAATTTCGACATCATTTCATTTAAGCTTCAAAATATGTCAAAGTCAATTCATTGGCTCTTAAATTTTTAGAGTTAAAAAACACCGTAGCCTCTGAACCACGACGTATAGAGGAGAGGCTCCGGATTAAATTCAACCACTTTGCATTACGCGGGAAATTTTGCATTTAGCTCTCATCGGCGTACGATCGCCACGGTAGGGGTCAAACACATGACCTCATGTTCTGGTTCGGAAGGCCACAATCGCCTAGCCTGCTGCTTGAATACATCTGCTTGGATACATATTTTCAAGGAAGATATACAGCACATGCAGCGGGTAAATGCGGCTAACCAAAAGCTTCGATTCAAAGATGTGTCGGAACTTAAGACTTGTAAACAAACAACACGTTGGAAGTCTGCGTGGATTACTCCACGAAGCAAATGAAGAAAATTGCTAGGGTGATATGAGAGACAACGGAGGTAGTAATGCGTTCATAGTAGAAACACTCCTGGTGAGAGCTTCGAGTTAACTCCCAATTAAGACAACGACATAGGTGAAAATAACCTACGTCTCAGCTGTGTACAATGGCACTTCCTTATCTTGCCTATAAATGCAAGGAGTAAGTGGTCAACTTCCACACTTTCCCCTCACAGACGTTATTAAACTCGTTTTACTGCGGTGGGTTTGGACACTGTAGAACGAATATATCTCCAGCACTCGCTGCGCCTAAAGCTCGTTGAAAAAAATCGTACAGACTGGCCCCAACTGCGGTTCCTATATTTAGATAAAAGGTGAAAGCATGATTCGCCTTAAAACTGATTTGTATGATATATTTGTTACGTTTGAATTGTCAGTAAAGACTGTTGGAAGTGGAGTTCAAATCAAGGTCATTGGCTCATTTTCTTCACGGCCACAATTACATAAAGGATCATTGGAAAATTCTTTTTACAGAAGTGTAGTTCCGTGACAAAAACAGCGAAAAATTTTGGGAGCATAGCTTTTCAGACATCAAAGCTAAAACATATTAAGCCAGCCCCGCGAGAAATTTTGCGTCTCTTTCACGAGGGCTGAGTCATCATTGCATAAAAAAAAATGGCAGTGGCTTAGCTCGGCTATGCCAGGATATAAGTATCGAAAACTAAGGCATAGCGTGTTTAGCCTTGGTTAATCTTGATTGCTAGCCCAGGTTAGTCTGGCTGTCTAGCTATGTTGTTGTCACGAGGTTCGTCACGCGGTTGGTCACGTGACCAGTCACGTGGTTGGTCACGTGGCGCGGTGCGACCACGGTGGGAATGCGAGCACCACGAAACTGCGAGTTCGTGGCCAATGGTGCTTTCGCTCGCTACGTTGGCCAATTTTACAAATAATGATTGATGGCACCCCGATAACTAAGGATGAAGACATAGCACAGCATTTTAATGAGTATTTTCAAAGCGTCTTTTCAGTATCAAATGTTTGCGTGACGAATTTTCTAGAAAGACCGGTATATGATGTGGATTTTATTTCTTATGCTGGAATTGTCAATATCCTAGTAAACCTGAAAGCAAAAACTTCTTGTGGCCCTGACGAAATCCCAAACATCTTTCTAAAACGATACCCAGAACTTATTTCCAGATTTCTTGTAACATTTTTTTCTGTTTCCCTCTTGAGGGGACCGCTGCCGGATGACTGGAAGGTGGCCCGCGTTGTTCCTATATTCAAAAAAGGGGATCGCCTAAAATTACAAAATTATCGCCCTATTTCCTTGACCTCACAATGCTGCAAACTCCTGGAGCACATTGTGGCCAACTGTATCAAGGAATTCCTGGCTGCAAACAATGTGCTCACGGAGTTCCAACATGGCTTCAGGAAGGGTTATTCCACTGTAACACAGTTGGTATCAGTGATCCATTGTTTTGCTTCATCCCTTGACAATAATGGCCAAATGGATGTAATATTTTTAGACTTCACTAAAGCGTTTGATAAACTTCCTCACGACAAATTAATAAATAAACTTAAAATTATTGGAATACCTGATATTTTTGTAAACTGGATTATTGCGTACCTGACTAAACAGACTCAATACGTCACAGTAGGTGAACACAGCTCGGCCACTCTTCCAGTCACGTCAGGGGTACCGCAAGGTAGTGTTTTGGGTCCCCTACTCTTCCTACTGTACATTAACGACATCGTTAATGTCATATCTCCCGGTGTGAAAATTAGGCTTTCTGCCGATGATTGTGTCCTGCACAACGAAATAACCTGTCCACATGACCAGACTGTCCTTGAAACAGACTTAAATTGGATATTGAATTGGTGCAATGAATGGCAAATGCTTCTCAACGCTGAAAAATTAGTATGCCTTCGTGTCACTCGTAAAAAAACCCCACTTATTTTTTCTTGTACATTAGGTTCTTCTCCACTACGTGAAGCTATCAACTACAAATATTTGGGTGTTACCTTGACACCAACATTGTCGTGGAACACACATATTAATAATATTTGTTCTTCTGCTTTCCGCAAACTGTGCTTTTTGAGGCACAAACTAAAAAAACGCCCCTACTAATTTGAAATTACTCTGTTACTTTTCATTTGTTCGACCAAAGCTCGAGTATGCATGTATTTCATGGGATCCTCAAACTAAGTCAAATATCAGTCACCTTGAAAGAATACAAAGAAAGGCAGTTAGGTTTATATTTAATAAATTCGCACGGCTTCCCTCTCCCTCTAAAATTATGGCAGACAATTGTATACCCACTCTTGAATCACGTCGAAAGCAGTTAAGACTTGAATTCCTTTCCCTCTTTCTTAACAACAAACTTCAAATGAATAAATCACCTTATATAACGTCTGCATTAATGCGCCTCACAAGACATCATCATCCTGACTCACTCACACCCTATTATGCTCGAACTGATACGTTTAAATTTTCCTTTTTTCCTCGGACAGTACCGGACTTGAACCATAGTTTGCTGACTGCAGTGTGACTAAAAATTGTAAAAATGTGTACGTGTTTGTTCCTGTTTTGTTCATTATTATCTGTATATATACTAATGCCCCTCTGATTGGACCCAAGGGTCTGCAGTATGTAATAAATAAATAAATAAATAAATAAATAAATAAATAAATAAATAAATAAATAAATAAATAAATAAATAAATAAATAAATAGCATGATATAAGTAAAGCAGTCTTTTCTCATTCCACTTTTGTCTAGCTTAAATGTTTTAATAAGGGTAGTCTGCCAAAATCTGTTAATCGTTTAGGAGGGAAGAAACAATGACGCGGAAATTTACAGTTGTAGAATCTGTGATTTCCAGGAATCCTGTCAAAGACAAACTGGGCGCCTATAAAAATATTTCTCTTCGTGCGTTCTTTTTTTATTTAGTTTTTTTCTTTCAAATCGAGGAGTGGGCACCCTATCATGACACCCATCACAGTGCGTGGGCGACTAATGCATCTCACTGCTGCGCGCTGCATGGTAGATCGCCTTCTGATGAAAAAGAGCAGGCTTGCAACAAACAATAATGAATTAAAGGTGGTTGAAATCATTTATATACAAACCTGTTGTGCGGAGTTTGGATGCAAAGTCTGACCTTAAGACCAGAGAAAAATTTTACCTCGGAACGATGTATTTGCGAAATTGTGCCTCGTGTACAGTTTTGAGGTGGCCTGAAACCTCGGCCTCTCTAATATATGCATTGTTTTTTTTTCGTTTTTTTTCTTGGCAGATATTTACAACGATTGGGATCCGGACAATGAGAATGCGGTTGTCCTCAGTCGCAACGAGGTAAGCATGTTCTCCCAAGCAAAACGCACATCGACCATTGCGATCGCATTTCAAAAGCACGTATTATGCGTTCTTTTTCAGTGGCTCAAGTACACAATGTACTGCTAGCAGACTCAGCGACAGCACCTTAACGGACGTCTGCCAGGACTGCTGCGGGAAGTTCGGGAATATTGCTTGTTGAGTTAGTTTGATCATCTGAGTAGAAATAAAGGGTCACTCTTTTTATCACGTTATTCTTCCGATTCCACGTGATCTACATCCACCAATGAAAATGTGTGGAACCTGGGCCTCCGTCATGAGGGTAATCGATGGCCGGTGAGTCGGCTAATCCCCGCGAGGGAAGGCGAAATAACGGGAAAGGGATGATGCGGCTGTGCCCGGTCTAAGTAGAAAAAAAAATTCAGGGGCACTTTGTTGACCTAAAGTGTGGTGAGGCGAAAGCGCCCTGGATGCAATATAAAACATCAGCATGTCTTCACCCGTTGTAAGGAAGGAGTGGTGTACGAGATACCCCTGACCTGTGGAAAGTCCTATATAGGGCAAACGGGGAGGTGCATCAACAAACGCCTTGGGGAACATTGCAAAAAGGTTGAAAACAATAAAGATAAATATGCCAACTTGGTCAACCATGTTAATATGTGCAAGTGCGAACCTCGACTGGAAAAGGCGAGGATTCTTGGCAGGAGCAAGATTAAACAGGCGAGGCTTTTATTGGAAGCGTTTCACATAAAGAAAAAAGCGGCTTTGTGTGTGAGTGACACGTCAGTGAATTTGTATGCGGCGGAGTACAATTTTCTGTGCAAAAACTGATAATGCAGGGTGATAGATTATGGCTGTGATAGGCACATGGAGTGAAAAAAAGTGGGCGTATCCTGAGACTATTTATCTGTGTGGTTTTCTTGAGGAATAAACAGTTAGAAGTTGGCGCCTGTCCGTTGTCTCCTTGTCTTTCCTTTGTGTGTGTGGTTTTACTTGCGCCAAGGTGAATTCTTTCCAAGTTTCAAAGATGCTTAACCAACTTGCCCAGCAACATGCCTTACAAAGCCTTTAGCGCGGTGCTGCTGCCCGTGTTACTGATGTGTGGTTAAGATGTTAGTTAAGCACACAATTGTTTGTCAATCTTCAATGCTGGAGACACTGAAGGGCATTTGGGAGGCATCCATCTGATTCCACGCCTTCCTGCAAACACTCTCCAGCGTCCTAGACAAGGAGAACTACATATGCGTTGGCAGGAAGAGGCGTTGTCGTTAGCACGCTCGGCTGCGGAATGGAGGGATGATGGTCCGAATCCCATTGTGCACAAAGGTTTTTTTTTTCTTATCGTGTTGAAGAGTGTCACGGACGGACGGACACCGCGAGTATGAGCCATTAAAGGCTTTCGCCTTAATATCTGGGAGTCCCTTTTTACTACATTGGAATGGCCTTGAATTTTCTAGTGACAATGCCGTTCACACGGTGGGTAAGTCCATTATGTCTCCAAACCGTCAACGCTTTTTCTTTTTTTTTTTTTGCTGCCCGGTTCTAGTCTGTGGTGCCACCTTGAAGTACAGAGTGGCGACAGGTGCGCACCACACGCGCTTGGGGTAACTGCGCTGATGAATGCACATTTCATAAGAAACTAAAACAGCGGTGGATTAAAGGCAATAGGAGCACTTTATTTGCATTACCCGGCCTCTTTCCAATGACAAAATAATTATAATTGCGTGCAACAAATGGCATGCAGCTGCACATCTATCTTCTTTCTTTTTAGGAACCGTTGCGAAACAACTCGCTGCTCATGAGCTTGGGTTTTCACAACGTTTACAAATCGAAAAACTTGAGCAACGCTCTCCTGCGCGTGAGATCTGTGGGTGCGGCGAAACTGTAGAACACCTTCTTTGTAGCTGCCCTCGGTTTTAGCGTGAGCGTGCACTCCTGGCTGCAACTCTCCGCCTTTAAATCCTCGGCCCCTTACTGAAGCCAAGATTCTGGGTCCTTGGAGTAAGCCTCCATCGCAGAGGACAGCTTCGAAGGCACTTTTCAAGTTCTTGAAGGACTCAGGACTGAGTGCAAGCTTGTGAACTATCAGTGTGTGCCCTGTGTACCCTGCAACTAATGGCCAATGGACATGTGGAAAAGTGACCATCTCCCTTTGTTTTCTCCCCTTTCTATCTCTCCCTCCGTGCCCCTTCCCACGTGTAGGGTAGCATACCGGGCGCTGCCTAGTTAACCTCCGTGCCTTTCCGTCTTTCTCTCTCTCTTGAGCAACGCTCCTTTCGTCATAGGCTGTCGAACTTACATCGTTTTATTATACGTAAAACAGTATTGCCTTCTGCCTATGTTCCTGGTTTCACTATACTGTCTGTGGTCTCAAGGCTCTTAAGTTCGGAAAGGTCATAGCATCTGCTATTCGGCCTTCGTTTTATTCCTTCTGTTTCTTTAATAATCGGACTAATAATTTATTTAGTCGCAAAATTTTGTGGCAGGGTAGAATTGCATCGACGTAGCCAAGAGGAACTTTCCTTTACAGCTTGCAAGTTTAACAGAAAATAAAAAATAAACACCTTCAGGCATAAGCAGAAAGTTACTGGCTTCAGAAGGCAGTGAAGAGAAATTAGGACAGTAAAAAAAAGAAGACCAGAAATCTGCGCAATAGTGAATTGGCTCTAGAGCGTAAATATGCTACCCGCGTTGCCTTGTGTCATTATAAAGTCCAATAAAAATAGAAGCAGCACGCCTACAGGCCACGATACACATGATGGCTGTTCTGAAATCCCGAAAGCCAAGAAATAAAGAATAACAAACAAAGCTAAGCAACTGAAGCACGCTGAGAATTTTAATGAACACATCGCAGCCAATTTTAGACACTTCCTCAATTAAATTTTCTCGTTACTTGCCGTAACTCTCGGTCCCACAAAAACGAAAACTGCGAAGATTGCAGACCCGCCGCGGTGGCTCAGTGGTTAGGGAGCTCGACTACTGAGCTGGAGTTCCCGGGTTCGAACCCGACCGCGGCGGCTGCGTTTTTATGGAGGAAAGACGCTAAGGCGCCAGTGTGCTGTGCGATGTCAGTGCACGTTAAAGATCCCCAGGTGGTCGAAATTACTCCGGAGCCCTCCACTACGGCACCTCTTTCTTCCTTTCCTCTTTCACTCCCTCCCTTATCCCTTCCCATACGGCGCGGTTCAGGTGTCCAACGATACATGAGACAGATACTGCGCCATTTCCTTTCCCCAAAAACCAATTAAAAAAAAAAGATTGCAGAGGACTCTTCGAACACGAAAGCATGATATAAACGAAAAACAAAACTTGGAAAAAATTCAATGCCATGCGTTCCAGCGTCTTGCGGAAAAATTGAGCGACAACAGCTATTCGCAATTCGCAATTTACCAATCCCAGCCTTAACCAGCTGAGACAGTACTTTCTATTCGTGTAGATGTTCTGCTGAATAGCTGTTTTCCATTGTTCCAAACCGGGTTCGAACCCGACCGCGGCGGCTGCGTTTTTATGGAGGAAAAACGCTAAGGCGCCCGTGTGCTGTGCGATGTCAGTGCACGTTAAAGATCCCCAGGTGGTCGAAATTATTCCGGAGACCTCCACTGCGGCACCTCTCTCTTCCTTTCTCCTTTCACTCCCTCCTTTACCCTTCCCTTACGGCGCGGTTCAGGTGTCCAACGATATATGAGACAGATACTGCGCCATTTCCTTTCCCCAAAAAACCAATTATTATTATTATTATTATTATTGTTCCAAATATTGTACTTTATATTTTTTTTCTCATCACACTACCATTGTAACCACATTCTATAAAACGTTTTTTCTTTTGCCCTGTTTTTCTACGTCATGTTGGACTCATGTTATTTATTTTGATTTTGAATGTGTTTAAAATCATCCCTACGCATGTCTCATTTTCAGTTTTACATTACTACAAAAATGTATACACGTTCTACTTCTAACAACATTTTGCACGTCTATCTGTAGTGTGTTTAAGTATATATATATTTATGTTCGTTTATTTTTTTGTGTTTTCAATATTTTGTATGACTTGCCCTGCCTTGTAATACGCGGGGCCCTGGGCCTCGTCAAGCTGACAAAAGCAGCTTTTAGCTCAGGTGTCCCACCGGAACTTTTTTTTCTGGAAATAAAAATTGAGATTGAGATTGAAATATCTAGCAACAAGCGTTCCAGACACGCGCGCTGTGAAACGACGGGGTTGCGAAAGAGTAAAATTCAAGCTCCTCGTTGCTAGACTAAGCTCGGTCGCTAGCTCGCGATTACGCATGTCGAACGTGTTTCTCTGCAGCCTTCGTAGCAAATACTTGTAGAGGCCTAACGACAGAAGAGTTACAGCACTTTATTAGAAATGCCCAAAGTGTTCACTGAAGTACGTCGGGGAGTCCAATATACTCGTACCAACCGGCGAGGTTCACAGCTAAGGCTATCATGCGCCATGCTCAAGGTACGAGAAAACTTTTCTGTCGATGCGAGGAAACATGGTGGTGTAGAGGACTCACAATGTTAATTCGTTCTAGTAGTAATAAGACAAGAAATTTTATAAATGGCTGATAATAAACGCTTTAAAGAACGCCAGGTAACCTCAGTAGCCATCCTTAACTGGGCAAGGATCTTGAGGCTCCCAACCAATAAAATAAATACCTCAGCCTTCTTCTCAGGAATGAGAAAATGGCTGAAGTGTATCATATAATAAAGCAAAGCTGTAGATCAAAATTTACAGTTTCTCAAGAACACCTGCTTCCCTTAAAAAGCTAAAACACAAGACGTGTTAACAATGGCATTTTCACCTAAGAGCAGCGCTGGGTGTAAAAGAATGTACTCATTATAAAACTTAGTAAAGTGCTTCTTTCTTAGCTTCCCGAGTTCTGCACAAGAGAATAAAATATGGTTTAGTGTCAGTTCGTCTCCTTATCTTTCACAAAGAGGTTTGTCTTGTTTCGTTAGTAAGAAATTACGTGTAATGTGTGTATGTCCAATGCGGAGACGGCATAAAATTACTTCCATAAATCGTTCCTGGTGCCTACAGGCCTTCCATTCACCCAGGACGGGCTTTACAAAGTGCAGCTTGTTGTTAACCTCGTTGTCCCATGAAGCCTGCCATTTTTCTTTCAGTTTATTCTGGATTAACTTGATGCAGTCCTTATGCGGTATGTTTACTGGTTTTATTTTAGCGTTTCGGGCAAGTGCGGCGCTTGCATCAGCGCTCTCGTTCCCGCTGATGCCCACGTGACTGGGAACCCAGCAGAACTTTATTGTATGTCCTGGTTTATCAGCTCGTATTACGTTATGTGTTATGTTTCGTATTACGGGTTCGAGTGCATTTCTGGGGTTCATTGCTGTAATTAAACTGAGGGAGTCAGTGTAAATAGCACTGTTCTCTATATGTTTCTTTATTATTTGTTCTACAGCTACAGCTATGGCGTAGCATTCTGCTGTAAAGATTGAAGCGCAATGAGGCAGCCTGACTACTTCCTCCCTCTTCCTTTGTATTATCGCGCTCCCCACATAGGGTGCCGTTTTTTAATCGTCTGTGTAGAAATCGGTGTAATTCTTGTATTTTTCTCTTACTCCACGAAACTCTTGCTGTATATATTCCTGTGAGGTATACCTTTTATGAATGTCTGTCAGTGCAAAACCGCACAGAGCAGGAAACATGTACCAAGGTGGCAACTGATCAGGTCTCCGGGAAACATCAGGAAGTGCATCCACTATGTTCATTTCTTGGCATTTTTCTTCGAAGCGGAGGAGCAGTGGTTTTACGGCTTGAGGCGTGTTGCTGAAGAGTGTTCTGGATGGGCATTTAGTAGTTATGGGATAACAGAGATGTTTTGGTAGCGACCTTATTTTCAGTACGTATGCACAGGTAAGCACTGTTCTCTTGTCAGTGAGGGGTGGTTCATTTGCTTCTGCGTGAAGACCATTTACGGGGGATGTTCTGTAAGCACCAGATGAGAGGCGCAAACCGAGGTTTTGTACTGGACCCAGCCCTTTAAGGTATGATGGCCTCGCAGACCCATACACTATGCATCCATAGTCTAAGGAAGAGCGCATTAGTGAGCGATAGATGTGCAATAGGCACATCCTATCGGACCCCCAGCGCTTCCGTGATAGTACTTTGGGTATACTCAGGGATTGGGTTGCTTTCCTTTTTAGGGTGCTTATGTGCGGTAGGAACGCGAGCTTTTTGTCAAAAGTTAGGCCTAAAACTTTGTGTTCTTGGTTTACTGTAAGTACGGTGTAAGACGAGCTTGGAATGAACGGTTGGACAAAAAGTCGCTCAAATATTTCAGCATCCTCCCGCGGATGCCGGGCCCTGCAAGGCCATAAAGAATCCCGAACCTCCAGGTCGTGTCATATGCCTTCTCTATATCGAAAAAGACTGCGAGGTGGTATTGTCTGTGTATAAAGGCCTCTCGGACTCTGTTTTCCAGACGGACTAAATGGTCAACTGTGGAACATGTTTTTTTAAAACCACATTGGTGGCTATTAAGAAGCTTACGGGATTGTAGAATAAACACTAATCTGATATTTATAACAATTTCAAAATATTTGGCAAGACAGCTTGTAAGGGTCATAGTCCTGTAACTACTAGGGCAGGTTGGTGGCTTTCCTGGTTTTAGAAATGGAACAATAATGGCTTTTTTTCAAGCAGCTGGTATTTTTCCTAGTACCCATATTTTGTTAAACAAAAATTTAACGGAACTTTTACAGTGTTCAGATAGATGGGACAGCATTTCATAATGAATTTCATCGGGGCCTGGTGCAGTTTGTTTACCTATAGACAGGACTCTCTGTATTTCTTGAAGTGTAATCAAACTATTGTAAGGCTCATTTGTGCTGCCCGCCGTAGGGAGCCTATGTTTTTCGGTTATGTTTTTATATTTTAAAAATGACTGTGTAAAGTGCGTTCTAATGTGTGCGTTCTAATGGCTGCAGCACAATTCTCGTGGCGAATACCCTTCTCGCGGCAAGGCAGCAGCACAGCCGCAATGCGACAAGTATCGCACGCGGGTACGTGATATATGGCAATCGATAGCCCATCAAAATGCGCTCGGATTAATTATCACCGTATGGTGCCAGAGCATTCGCACGGTGCCAGAGCAATTTTCAAGAATAAATAACACATTTCTTTTTAAAAATATTATTTATCAATAGCCTTCCCATTAGCATATTGGACCGCAATATCATGCAGTAGTGGAAAATGCAGTGTGGGGCGTTGTCTTAGACTTCGTTTACGAAGCCGTCAAGTAGTTAATTTCATTTCATTTTATTTTATTTCATCTTTGTTGCCTTTATATTCGAAAAGGAGGAGCCGGGATTGAAAGCTGTGGAGAAACGATTGACAGGGGTCCCGGCCCCTTACATAATAGAAGTATAGCATGTCGGAGACAACGCGAACAATATTAGAGATGGAAAAGAAACGGCGCAAAAAATATTGATAAGATCAAAGGAGAAACCATTGGCACAGCTATGTGCAATATAACATAAACAGGTAGGTAATTTAAATAAACAAGTCAAACGGTGAAGGACGACAGTTCTTCATAATGCAACGAGCATGCACATTCTTCAACAATTATAGGGTACAATGTTTAGAACATGTCGCGCAGTGTGCGCAACCCTGCACTTAACAAAAGGAAGTAACTAGCAGTCTACTAGAAGAGATGCATTCAATGCGAACAATACAAGAACATTTTGCACATTGCATATTCACAGAAGCCTGTAATAGTCTCTCCCTGCAAAACAAACGGATACAGTGTTAGGGTTGGTATGATGGGTAGAAATTTTCCAAGTGTAATCTATTGAGTAATGTGGGGATAGCATAGCTCAAGGACTGCGTATCGTAAGATGATGATGATGATGTCGTCAAGCTTAATGACTCATACCCACGGCGGGGGATTGGCCAGGGTGCACTGCAGAAACAAACGCGCCTAAGATGTACGAGATGCGAGTACAAGCCATTTTTCTTTTTTCTTGTAAGTCGAGGCCGCGTGTTTTTCTTGTAACTTGGATAAGAAAATATATATAAAATAATTTTTCCTTCACAGAATATTTATAGGTTAGAAATAACTAATATTTATAACAGCATAATACCGGGAGAATGATGTATTTCTCGCAGAGAAGCCGTAAGATGCCACCAAAACACATTAGCAATAACTAACCGTTTTTTTTTTAAGTGAAAGTTTTTCAAGTCCGTCATGCCAGTCGTGCTCCAGACAATATTACAATACTAAAGGAAGGACAGTGCTAGAAAAGTGTAGAGAAGAATTCGAATGTTGATTAGCAAAATTCCTCTCAGTCTCGTAATAACGAAAACGGCTCTAGACACTTTCAACTGGATGTAGTTGCTCACTCCAAGTTAATTGCTTTGAAAATAGTGAGCCACGTATTTTCACTGAATAAATTATCTGTTTGTTATCTGTACCTAGCCACAGATTCAATGACAATAACTAATGTTTTATTTTTGGCAAATATATTTTTTATTCGCGTTTATTCCTAAACTATCTACGCTAATTCATTAATGTAAATGAGTAAGCGCTGTATTTGATCGCCATTTCATCTGTGATTCCGTTTTGCCCGCTGCAAAAAAGGTCGTATCATTTGCGTATGAGACAAATTTTGAGCATTCAGTGCAGGGCATGATATCATTGATGTAAATTATGAATAACAGTGGTCTCAGAAAGCTCATTTGCGGAATGCGAGTGTATACAGCCAATAGAGAATATTTACAGCCATTTATGTCAAGGTCCTAAACTATCTACGCTAATTCATTAATGTAAATGAGTAAGCGCTTTATTTGATCGCCATTTCATCTGTTATTCCGTTTTGCCCGCTGCAAAAAAGGTCGTATCATTTGCGTATGAGGCAAATTTTGAGCATTCAGTGCAGGGCATGATATCATTGATATAAATAATGAATAACAGCGGTCTCAGGAAGCTCATTTGCGGAATGCGAGTGTATACAGTCAATAGAGAATATTTACAGCCATTTATGTCAAGGTACGTTGTTTTATTTAGGAGATATGTTAAGCAATTTATATGCAATGCCGCGGATTCATTATATGTATAACGTAGAAATAAGAACTGAATGATTTACGAGATCAAACGCTTTTGTGAAATCAATGTAGGTCGCAGGTCTAATTTCCTTATTGTTAAAAGCTTCTAATCCGATTTCGTCTAAGGCTACAAACGTGGCCTCTGTTGATCGGTACCTTCTCAAACCATGTTTAAAGTAAAAAAAAATAAACATCGTTGTGTAAAGAAGTGCGAATTTGTATTTTTAATATTTTTCCATTCATTTCGAGAAACTTAGTAAGATGGAATTAGGGCAGTAATTTCTGAGCATGCTTTTGTTCCCATGTTTTAATATAGGTATCACATGAGTGACCTGCATTTCTTCAGGTTATAAGTGTGAATGATAACTAGACAGATAAGGTCAAGAACGTACTTTAACTGAATCAGCTCCATGTCGGTTGCATACTGAGCTTTACTATTTATACAGCATTCATGGAAGAAAAAAAATGTCTGAGCAATATGTGGGAGCAAAGAAAAGTGACTGACTGGTGAAGGTTTCCGACAGACAGATACCGGTCAAGGTAGCCAATATCATTATAACTACGACCTTTAAACTAATTGCGCTTTGTTATAACATTTGTGAAACCCTTCGAGTGAATGAAAAACTCAAGTTCTTTCTGGCAATGCGTAGGCGTGAGCATATTAATTTTAAGATCTGCACCCTAATAGTGATCCTGATTGTTAGCTGATGTGTGTACAAAAAGTTTGTTAAGAAAAATCAGGAACATTATAAAGATCATCGGAATTCGGCTGATACTTCACCACAAAAAAAAATGATTTTTTTTTTTTGGTTGCTGGGAGTTAGCACCTTATGACCAGAATTCAGTTGACAGAAATTGTTCAAGGTTTAAAGGACGATGTCAGTTCTTATCAGAAGGCTGGCTCCACCATCACGCTTATCCTCACGGTAATACGAAAAGTAGTGATTTCCAGGGACGTTGAACATACGGGATTGTTCGGTATTCCACAATTCGGTCAGCGTGATTAATGCGAGCGATGTGCCTGATGTTTGAACATAGTCTTCTGTGCGCACGGCTGAGCGAACTTTCTGATGAAACTCAGATTTGGCCCAATTTTTCCTTTCTACCACGGATCTGATTCAGCGGTGAATGCTTTCTTAAAGGACTATACACACCTCATTTTAGATGTATGTTTTCTTCTTTGTAATGACGTGTAAGGCATTAGATACATGGATCGCCTATAGCGGTATCCGCCTACGACCGCTAAATTATTGAAAATTTAATTTCTTCTCTCATACTATTTCGGTTTCGGCATCATCGACCGAGCGATGGCTGTGACGTGCGAGGCGTGTTTAGGACACGTGAGTCATGAAAATAATTGTAGTAGAACCGCTGATACGTGTTTGTTGTCATTCCAGCTCTAGAAGCAGGCTGGCATAGGTTTGTTGTCAATTATAAATACGTATCAGCGATTATATTACGTTTGTTTTTCATGCTTCACGTGCGTGACCTAACCACACTTTACACGTCACAACTACGGCTCGGTTGTTGCAGCCCAAACTGGAACAGCATCAAGAATAAATTCAATTATAAATTATTTTGCGATATTAAATTAATACCACGGGGTGACCGGTGTATACTAAAGCCTAGCGCCCGATGTGAAAGAAGAAAACATGCACACAAAAATTTGGTATATCAAGTCCTTGAAGGAAGCAGAAACACTAAGTAACGAGCTCGAACCCAGCTGTTGCATGCAACATGTTCTTGTATTTTATTTTTTGCATCCCTTTTAACCGTCGCTATCTCAATGGTCACATATGTACACTACCGTTTCAGTTCGGACTTGTTGGCCTCTTTCATCCCTGAAAAGCCGGGCAACAAGCAGGGGCAACACTTGTACCCATTGATAACCGGTGGGCACCCGACGGCACTGGGAATCGAGCCCTGCACCTCCCACATGCGAGGCGGATGCTCAAACCGTAAGGTCACCGCTGCGGTGGTTAAAAAGTAGTCCCAAGTTGGACGTGCTCGGCCAATATGAGCACATTATTCATCAAATAAGACAACTGCGGCTGTGATAAACGTTCTAATTATACTGTCGCTTCAGTGCTGACGTAACAATATTCGAATGCCATTTAGCGGATTCACTTCACTTCCATAGTCAGTAATCTGCTGACACATGCTGGCCACATATGTGGCTGTTGGGGTGCAAAGTATTAGGAGCACTCCATAAGCGGTTTCCTTTTCTCTCGTTCTATGGTGACCGCATACGCACTTGGCGCCGGATGAACGGCTCCTTAATAATGAATCTTAATTAGGCAGCAGTCGTTACTACGCAGAACCAGGCGTTCTTGCAGCTGTGGCCAAGCTCATGAAGCAGGCAATATGCCAAAATGTTATCTCAAGAGCCGAAACACAATCAAATGGTGCCAGACCATGTTTTGCACCATGCCCTTGACCTTTGCCGTTGCACGCATACCTCACTCACCGACAATTCGCGAATCAGTTGCCAAGAATATCGAGTGACTTTCATAACACACAGAGAAATTCACGCCTAAAAGCAAAAATTCTTACATAGGCGCGCTTGTCGACTAGGATAGAAAACATCTCTGCATGGTCGATATGCGTACTCGTGACGGTCGAAAAGAGCATGCGGCTTTCGCAGGGCGTCAAGGCAGCCTTGCGTGTGGCCTATCCTATTGATCTATTCACGTGTCACGCAGGAAAGAAAGCATAAGGAGCAAAACGTGGCACCTCCTTGAAGAAAACATAAGCTTCAAATTTACCCGGAGGCCGATAGCTTGCCCGGAGGGCATTCCCGAACGATCGTTCAGGGGCCTCCATTGCAAACTCATAGCCTCGCTTCGCCTTACCTGAAGCAAAGAACTTACTAATAATGCAACGCCATTTCCCTTGCATCACAAGAGATCGTACTGGCAAAAACGCGGGTCACTCAAATACTCTCCTCTTCGTGTTTTGCTTCGAGAGTGTGTCAGCACGTGCAGGGGTTCTGTGCGTGAAAAGCAAAACGTTTCGCAGTATTGACGCGACTGCGAATCAATATTGTCGGCGTGGTGAAACTCCAAGCGGCAGAAAGAAGGGTAGAAAGAGAAAGAGCTTTTAAAAAAATATCAAAAAATATGGGAGCATCAGCCCCGTCTCTAGGCTACAACAAGGACTTCTTTTCAACGTCTGGGCGCCTGACACAAACATGTCCTCTGAATGAAACATTAGAGGAGGGGCCAAGCGGCTCGCGACCTCGGAGTCAATTAGTTATGGCGCAAGATGTAAACATGTCTCGTGTTCTTTGGCGCCAGTAGGACCCGCCAAGAACTTCCTCGTATGGGTAGCGGATGCAGCAAAACACAAAAGGTGCAAGGCACGAAGCTTATATTACCGTGCACCACACAATCTTGGCCGACCGGTTCGGCCGTCGCGTGTTTTGACGCGAGCGCCCTTGCTGGCAATCTGCATCCGACCGTCGGCATCGCAACACGCGCTGTTGCCTGCCCCTCTGTCGACTCCACTTCACTCGTTGAGGAACGGCGACTCGCAGCGATGCCGCCAGCGGAAGAGAAGGACCGCTTCTACAAGGTAAGCCGGAACACTTTAGTTATGAGAGAAAAATCGCGTTCACTTTCCGATTTACGTTACTTTCATCAAATAACGCTCAGATCCTCATTTCTCCCCCTCAATTCCAACCAAAGCGCACAGTAGCAGGCCAGGGTAGCCTGCCTCGTGCTGTTGTTGTTGTTGTTGTTGTTAGCCTTACAAAAGATGGCACGTAACCACACTGGAGGATCGGCCAAGAATCTGGAGGCAGAGGTTGCTATTCACCTGTGCAGGTGCCCACAAAAGTTTTCGGAACGTCGAAATCATAAAAATCCCGAATTTTCTAGCTACGCAGAGGCACGGAGAGGCATTAAGAAATGCACCGTGATGTTCGCGGAGAAAGGTACGGAGTTGAACTTCCAAGTCGTGGATGCGTACCTAAACTGCTCATCAAATAAAGCTCAGATTCTCATTTCTCCCCCAATTCCAACCAACAGCGCGCAGTAGAAGGCCAGGGTAGCCTGCCTCGTGCTGTTGTTGTTGTTGTTGTTAGCCTTACAAAAGATGGCACGTACCCACACTGGAGGATCGGCCAAGAATCTGGAGGCAGAGGTTGCTATTCACCTGTGAAGGTGCCCACAAAAGTTTTTGGAACGCCGAAATCATAAAAATCCCGAATTTTCTAGCTACGCAGAGGCACGGAGAGGCATTAAGAAGTGCACCGTGATGTTCGCGGAGAAAGGTACGGAGTTGAACTTCCAAGTCGTGGATGCGTACCTAAACTGCTCATCAAATAAAGCTCAGATTCTCATTTCTCCCCCAATTCCAAACAACAGCGCACAGTAGAAGGCCAGGGTAGCCTGCCTCGTGCTGTTGTTGCTGTTGTTGTTAGCCTTACAAAAGATGGCACGTACCCACACTGGAGGATCGGCCAAGAATCTGGAGGCAGAGGTTGCTATTCACCTGTGAAGGTGCCCACAAAAGTTTTTGGAACGCCGAAATCATAAAAATCCCGAATTTTCTAGCTACGCAGAGGCACGGAGAGGCATTAAGAAGTGCACCGGGATGTTCGCGGAGAAAGGTACGGAGTTGAACCTCCAAGTCGTGGATCCGTACCTAAACTGCTCATCAAATAAAGCTCAGATTCTCATTTCTCCTCCAATTCCAACCAACAGCGCACAGTAGCAGGCCAGGGTAGCTTGCCTCGTGCTGTTGTTGTTGTTGTTGTTGGCCTTACAAAAGATGGCAAGTACCCACACTGGAGGATCGGCCAATAATCTGGAGGCAGAGGTTGCTATTCACCTGTGCAGGTGCCCACAAAAGTTTTTGGAACGCCGAAATCATAAAAATCCTGAATTTTCTCGCTACGTAGAGGCACAGAGAGGCATTAAGAAGTGCACCGGGATGTTCGCGGAGAAAGGTACGGAGTTGAACCTCCAAGTCGTGGATCCGTACCTCAACTGCTCATCAAATAAAGCTCAGATTCTCATTTCTCCCCCAATTCCAACCAACAGCGCACAGTAGCAGGCCAGGGTAGCCTGCCTCGTGCTGTTGTTGTTGTTGTTGTTAGCCTTACAAAAGATGGCAAGTACCCACACTGGAGGATCGGCCAAGAATCTGGAGGCAGAGGTTGCTATTCACCTGTGCAGGTGCCCACAAAAGATTTTGGAACGCCGAAATCATAAAAAATCCTGAATTTTCTCGCTATGTAGAGGCACAGAGAGGCACGGAGTTGAACCTTCAAGTCGTGGATGCGTACCTAAACTACTCAGAAAATAAGTTTCGTTGCAATTTTCCTGTTAAGAAAACTTTTGGGGGCACCGGCACATAGTAAAGGCAGAAAAAAAGCACGCGGGAGATCGACACCGGTGTATTCTACCTCAAGTAGGGCATGGGCTGAAAAGGGATGAGACTTTGGATGAAAAAGAGAGAAAAAAAAGGAATAATTGATAAAGTCAAAATGCAATAATGCGTAGAAAAATATTGTAACTTCGGCCTGACCCTTTGAGAGCCCTTCTTCATTTTGCTGTTATAACCTAACCAAAGTGAATACGCTTTTCTTCGTGTTTATTCGACGCAGTCACGGTTGAGGCTTGCGCAGTTTCTATTTTCTTTTTTCCCGGGAGGCATTGTAAACGAAAATTGGTTGTACGTACACCAGCATAATTAATTGACCTGATGTTGTTAGGCGCAAGGAAGACTGGCGTAAGCTCAATTATATAAGGAAGAGAAGGGTCGCGATGATCAAACCAATCGCCTGACTTCCACAAATCGGGTGGTTTCCTCTCAGCGGCATCACGCGACCACCTGAGCATTTCCAGGTGTTGGTAATCGTCTGACCTTGCGGTACGAATTCAAATTGGACGCGCCTTTTGATATCAGTTTACAAGATGAGAATTTGAATCGAGTTATTGGTTCTTCTTCTCGATGGACGCCCGGGTCAGGGTTGGTCTTCGGGATTCATAACACCAAGTCTCAACTGAGAAACAT
The DNA here is from genome assembly GCF_052857255.1 of Amblyomma americanum. Taxonomy (NCBI): domain Eukaryota; kingdom Metazoa; phylum Arthropoda; class Arachnida; order Ixodida; family Ixodidae; genus Amblyomma; species Amblyomma americanum. Next base: position 32,877,647 of record NC_135498.1, on the reverse strand, counting down.
TTGCCTGTCTAAAAACTTATTTCGAAGCCTCTGGAAGCATTATGCCGTTTCGCCAGCTGTTTTTTATTAAAGAGCTCGATACACGTGTCTCTTTCCATCACGCCCCTCCTCACAAAACCGACGAGAAGGTGACAAAGCCCCAAGGAAAGGAACTCTGGGGGCAATCCTCGGTTTTTTTGTTTAAATGCATTAGCAGCCAAACGTTAATTATAACCGAGGTTGACACACTAAAGTTCGTAATATCCAGATTAACAAACGAAAGTTCGTTATATCAGAGGTTAACACAAGAAATGTCGTTCTATTCAAGGTGGCATATTAAAGCTAGTGACATCGGAGGTAATGCGCTAAGTTCGTACTATATAGACCTTTTCACGACCCTCAGGAAGAGCGGTCGTCTGGGCTGTGGGGAGAACGTGATGAAGCGAAATCCTCAACTTTTTTCGGCACGTCGAGCACAATCCATTGTGCGATATGGAGGCGCCCATGGACCTGTTCGTGAAAAGGTTTATATACTAAGTTCATTCGTAGCCCGGTGGGCAGGTTGCCACCTGTTAACCGTGGCAGGTGCTCCACCTGCCACTGGGTACTGACTGACGGCGCTCGCCATTGAGTCTTGCACTGACCCCTGTAATGCTAAAGAATTATTAAAATGCACTGATCTCGAGAGTTTTTATTACGACGCCAGTCCACAACACCGCTCAGTCAACTGGCTCAGAGGGCAGTGCAGGGTTGACAAAAGGTCCGCAGATCATAGGGTCTCCACCCTAGCCGCGAGTGCAGCACACAGAATCCGAAACTATTTGGACGGTGAACAGGAGTCTCGCCTCATCCCTGAGGAGCGTGTTAGCCTAATAAGAGCAATAAGTTACATGCTATTCAGTTCAGAAACAGACCCCGTGGCCTGGAAAGTTCTGGCCAGCCGGACACCTCCCGGCTAACCTCCCTTCGGTATCAAAAAAAGTAATTGCTCCAATTTAGCACCACCTCCCTCCTCCCCAGGAATGTCGCCATGAAGTGCTATGCAACAAACATTGAAGCAATTAGTGGTCGCTACATAGCTGTCTCCCTTCTTAAAATTTGAAACATGCGTTGGGGATGTTCTCGGCCACAGGAACGATACAGGTGAGGTTAATCACAATAAGTTTTCTCTTGTTCCATAATCGTAAGCCGCAAAGCTTTACATAAAGTCTTCGCACAAATACAGATACCGGAGGATTTAATAATGTTTCTGAAACGTTGTTAGTAAAATTTAGTAAAAGTGATCTAAAGTACATGGCATGCGTAACGTGGAAATGCGCGCGTGTGATCAACCAGGTCCGTCTCTCTGACAGCGCAGGCAACACGTTCGGCGATAAAAGCAATGGCTGCCATAAGGTAGTCGCACATCAGACATCAGAAGCCACGCCCTAGAAAGTAGGTGTTTAAGGAGCATTGAGGATAACTCCATCCAATTGATGCTCTTAGTAAAATTCAACTGTGACTGTTTCTGCAACTGTTGACGTTCGCTCTGGCGCAGATGGCATCATCATAGCTTGAAGATTTTTGAATTGCAAATTGATTGTGTTTTTCTTCCACTACTTGATTCAAACTCATGCCTTTGATGCTGACGATGAAACTGCATTGAAATGAGTGATCACGGGCGGGAAAAGGTTGGCGGAGTGCTGTAGGCTCAGAGATCCGTGAAGAAAGTGAGTACGTCATCGCAGTTTGGCTGTGAAAGTGACCGGTGGCGGCAGCGCCTGTGTTTTATTTTCTCACCTTTTCTGTCGGCCAGTCTGTGAAGGAGTCTCCTTGCAAGCCACATATGCGATATATTTGCCAGCGACGACTTTTATGCGCACATAATTCGTTTTACCTGAAATCGCCGGTATGTTGGTGTGCCCGGAAATAGGCGGGGTATCACATTGGAGGAAAGGTTCGAATCAGCGCAGACCCCGAGATTGCGCTTTATAGTTACTGGACGCTTATCTCTCTCCCGCCAGTTGGTTCCAGAAAAGCTAACGACATCTTTCCATTGATATACACCACAAAATCATGTCTTTCGTGTTCATTTGCTTGGCGTTATAACGTTGTCTCGACGACACATGTGAGCATGCATTTTTGCAAAAGTGGCTTAGCAAGAAAAGGACAACTGCGCAATGGACCACGTGAACGATATTTCCAGGCATGGTACACATAAGACCAGGATGAGACAGCCATACACGCCCACAGCTTGCTGCCCCAATTCGCGTTGCTGTTTTTCATCTTACTCCGGGGATAATGCACTCCGACAAACACCAACAAGAAACGCACACCCCTGAGGAACCACAGAATGTATTATTCCCCGCAGATCTAACCCGCCAACATGCAAAATTATAACTAAGCACCCTCTTCCTGACATATTCTGGGATAGTCTAGAACCAATGAAAGTTAGTTGCCAAAATCACGAAAAGTAAATTTATTCCTGTTTTCGGACCAGCATGCGTTGGTGACTCTTGCAGCTTCTTCACATGAAATCATTACGTAAGGTTGCGCTTAATGCATTAAGCTATTCATGGTCTTCTCACGCCATCATATTCCTCTGTGTAGTACAGTTCATGTTTCACACTTGAACACTTAATAAACCATAATCGAAAAGTTCAGAAAATTCCGCCAGGCTGTATTTAAATTAAAGCCACTAAATAATCATAACTACACGCGGCTTTGTAGCCGTGTGGCTACGTTGAGGTGGGTGTTTATTGTAATTATTCACTTGCTTACTGAATCTACCTTTTCAAGCACAGCCTGTTAATGCAGTTGTAGTTCGTCGTGAAGCAGCAGCAAGTAAAAAGGAAACAAACTTTGAGACTGCCCCAGGAAGGCCGCATGTATGCTGTTTTGTTTGATGCGCGCGCGCGCGCGCGCGCGCGCGTGTGTGTGTGTGTGTGTGTGTGTGTGTGTGTGTGTGTGTGTGTGTGCGTGTGCGTGTGCGTGTGCGTGTGCGTGTGCGTGTGTGTGTGTGTGTGTGTGTGTGTGTGTGTGTGTGTGTGTGTGTGTGTGTGTGTGTGTGTGTGTGTGTGTGTGTCGCTAAACCAAAACGCTTACGGCAACGAAAGAGCCCTAGTTGCATTACATTCCGTTTGCAGAACAACGCCAGGTTTCCAGGAAAAGTTGTGCTTTAAACAAGTGAAATGCTCTTACTGCTGCTTCATAAACACATTTGTTTATGTTACACAGTTGAGGGCGTGCTGAAGCGCTCCTCGTTGAAGACAAAGTTTGTTTGTTTCTGGGCATTCCGCTTCGTCTCGGCCTGGCTAATGCGAAGGAAGCTACAGGGGCAAGACCTTGCGTACCGTATACATCGCACGCAAAGCGCAAAGGTTTACGCCCCGAAATTTCGCACTTTTTTACCCTCTATTTGGAATGCACGCCGGTAAACGCGTGCTCAACGCTTTTACAAGAGGTCTTGCTACTTTAGTTAATTTACTTTTAGTGAAGCGAGATTATGAAATAAAGACACCAATGTGTACAGAGGCGTTCTCCAGAGGCCCTTCAAGTTGATGTGCTTAGGCCTACGTAAATATTTTGCGATTGCACACAGACTACTCCAAGAAGTTTTCGTCAACTATTCGCAAGAAACTTGACACCAAGAAGATCGTGTCCGCCACAACACCCAACAGCGTGAAAGCTCTTCGCAGCGACGAACCTTGAGGCCACGGAGATACGCCGTAATCGCGGCAGAGTAGTGTTCGCCTAAAACTCGGTGTAAACAAGAGCGGCGCAATCCGACTGGAGTCTAGCTCTTTGGCCTAGTGTAACGGGGGTGTGCTGCGTCCGCCCGATAGTATATCGCAGGAAGCAGGCACACTTTAAAGACTCCAGCTCGTTAAAAGCCCCCTCGTCTCCGGTTCAACGAGCGAGTTTAGCATTTCGCTGGCGCCGCTAGATGACTCCTCAAGCCTTGGAGGAAAACAGCCGCCAGCGAGGGGGAACAAAAAAAGTAACCCAATTAGGTAATCAGTCAGCCCTTTCGGTACGGGCGCCGGCAGACATATCCAAGTATGGGCGGTCAAGGACAGTGTCAAGTCAATGCTTCAACGCCTCGCCAGCTCGCGTTGCCCCGGAGCGGTTGCCGCAATAACAGCGCAGACATAAAGAAGAAGGAATGTGTATCAACTAAATGTGAAACCTCCGGCGAAGGTCGGTGGCGGCCGCAGTCGAGAGGATGTCAAGTGGCTGAATGAAGTGGCGTCCGCAGTAATCCGAAGATAGCGCATACGGGCTGCCCGGCCTCCGCTGAGCAAAACAAATTCTCGCTCTCTCCCTCACTGGGTCCCTCCCTCTCCTTAAGTTGAGCCACGGAGCCTGCCTAGCCAGCCTTGTCGGTCAGTGCGTGCCGTCTCGAGCGCCGAGGAGCCGTCCTCTGTCAAAGGGTTTTCGCGTGACAGACAATTAGTCAAAACAATCCCAGTCATCGGCGCGGAACGAAGGGTCAGATAAACAGAGAAAAAGCTTGCGCCAGGAGGCGGGTGCAGTGTCTTGAGCGTATCCAAGAGTTCGCGGCGCCGGCGAGGTGAGGCTGCAGGGGGTTATTTTAATCGCCCCGCGTTACCCCCAAGAGCGGCATTTGTCGAGTCTGAAGTGGCCCTGTCTGTGAGGCAGCGCCCACATCGTCTTCAGTCGCCGGCAGCGTTGTTGCGCCCCGCGAGTGTTCCGGCTCCGTGGATAGCCAGCTGGCTGCAAGATATTTCTGTCCGGCAAAGAAACAAAATACCATGGCGGATCGTCACGACAAGGAAAAGATCTACAAGGTAAACTAATCGATGGGCTCGTTCTGAGCATCATTTGTTATTCTCCCTTTGCCGCCTTTTGCCCCCGACTTCATGGTATGCAGCTGGTCTATGTTAATGGTAACCCGTCTCCTTGCCGGAATGCATTCCGCTTGCCAAGTCGCTTCGCCTCTTCCTAATGACCGTATAATCTCCAGCAGCATGTGCAAGGACATGCAATAAGTATTCGAACGCAGAGAGCCGCGCTGGCGATTCATCCTTCGCTAACTCGTCAGCACAGAACCTCAGATGTATGATTTACGTTTACGATTTCATAGCAGTCAGTATAATGTAGCCGGCCCGGTCTTGTGAAATTTGGAGTTCTTTCTTTTGGGGTGCACTGTGGACACCACTGGTGTGCCATCATGGTAGTTTCGTGCTTGCGTTAATGCAGTTATCTTGTAAATCCGGTGGTAATTAACGAAAATCGATCTCAAAAACTCGCGTTATACTATATATGATAGGCTTTTCAGACTTATAGCTGAGAAGTGCGAGCACTGTTTGTAGGATTCAGATACAAATAGCTATCATAACTATTGGGGTCATTTTGTTGCAATCTTTATAGTTACTCTAGTCCTTCAAGTTTTCGCAAAATCTCTTGGGACACGGCTTACTCAAGTGGAGATATTAGGACGCATATCACGATAATCTTTTCTTCTGCCAATCACAAAGTAGCTGAGTTGAATGTGGATGTATACTCATGTAAATTCACTCAGCCCGTGTTCTGACATCAAGTGTACTCCAGAAAGACTTACGCGAGTCATGCTTTCGGCGTTGACCCTACACGGCTTTTGCAGTTTTTATTTTATTTAGTAAATGTGCGAGTGACCCTTTTACATGTTTGCTTTCCGCATCTTCGTAGTAATTAACGACCAGAACCAGGGACGTCATTACCTACTGTTTCGTAGTAGGCTGTACATGCGAGTGGAAGATTTAGAGAGGTCCAAAAGAGCAGCCCATGGACAAAGAGAATAAGTGCCGTGTACTCGAAAATCAATCTCAGGAGCACGGGTTACACTAGGATAGCAAGGCTTTCCAGACTGAGAAGTGCGAGCGCTGTCTTTAGGCTGAAGAATAAACACTTCTAAGCCTGACTTTCACACATATTAAAGATGCTGTGTTCTTTCGTTCTACAGCGAGAGCTGTTAGGCGCCCGTCCCTAGCTGTCTCGTCGCCGTCGGCGTAACCGGTTAATGTCACAGTCAACCTGGGTCGCATAAGCCTACGGGTGGCTTTGTTTAGAACAGTTGCCTGCCAGTGGAGAGGTGCATCACGTGACCACAATACCAGTGCGCCTGCAAAACATCCCCAAAACTAAACGCCTAAACAGCTATCGCTGCACCTGGCGTTACACAGCCGTAACCATCCTCTGTTTTTTTTTCTTGTTTGCATTGCCTGTTGAAGCTTCAGAGAAAACGAGCTGTAATTATTGCCCCAAGCTCTTCGCCCACAACAGCAGTTTAAGGTGTTTTCACTTATATTCTACGCTCGAATCACCTGTAATAGCGAAAACCAAATGGTTCCCTACCTGTCAGTTAGATATAGCAAAGAACGTTGCAATGCACTAATTTGCATGAAAACCGTGACTGCTAGCCGACCGTATGCGTCGTTTTTATTCTTGTCTAGGCCTCATACGGCTCAACATATGTAAAATATACTGTTTGCTTATGGTCATAAAGCATGCCGATTTTTTTTATGAATAGGGTCTTTTAGGTGAAAACAGTGCTTGCTTTATTCTGTATAGAGACAGAAAGTTTCAACAGAGCTAACCTATATAAGAGAAAATATTAGTCTATAAATAGAAATTCAAGTTATGTCTTAACGCAACCAAAGTTTCACAGTTATCTCGACGACTTTATTTTTCGTCTGAAAACAAATACAGAGCGAATTATTTCTTAAATTAAAAATTCAAGAAATGAGAGCGAATATTTTACTCGCGCCAATATGTGAGAAAGAAAATCCATTCAATAAGTTTCGACCCAATGCACGAATCATGACATTTGCGGAATATAGCACGCAGTTTCTTTTATATGAATGCTACATCCTAAGCTCTAACCATCTGTAAACCCTAACGAACAAAAGTAGCGTTTTCAATCTTCTGAAGCCCCAAAATCATTTAAAAAATATATTCGAACTCGCCAAATGCTGATACTTCATTAAAAGGCAAAATACGACGAATAGTCTTTTTTAATCAAAATTTGAACGCTAACAAAATTTGCACAAATTACGTACATGATCAACTGTTCAAGCCGCTTTGAAGTGCCACTGTGGGCAAAAAAGACAGCCCCGATACTGTCCGTATACCGCGCAGGCAAGTGCACTTCGCTGTTCAATCAGCAAAATAATATAAGAAAGGCTGGATGGTATAGTTATTTTTGTCCACAGAGAATATAGCGGCTGCGTCAACAGTTTTTACTTCTTACTCTACCACACCTCACATTATTACTCGATTAGCCTACAATCTTATATCCTTGCAAAGCAAGAATTTAAACTTTCTTTCTTTTTACAAGAACATTATTCCTTCGCCCCCCCCCCCCCTTAAGAACTGGAGCTTTGACAGTCTGCGTTCTTGTTCTCTGTCCTTATATTTAGCGCTTTCAGTATGACGTCCAATTCAATACAGCTCATTAAGACATCCGCTGATAAACCTGGCCGCTTTAGTCTCTTTTCCCCCAAATCAGTTCATTGGCGCACTATCGTATTTAGAGAAACGAATGTATAGAGCACTGAAGGCCCAAAACAAAAGCGTCTTTCACCACTCTGACAGAATCTCCGCTTCAGTCAGGCATTTGTTTCTTTATAATGGAAACTAGAGCAGTCTCTTGAATTCCCAGAAGCACGGCCGAATAAGATAGGGCAGGGCTCCAACTATAAATAGCAAGAATCCTCCCAAAATGAAAGCCTCAACAATCTGTGCAACGGAGTATCTAGCGAGCGAGTAGAGAAAGTCAGCGAGCGCTTCGCTTCTCGGAAGCCCATCCTTGTCTCCTACGTGCTCGCGCAGCATAACACGTCAGTCAACCGCTTTGTTTATAGGGGTACTTGTTCCCGCCCAGCGAACTGTCTTTCTTGAAGCAGCGACTCGGCACATACTAGGGGGGCCGTAGCAGTTCGCATCCTCTTCCCCACCGCACGGACGCGACCCGCATTTTGGACTGCAGCCAGCGGGCGAACAAAAGGAGAGGGGCGATAACCCCTTGAGTCGGTAGCTGCTTCGGCCTCTAGCTGCCTGGCGCGCAGTACGGAGCACGCGTATCGGTCTTGTCGGCGTGCCAGCACAAGGGGCGGTTCTAGCGTCGTTTCAGAGAATTACAGACACAGTCCAATATAGTCGGTCCTTTGTTCGCGTCGTCTCGAGAATGTTGCTGTCGTCTGAGTCGTTTTGAGTGTCAAGTAGATAGCGATCTGGCTCTATTTTCTTCTTGGGTTGCGCTGCTGATATGCTTGGCCGACGGAACTTGATAGGTGCATCAGAACATGCTGTGTCTGTCAAGCGATTCGATGGCCGAGTTGTGGGCAGTTCTCTCATAAATAAAGTAAATTTAAATGGCGCAAAGGAGCGAACACAGGAAGACGGAGAAATAGAAAGAGCGCCTTTTTTAGAAAGAGGCGCTCATTCAATTGCGTCGTTCAAATTTATTATGAAAAAATTTGCCAAACATCAAATACTTCTGAAGTGGTTCTCTCCTTCCCTGGAAACCTGTTTTGGTGGTCGTGGTTTCAGATAAAAGTTCTAAAATCTGCCCTGTTGCCGTGCAGCTCCTGCATTTTTGACATTAGTTTTAATTGTGAAGACTGATGAATATTGCAAGGCAACGTTATGAACATATTGACGGGAATGGTCTAATCTTCAGGTGGGTAGCAAAATCCTGAACATAATGTTTGTTCTGCGCTCGCACTCAGTAGTTAAGACTGCCATAAAAAAAAAGTGTCGCGTTTTTGACAATAAAAACAAGAAAACTACAGGCGTCTCTATGCGAGACCTGCGGTTATATAGATTGTTATTGTGCGGTCTTACTATACTCGAAAAGTTACGTTCATAATGCTTTTCCCGTTAAAAATGCGCGTGTTCAGAGTCCCTGGGTATGATAAGCGATGACCGCAGACCCGTACATTAAACGAGCTTATCGTGCTACTGGAGGACAAGAAACTCGTTTCATGAAAAGAGAACTGGTTTTTTTTTTTAAGTCACCGCTTCGAAGAGTACGAAAAACCGGTAAAAGGAGTATTATATGGAACACAATGAACAAGAGTTCCAGAAATTTTAAAATAAAACACCAACTCAACGATTATTAATAAAAAAAAAAGAAAATTAATGCCAGCGTATCGCGCCGCAAGCAACGTGCAGGGCTGCCCTCCTCCTCTAGCAAAGAAGAAATCTCACTTTCAGCTAAGATTCCCAATCCTCTAGAACAATGATTATGCTCTGACTAGGTCAGTGTTATTGAACGTTATTTTCAGTGGTCTTTGGTTAACTCAAGCAAAAGAGTTGACAAGAGAATATCAGAAAAACCTGTTACCTGTAAAACGTCGAAAGAAATCTAAAAAGAAAAAAAACTTGGATATGGTGGCAGTACAGGTGTGGTCAGAATGGGTTAGGTAGAGTTTAGTTCTTCGCAAGTCACAATTTTCAAGAAGGCAGTGTTTGAATTAAACAACTGCAAATACGTTCACGCAGTTCGGCGAGCGGTTCTCGGGCACCAAGACGAAATGCGGAGAGCCTCAGGACTACGAGGCCCTTCGTCAGAAATGCCTGAAGTGCCAGGAGCTCTTCGAGGATCCAGAGATGCCCTGCGGCAAAGAGACCGCGTGGGGCACCATGAAACCCGAATTCGAGGTCGTCTGGAAGAGGCCCTCGGTGAGACTACGAAATCACCACGTGTCGATTCCCAGGTCAAAGCTGCACATTGAACTTGAAGCATGATTAAACGCTATACCAAGAGCATGTGTATCGGGTGTTTAACCTAAGATGTTTTCCAATTTTTTTAAATATGCTTTTTATAAGAGCGCTTTTTTGCGCCTTAGCATTGTCACTGGTATAGCACATCAGAAAAAAGCTAAGACGTGCTAACGAGTAGGTTTGTTAACTAATATTGAGTAGTGAACTTTTTTACTATTGTTGTCATTCTGCAAACTTATTTACAGGCCTCTAGGCTGCCATAAGTCATATCCGAGTCAATTTTTAGAATTTCGAAAATGCAATTACCCTCGAGGCTGGGACCCAACTAATTTTGGTTATTTCGACGGGTTACGTGCACTGGATGGGTTGTTTTGCCTGCAATCGTTTCGTATGGGCATGTTTTCAGCTGCGATGGAGGTAAAATTTGTAAACGAAAAAAGAAGAAATTAAAAGGATGAACTGAAACGCTAGAAAATGCGGCCCGGCCCTATGTGTTGTTCTGATTAGTTTCCTACTGCTCTGCATTTTCGACAGTGCGAAACCATATGCGTTCATCCCTTTGCGCCGCTTGCTGATGCAGCAAAAAGATTGCAAACTCGATTATACCGCAGATTATAAAAAAAAAAGTTGGGAATTATGAACATTGATTTTAATGGCGCAAGGGCATTAAAGACATATGCAACTTACTGAAAGCAGAGTATAATTTATGGGATATTTCGGGAAGGATACCAATTAATTTCCAGAAGTCTCAAATCGCATTTAAAGTGAGGCAGAGGTGAGCACTAATAGAAAAATTAGCATGCAAACCATTTCCTTCATGGCTAACATTACTGTTAGACATATACTTATGAAAATCAACCAGTTTTCATGTTTACACGCTATATTTTTGTTCGTTTTGTTGTCTCTCTATTGAACGGTACGCACACTCTCTTGCAGGAGATATGCGACAAACCAAGGTTCCTGAAGGGAGGTTTTAGTCGCTTCGATGTCCAGCAAGGTGGCATGGGTAAGCAATTTTGCCTGTCCATCATGACCAGTTGGGTGTTATGAAGAAAGATAACACTAACTTAATACTTGGATAACTAGAGATACGAATTGTTATGAAGCCATTTTTAGGCACGTTCTACCAGATCGACATACGTCTCTGCAGCTGAAATATATGATGGGCAAGGTGTGGAGCATTGAAGAACGCTTATAGATGTACGTACTTTGCCGTAACCGCCACATCGGAACTGGCATTTTCACATGTGTGCGAACGAAACTCTTCAAGCACGATATACGGTTAGCGTAATGGCTTCCTAAATAAATTTTAAATGTCATGTAAAATTAAGACGATGTTACGCGCTCAAGCTTATTTTAGCTGCGAAAGAAAAAGCTCAAAGTTCAAAAAGAACGTTGAGTAAGTCCTTGGGGCCAATTCCAGAGTCTGGCTCAAAGCTCACTGAACAATCTCTACAAACAACCATACCAATTAATGCTATTCTTTCAATGCGTTAACCTTAGAACCTCCCTTAGCGGAAAATCGTTCGCAATTGGCGTCTGGCTTGTGAAGCTTTGGGTGAGAAGAAGCAAAGTGAAGAGAGGGAAAGTACGAGAGGAAAAAGGAAGGTCAGATAATGGAAGGAAAGTGGAGAGAAGTAGAGAGGGCAAGTGGATGGCGGGAGACAGGTGGCGAGAGTGGAACCGTGGTCGCCAAGCAGAGACAAGGGGTGGGGAGAGGTGAAGGGTTCCGGTGTAGCACCGTGGTTGCTGGATTGAGTCGGGTGTGTGGAGCGGGGGCACAGCTTGTCACGCGGTAGCTGATGGACTGGACCTCCCCACCCCTCGCTCTCACTGGGCAACACTAATGCTAACGAATACTCTACCGCATGAATCCCATAGATCATCTGTGACTTTATTTTTGTATTTTCGCCAGGCAATTGTTGGGTGGTGGCATCTATGGCAACGCTGACCTTGCACGACAAGCTGTTCAAGAGAGTGGTTCCCGAGGGTCAGAGCTTTCATAAGGACCAGTACGCCGGCATCTTCCACTTCCGGCTGTGGAAGGCCAACCGATGGATCGACATCGTCATCGACGACCGTCTTCCGTACAACAAGGACGCCGACTGTCTGGCTTTCATCTCTTCAAACTCGGAAAACGAGTTCTGGAGCGCCCTCCTGGAGAAGGCTTACGCCAAGTGAGCGATACTCAAGCCACATTGCATGTTTTTTCATCAGCCGCATGCAATGAAGAATGGAAAAAACTTACAGAGGCCCCCTAGCCAAAAGATGACAGGCGTAGCTGTATCGCCCCCCGAACCCCCTCTACTTGACTGGAAGACTTCCTTCCTTCCTTCCTTCCTTCCTTCCTTCCTTCCTTCCTTCCTTCCTTCCTTCCTTCCTTCCTTCCTTCCTTCCTTCCTTCCTTCCTTCCTTCCTTCCTTCCTTCCTTCCTTCCTTCCTTCCTTCCTTCCTTCCTTCCTTCCTTCCTTCCTTCCTTCCTTCCTTCCTTCCTTCCTTCCTTCCTTCCTTCCTTCCTTCCTTCCTTCCTTCCTTCCTTCCTTCCTTCCTTCCTTCCTTCCTTCCTTCCTTCTTACCTGTCCATCTTCCGCTTACCTGTCCATGCTTTCTTGCACCTATATGCACAAGTGCTTACACTTTCCTACGCTTGTGACTGCCTAGATGAATGACACTCCTTGTCACTGTTCGTGACAGGCTGCACGGCGGCTACGCGGCGCTCACCGGAGGCAGCGGTATCGAAGCCATGGGCACGTTCACGGGAGGCCTCACAGAGCAGCTGGTGCTGCAACGCCCGCCAAAGGACATGTTCAAGACCATTCAGAAGAGCCTGGAGAGGAACTCGCTCATCACGTGTTCCATCCTTGTAAGCACCTTCACATGCAGCCCATCTCACGTGTGAATTGCAACGCTGACGTCGGGCGCCGTGTGTGGCATACTAGCCGTATAGGAGGCCATGCCCCAGAAAGAAAATTGGTTGGGGGAGTTTTGACGCCCCATCAAGTTTACCATTCTTTACTTAGGCAAGCATAAACTGAGCAAAACAACACCGAATACGCCGAACTTCCAACTACGATCTCACTGTCTACCTCAGGCAAATAAAGACCTCCGCCACAGCCAAACAAAACGACCATACCATACGGTACTTAAAGAGCTGGAAATCTACGACATTGAGCAAATTATCACCGAAGCTGGCTGAGATATGTTGGAACCGCTGGAAACGGGCAATCTTCAACAGAATGAAGTGAGGGATGGGATATATTACAGGGGCTCTGAGTGACGATCTTGCCAATAAATCAGACACCTCGTTGAATTAGACACACGAATGATCACGTACCCAGAAGAAATGGAGATCTCAGACTTCGGTGTTGATTAAAACTTGGCTTGTTTCTTCTCCTTTTTGCTTCGATGCTAATGTCCACTTTTGACTACCGACTCCCCATTGTGCACTGGTGGAGATAATTTCACTCATCCTTTACATCCACCCCCCCCCCCCCCCCCTGGGAATATTATTATCTATCTCTCTGTTTTCAGGAAGAGGAAAAAGGTATTAAGGGACTTGTTGCTCTTCACGAATACAGTCTCACTGGCACTGCTGAGGTAAGTACCCTACCCTTCCATCCGTAGTTGCAACGAAATGGCAGATCACTGCTAAAGCTGTGTTCCTGTGCAGGTGACACTGCGCCTGTAGGTTCGGTTTGTAATCATTCATCCGGCGTTGTAGGTTTAAGGAGCGGAAGCCTAGCTTGATCGCTCGGATACTCGTCCATTTACGAGCTCAACGCCTGCGTAAACATAACGGAAATAAAAACGCAGAAAAGAAAAACTTTTGGATCACTTTCAGCTTGCTGTGGTTCGGGCAGATAGCGATCGTTTAACATCGTGTATGCAAACACTTGTGAATTATTATGGAAGCTTATCATATTGCCAGTAACCCTTGGGAATCGATAACTCCATCTCTCGAACTACAATGGAATATCAATTTTGACGACAATTGAATTTTTTCGAAGGCTGCTAACGTGGCAAACCTCAAAATTTTCGTTCACTTTTAAGGTTAAGCGCAAGAAATGCACCAAACTCTCTGCCGCATATGCGTTTACGTAGGTACAATTCCGCTCACATAAATCTTGAGCAGAAATTTCATGCATTCGCGCCTCATCTCCGAAATTTTTGTTTAGGAACTGACAGGACAGTGCTTGGGAATTAAGAGGAGAAGAAGGTGGGAGTGATTTTATTGCGAACGTAAATGAGGCACACATTAGATGCGAGCGTAGGCAGAGTTCGTAGCGTTTTGGTAACAGTGTATATCTCAAGGGATTTACATTTATCCTTACAGATTTCCGTGGATGGAAAGAATGTGCACCTCATTCGGCTCAGAAATCCGTGGGGATCCGGCGAATGGAAGGGTGCTTGGTCCGACAAGTAAGAACTCTCGAACCGCCAGTGATGTTGGCACACAATTTCGTGGTTGTGCACTCAACCAGAATGTTGCAATACCACTCAGGGTTCGTTCAGAATGAGAAATGTGTCTTTTTATGTGAAGAACCGAGGATCTCAGGAATAAAAATGAATACAGCTTGCTGAACATATAGCACCCCTTCCCGCACCATGAGCAGCTTTCCGGGAGGGGATGGATAGATGGTAGATACATAGGAGCGTCCCCTTCAAAACGGGGTAGTGGCAGTGGCCACCACCTGGGAGTTCTTTATTTTTATTCAACTGTATTATAAATTGGTCGTAAAATTCGCCATTTTCTTTAAACACGTTTTCAGTCATACACATCGAACTTTCTGTCACAGCATCGAGGCACCCTATATTTGACTAGGCGAGGAGGAGAGAGACTTAATGAAACAGGAGAAGTCTGCGTGGTCCCATGTAAAGCCTCTTGAGGGGCTTTACACATGCAGCGCCTAGCGCCATCTGTTGGCCGACGGTAGCAAGCACCGCGTAACTCAAAGGATAAATTGAAATGGGACATGACGAATATCATGCCCTACTCTTGATCGTCGCTACAGAATCTGGCCTACAAAATATTTCCTGGGCTCCCACCAACCGTTTCCGACGGCCGTAGAAAATCAAAGGGATGTATACCCTGCATTCGAAATCTTTATGCTGTTTTTCAGTGTCGAGCGCCACGCGACCAGTGGTGGCAGCCGTGCGAACTAGAAGCGTTTCTCCAGATTTCCTGGACTTCAGCTACTGGAAGTGAGGTCTCGTTGATCACGCACCGCACTTACTTACCATTAAAACGCAACTTTTTTTTTTTTTCGGAAAACTCAACACCGCCTGCGTGCGTGCTTAATATTCTGTACCGGCAGATGTCGTTTTGTTGGAGACGCTAGAAGCTCAACTAATTCGCTGCGCTTTTCGCGCCTTGTAAGTTTTGATTTTTCGAACATAAAAATCTAGTGAGCGTTAAATGGGGTAATTTTCCCATTTTGGCGCGTACATTTTGCGAACGCGCGAGCCCTGAAAGGCAAGGAAACAGCGGACAGTATAGTCAACAAGCTGCCAACAGCAATCTGACGTACGCAGCAGCGCTGAGAACCATGTGAATACAACATGGCTTTGTTTTCAACTTATTTTTTAATTTTATTTTGGACACTGCCTGGAGCAGTAGGTTTTGTTCAGGATTATGGAGTTTAACGTCCCAAAGCGACTCGGGCTATGAGGGACGCCATAGTGGAGGGCTCCGGGTAACTTCAACCTCCTGGGGTTCTCTGACGTGCACAGCACACGGACCTCTAACATTTCGCTTCCATCGAAATTCGTACGCCGCGGCCGGGATCGAACCCGCGTCTTTCGGGTCAGCAGCCGAACACCGTAACCACTGAGCACCCGAGCAGGTGCTTGGGACAGTACAAGCAAGAGAAGGCACAAGAGGTAACGGAGCAGGCGGCTTAAGAATCGATTCGGAACTGAAAGTTTTATTTCAGAAAAAAAAAATCAGGCAGTAATTCAGCGCAATAGAAAGGAGCCGAAAACATACAACCAAGAAAGACAGCATCAAAAATGGCTGCTCACGAGGCACCCACTACTCCTACCCAAATAAGTTGCAAAGTGTATCGAGCGCCTTGCCTAAAACCCAAATGCGAAAGTTAGAACACCGAACCGGTTGACTGCGACTAAATACACCAATGCACAGTGAATTCTTATCATGCATGCATTCACTCGACGACACCGGTCTATAGGACATTGAGAGAAGATGATCGTAGGAACTGATGCGCGCCTGTGCCGTCATAAGCGCCGATTGACTGTCTTTTAGCTTCCACATAGGATAGTTTTCTTTCTTTCTCTCTATCTCTCTTGATGCAACTGAACACTTCGAGGGCCCGACGATTCTGAACTAACCTGTCGGCTCGCAGGTCCAAGCAGTGGAACCAAGTGAGCGAGGAAAAGCGCAAGCAGGTTGGCCTCGTCATTAAAGAAGACGGAGAATTCTGGTGAGCTCGCAAGTTCCACCACGCCGACTAGTCCGATAGAGAGCGGTATTAAAAGAAGCCGGGGACAGTATTTTGAAAGTATTCTTATGTGATCAATTCATCTGCCTCTTAAGCGTTGGTCATCACCATCACTGATACAGCAAGGCTAGCGACCGACACTGTATGTTGATCATCAACACCCGACTGATAAGACGACGGGATGTACGAATAATTCATGAAAATAATCACCACAAATACAGACCCTGCGTAAGAACACTCGCTCTACATATACACTCAAAACAGATGGCCCCATGACAACTCCTCAAGTGTTTCGGCTTGTTTGAGCAGGGCTAAAATAGATGGGAGTGCTCAAGATCTTGAATGTGTTACTATTGCAGTATGCCAGAAGTGCAAATATATCTAACCAAACTCGTAAGACCCACTAGAAGAAGGCGCTTCCTGAAGCGTTTCCGGTCCAAATCACTGAGACAAAACAGTGATGCATGTGCAGCGTTTCTAAAAATTACTTCAGGCCACACGGTTTGTTTCTTCAGCCTTGCAGTAGAGCACTTATGCGGGCAGAACCCTTACCTTCCCCTTTTAAGAACTTTAAAGTAAACTCTGTGGGCCGAAGAATTTTGAGCAAGGCTGTACAGAAGATCCTTTCTCTACGAGTTCATGCTTGCTGACTAAACACTATACTGTCCGCTTCCAATTTACTTTTTTTGTGCGATATTTGCATGAAGGAATTTGTCCGCTCTGAAAAACGTGGCTTTCAGTATAGGTCAAATGCCTTAACCAAAATATTTCTCGTTCGTTTGTGCAATGTAGTGTGTCTTTTCGTTCCAAGTGTATTTGATCTCACTGATATTTATATAACCATAAATATATCGATGCGATATGATTAGTGTGGCTCCGTCTGCAGGATCTCGGAAGAGGATTTCATCGAGTGTTTCCAAATGGTCGACTTCTGCCACCTGGAGCCCGATTCTGCCCTTGGGGAGATCAAAGAAGGTGGCGCGAAGAAAAAGTGGGAGATGGCCAAGTTCGAAGGCTCATGGGTGCCCGGAGCAAACGCTGGTGGTTCAGATACTGACGACATGGGTACGTCCAGATAATGCACAGGACTCATCGGCAGCCTGTGAATAGCACGCGCACGTCAGGCAATGGGCGCCAATAGAGAAAGTGCTTCGAAGACTGCTGATCCCTTAATTGTATTGCATAAGAGCTGCCCGTTGGCTATTAGGGCGCCGTAGTCGAGGGCTCCGGATTAATATCAACCCCCTGGCGTTCTTTGACGTGCACTGACATCATACAACACAAAGGCGTTTTTGACTTTTACATGCCTCTAAACGCCTCCACTGCTGCCAGGATCGTTCCCCGCGTCCTTGAGCTAAGCACACGAACGACATAGCCACCAAGTCACCGTGGCGGGTAACGTGGTGATGCGGAACTATATAAGGTGACATTAGAATTCATTAGCGCTTCAGTTCTTTTCCTTGTGCGAAGGACATCTGCGGTTACGCATGCTGCCTCAATAGGAAGGAGCAGGCGTACCATAGCAAATTAACCATTGCATGTGCGGTGTAGCTGCTTGCCGCGCATGGGCATGTACTTTTCGATCAAGATTTCTCTCTAGCTTTCCTTAACAGTGGCCTACACTGAGTTCTGATGGCGGAATTAATGCATTCTCCCAAGTCTGTCGGAACTTTAGGGCCATGTACCCACTCACAGAAATACGTATGTATGCGGCAATAAGTCCCCTCTGAGCACACAAGCCAGTTAATGGTGGTTTCAAAATATATACCGAGGTGTGTATTATATATAACGCATTCTTGGCACGCTGTGCGTGAACTGGCAACAGACGCCGCGAAAGCTGAGGAAAATGAATGTGTCGCTCTTTGGTCCTGCAGAGAGGTTCGCCAGCAACCCGCAGTACATGATAACCCTCCACGAGCCGGACGACGAGGACGTGGACGGCGAGTGCACGGTCATCGTGGCGCTGCTTCAGAAGAACCGCCGCGTGTTCCAGTCCCGGGACGACATGTGGCTGAGCATCGGCTTCTATCTCTACGAGGTACTTACGAGTGCATCTGCAAGCTCTGTTCGCCTTCTCTCAGGTCTGGGCGCGGAGGAAGACTATATAGGAGTGGAAACTCCCCCGTCTGCGGCGACCAGAAAAGGTCACAAGCCCGCGGCATCACTATCATGCTGGCGGCGCCTGGCGGCCTGGAAAGAAACTACTGAAATACAACGTCACGGCGTGCCCGCTGAAGCAAACACCCGTGTCGTCTGCTTGTCGTCTGCTTTGAGCGCGCGTCGGAGCCGCCTGCCCAGGCGCTCCATTTTTTTTTTTTCTGCGGCTTCTACGAGGCGCCGCAAGGCGCCGCCACTGCATGCGCCCCCGTCGGCGCATACAATTGTGACTATCTGGTCGCCTGCGCTCGCTCGCGCTGACGGGAGTTTCACCTCCTATATAGTCTTGCTTCGTGGGTCTGGGATAAGGGAGGGTGCCAGTAGACAAGTCAAGAAGTTCAAGAGGCACAGATCAATACATCAGTTGCCTCGAGGTGAAACCTGTGCCTCAGGATGGGTTGTGTAGCTGTTCGCTTTTGTCTTTATTTTCACTAAAAGTGACAAGTAAAAGGGGGCTTCACCGGACGGCTACGATACTTGGTAATGAGTTATTAAAGCGCAGCTATCGTGGCGACTACTGTGATTGGATGACTGAGCGTTTTTAATGAAAATTCCAGCACTGAATTCATATTACTCAGACAGTGCACACAATTTCCCGTCCGTTTTTTCACTTCTTCAAGGTCATTGTGAGGGGCGATCACGAACTCTGAGAACCAGTTCGAGGCGTCCGAGGGCTCACGTAGGTGATTACGTTATGATTATAAGAACCAATGAGAAGCTTTGCATGAGTCAAGCTAGGCATGACGTCACGAATCTAGGAACCGACCAGAAGCGTTTTATGAGTCACGGGATCAACCTGTGGTCACATGATTTGCTACACCGCCAGCGCCGCTCAGCTAAACATCAAACCATTAACAGCCGCGTTGTAAAGCGGAAACTTCTTCGTATGCTCTTTCAGCAGCTCCATAATTTCATCTGAAGGGAACCAATGAGCCAATCTGACTGCCACACGAGCTGAACCGAAACCAAAAAACTGAATTCGCGAAGGTCTTAAGTTGCATGTATATAACACTTAGCGTGCAATGTTACGGAGACTACTCAACCAGTACGCCAGAAAAAAAAAAACATATCACTTTGCCTCGTGTCCCACGTACAATTCGAAGCGTCGTTGGGGGGGGGAGGGGGTTCAGTTACTGACCTTCACCTACTAAGAACCACAAGTAACTCGATCAGCTGATAAAAGTGGTTTCCCGCGGTGCCACAGCAGCGCAGCATCGAACGCAGTGCCCCAGCTCATCTCAACTGTTTTGGCATCGCAGGTGGAAGACCCGGAGAAGTGTCCGACTCCCCTGACTGGGGAGTACCTCGGGGACTACCGCGAGGTCTGCCAAAGCGAGCGGCTCAGCCAATCCCGCGAGAGCACAACCCGGTTCAGGCTGCTGCCCGGCACCTTCTGCGTCATCCCGTGCACCGAGGAGCCCGATCAGGCCGGGGACTTCCTTCTGCGTATCTACACCGAGAAGAAGTGCAGCTGCAAGTGTGTGAAGACGCGTTTCTTTTCCATTAGCGTGGCGTGCAAGGAAAAGGAAAGTTAGAAACATTGTAACGTTGCAGTGCAGCGAAGTCCGGACTGAACGACAGACTTGACTGAGTCGGGTAGGAACGCGTGAAGAGAAACTTTGGGCCTTTCGGCTCGAAAACATCTGTTGGGAAGAGTCTTGACAAAAGCGTAAACCTACAGAGATGCTGAAACGTCGTTATGGGGTCTTGTTTAAATTTCCTTTACCGAGAAGCCTCGATCAAGACATCCCATATTTAAAAAAAGCTGCTAAAGATAGTTACGAAATGTGCATTTTCTTTTTAGACACCCGGCGAGCCACAAGCGCCATGTACCTATTAAGAGACAGAAAGCGAGCACCTCTTGAGCCATTATTCAGTGAGCGTGCGTAAGCGCGGACAGCTCTGACAAAATTATGACTCATAAGCTCCTAACTTCTTTTTCCATCTTTACAGTCGCGGCTGCGGGGTGTGAGACGCTAATCAGCATAATCTTGCGTTTATCTAAATGCTTACGAACTGTGGATTGAATGCAGTATATTAAATCCTGGCAATTCCGTTTTCTTTCAGGGAGCACGATGAAGAACCAAGCGCCGAAAAACCGGCAAATGTGAGTATACTGTGCTATATGAAGTACATTTCTTGAGGAAACGACCCAGTGGCCATTTGTACAGGCATGACCTTTTCTCCGCAGCCAAATCAGGTCTAGATCTGTTTTCGTTGGTAAGCAGCGGTAAGCATCGACCACGAAGTGCTTTATGCATGCTGTATTTGAGATCCCCGGTACCCTCTATAAAAACACAGCAGAAAATTTGCTGTTGGCACAAGTTTCTATTAGTATTTTTGGCCATGAACTGGTAGTAACAGCATAATTTTTTTCGGTAACAACACATATTGCACTATTGTGCTGTCACTTTTCAAAGCTTAGAACTACAGAAATATACTACAGTGCTACAGCAAAATAGTACAATACGTTCCTTTCCGGGCACTTTCCTTTTCATTCTTCCTGACAACAACAGCAAGCAAGTACAGTACTACTGAAACGTTTATCATTACGACAAACCAATTTGGTGTACTTTGGGCACCATTGTGTCGTTTTTTTTTCGACTCGGTAAGTGTTCATTTTATTCTCTGTGTAGCTTCAGAGAAGTCACTGTGAACTAACTGCATATGCATGTTAATTACAAGACTCAAGGGTGACGTACAAAAGAGTAGCTGTAGGGTAAGGTAGCCCGCAGGCTGCGGCAAATCCTCCAATGGCACGCACTTCTGACAAGGAATGCCTGCCACCGGAGCAATTCTACACACCAATAAAATTAATTCTAAAGCAAGTCAGCCCTGTCGTTTCCTATGCATTCATAATCGCGATGCGTTGCTTAGAATATGTTGTAAATGAAAATGGTTTGAAGAACCGCCAAGTCTGCGCAATAGTTTGAACTCTTTCGCTAACTTAAAAACGACAATGCGAAGGAACAGCACGCAACAAATCCATGGGAAACTCAATACGAGTTTTGGTTGGTTGGTTGGTTGGTTTATGGGGGTTTAGCGTCCCAAAGCGACTCAGGCTATGAGAGACGCCGTAGTGAAGGGCTCCGGAAATTTCGATCAAATGGGGTTCTTCAACGTGCACTGACATCGCACAGTACACGGGCCTCTGGAATTTAGCCTCCATCGAAATTCGACCGCAGCGGCCGGGATGGAACCCGCGTCTTTCGGGCCAGCAGCCGTACGCCGTAACCACTCAGCCACCGCGGCGACCCTCAAAACGAGTTTTCTCGTCAGTATCGCTCAATACAGTTTTTGACGAAAACCGCTGCGTAGCTTAGTGTTTGTGAGAGAGAGAGCCCGAAAAATTCCCGCAGACTGATTACGGCATTTGTCCTTGTACAAATTTCACAAGATGATTTTAACAATGCCAGGCCTTACTTACCCCAAGTCAGATCGAAGAAAGGCACATTTTCAACGAGGAAAATATCAGTACCAGATATTTTAGCAGGCAAGGCTAAACTAAAATCACAGCGGCATCAAGTATATTGTTTTGATTTTTTTGCTGACTCGGTATCATCAGTTGTGCGTGCGAAGAGCGTACGATTGTACTATCTTGAACGAGCGATAAGGAATCAGCATAGTGTCCTGAATAACGCGTAGAGAAATCCAAAAAAACGCTGACGCGTTCTTTTGAACACAATGACTTCAAGGGTTGCATAGCATCAATGCAGGGTATCCGCACGAACTCTAAAAAGATACGCGAAGAGAAAAGGCATCATTCCACTTCAGCTAATGAAGTGCACGTGACGCTGAGCTTTTAAAAAAGTGCCATCGGCGGCGAAAGTGTGCGTCTTGTCGTATCGCAGCCAGCAAGAATACTAGAATCCTTAGAGGGCGGGGAGGCCAGGTCTGGTCTTGAGACGACGAGGAACGAGTGCGACGACGAAGAGTTCGAGTTGCCCCAGAGCATCCAGGATGCCTTCGAAAAGGTCGCCTCTGAGGACGGCACTATTTGCTGCAACGCACTGCAGTCATTTCTCAAGGAGCTCACCGAGAAAAGTACGTACAGCTCTGGTCACCGCAGCGCTGTGAAAAAAAAAACGGTAAAATTTGACGTGCTAAGTGGCCTCACTCGATAGCCATTGTTATGCCCACGCGAAGCTGCCAGGAACTGGAAAACACGCTGGAATGTAAGGTGCAGACCTTAAAGGATATCTTTGCTTCCTACACCGGTATAACACCAAGAACTGATGGTTTAAAGTTTCTCGTCAATTTCACTTTAGCTTCCTGACACGTACGTGTTGTTGACATAAACCAACTTAGTTATTTTATGTTAGGCACTTAAGCTGTTTGCATAGGTAATTGCTTTCTTAGTTAATACTAATTCATTCGTTAATTCGAAGGTGCGTCGGTCAGTTAATAAGGTGAATCTTATTTGCCGTTCAAGTAGCAGAGTGAGCTCATGCAGTAAGTTAAGATTGATGAAGGGACTGTCCTCGTCTTGAAATTCTCAAAATTATTTTGTGCTCGGAAGTCGGCCCACGGCTACAATACGATGCAGCGGCTGTGCTTACACTTCGAACATTGAGCTAAAGCACCCAAACGACGTAGGTTGAATTGTTTTTGTTCTTTCTAACAACGCGGTTGACTGACTTATACATAGAGCCACGATACTTTTTATTCACTTTAGATAAAATGTTCGTGTAAGCAGGATGTCTGCCCTTCATACATAGCTCAAGGTGTTACATGCAAATTGCTTTTTCTAATTGCAACATATATCAAATATATATGTTTGGGCGTAGTCGGTCTGATGATGAAGATGATTTTTGGCACTGCTCCAAAGTAAAAAGGCCTGCTTGCTCTTAAATACCTACAGTTCGCTTTTTTTTTCTTTCAAGGTCCTGCATCGCGCTTCAAGTGTGCAGTCGTGAGCAACATGATAGGGAATAAAACTGGAGCATTCATTTATTTGTTGTTCCATAGTAATGCGTGCCAAGAAATTTCCCCTTTTCTAATTGGTTTCCCTCTTGGCGTATATTATAATCCACAAAACATTCTCATCTTTAGTGAAGACTTAACAAAAAAAATTGGAATCCTGTAGGAGAAATTTGTTCCCTCTTACACTGCTCACGAGTGTACACGCGGCCAGGAACTCCTAGTGGGGCTTCGTAAAAGGGGGCTTCTGGAGATTATGTTCGCAACCTGTTCATGCGCCGGCTTTCGCAGAATTCGGGTGCGCTAATCGTGGGAAACTAGGAGGAAGGCCAGAGCAGTCTGCATGATTGGTATCGAGGATGAGCAAACGGGACGGAAACCTCATTGTGCCTCCATAGCTAGCACTCGTCATCCGCATTACACACGTGCAATCGGCATTTATGTTTAATCCGTTAGCATAAGAACACGCGTTATCGCAAAATGCGTGCAACGAAGGCGCTGGCGTTCGCATCTGAAGCTTCGATTGGCAGGAGGCGAAGTGGAGACAGAAA
The DNA here is from genome assembly GCF_052857255.1 of Amblyomma americanum. Taxonomy (NCBI): domain Eukaryota; kingdom Metazoa; phylum Arthropoda; class Arachnida; order Ixodida; family Ixodidae; genus Amblyomma; species Amblyomma americanum. The sequence continues at coordinate 32,853,874 of NC_135498.1, read as the reverse complement.
AAAAAATACTAGGGGCGGTCAAATGAACTGATGCAGAGGAAATGCCATACCATTGTTCTTTAGTATAGTAAAGGCGGTTGAGTGTTCCTGCTCCGTATAAGTCCTCAAAATGAGCGGATAAATTACAAATAATCTTTAAAAATACGGAATGCCGGGCCTCAATCAGAGATCCAGTGCTGGCCTGCCCCGCGAAGTTTAGCCTCGCGACGTTGTGATGATCGTCACAAAATTTAGGGGCGTTAAATTGGATTGACACGTAGACAGCAATCTTCTTTTATTCGGCAACCTATTCTAATTCTCATTCTATTTCGATACTAAGTTAAGTGATTCTCACTTCCCAATCTATTCATATTCTGACTACGCAACTATGCGGAATGTGTGACAATGTTACATCGCGGCCAGTCCTCACAGCAATACCGAAGCAGTGGCGCAGCGGTTAAGCGATGCACCACTGCCCCGGCAGGTAGCTGTTTCAAACATAGCCACCGATGCAGCTTGCGAGACGCCTGTTGCTCTTTCCGAGTAATTCGAGCAGACATAGCTCCCGCAATCCTCATTTTTGCACAGATAGCTCTACGGGAGGCTGTATATTTCACACGGAGGCCTGCTTTTGTCCGAGTCATTTACTTTTTAGTGACTTCCATTTCTGCTGAGTCATGCTTCGTAAGGCGTCTTCCTCTTCTTCCCTATAAGTGGAGAGGGGGAGAGAGGACGGCTGGCAGATGGCAGGGAGAGAGAGAGAGAGAAATTCCCATAAACATAACATGGCAGGTGGACACAGACTACGCCGACGCCACCGGACAGGTTTCGCCTTCATGGCCCTCCTATTGCTCAGTCGCATTAAGCCTCAACGAAGATCGTAGGTGGGGCGTACTAGGGTGCAAGACCGGCTGGAGGGGGCGGCCTGTTTATCTCTCCTACTCTTCCCTCTATTGAAGCGTGGTCCTGCCCTGTAATCTTTCTTTTTTATCTGGCTGGCACCTGGGTATGAGTTGAGGGAAGAAAGGAAGGGGGTCGTTTTTATTCGCTGATGCTATTGGGCTGATGCTATATAAGCTAGGTCGAAAATGTTTGAGGGACCCGCACCTCCACCAAGTGAAGAGCAGTTTATTGTAACGCTGAAAGGGTTGGCGGCGTAACCGTGCGTGGCACAAGCCGACCCAGCAGTATACGGACTTCAAGAGCGAGCTCGAGCTCTCAAACGCGCGCGGCAGCCGGTCGCCGAGGCCGCCCAAACCTCTTCATCGTCGTTGGCGTTGGCGCACTGTCGTCTTCTTCATTGCAACCGATACGATATCTATCAATATTTCGTTGTTCTTACCCTCAGTGCGCAGCGTCGGAAATACACTTAAAATGAAAACGCTCGGAACAAGACGTCCTTACCATAGAGTTTTCCTTTTAATGAGGCAAGTTTTGCCGCATGGCCATTTATACAGGAAATAGTTCGAGACCTATCAAGAGGCTGGCACCTGCGAAGCTAACCGCCAAAAATAATTATACTTGCAGAGTTGCATCAACATTGTGAGAAAACAAACTTTTGTTTGTTTGTTGTTTTTTTCAGTCGATGAACCACTGAATTTCTCCTTGGATGCCTGCAGAAGCATGATCGCCCTCGTTGACGTATCCTTTTCTAAAAAAATTTCGCACTGAAGCATTCGTTTCTCGTTGCAGATGACGCGAAGCAAGCACTTGTTAAAACCGAAAGCGTCGAGGCCGTGCAGCAAACTTATGCTATACTACGAAATCGCTGACTTCGCAGTATCATTTTAATTGAAGCCATTTTGGGTTGCTCACCCTATAATGTCCTCGTCCAAAGGGCACCCTGTTTTCCTTTGGAATCGCTTATTGAATCAGAACTTTCCGCTGCCCGGTTGGCCTTGCATGCTGTCGTGCTGAACAATAGCTAGTTCACCCATATAGCGGAATTAGCCCTGGCGTAACCTGGTGGCTGTTGAAGATATCCCTGGCGATTAATTATTTACTAATAGCGAAGTGTTAGTCTAAAGCAAACATTATTCGGCCATAAATTTAATTTAAAATAAGTAAATAAAGCGCAGCTACAGGTGGCGGAAAAACTAGCCTTGAGAAAAGTGCTACATTTCAATTCCGAAGATGGCCCGTGTCACCCTTGACGTTTTCATAACAGCAAGATTACACCGGTAATCTGACTTTGCAGGAGTTCACTATTCTCTTCGTGCTCATCATCGCATGGCAGGCAAGTATCATCGACTTTATCGCTAAAGAGCCGTACTAAAAACTGAAACTGGCGACAATGCATCCACTTTAAGGAAGGGTGCCGGAGTCCCTTGTTGAAGAGCGTGATGTTTCGAGTAACATTAGGATAATGGGTCACAAAATGTTTTGCGGCTTAAAGAAATGTCCAGTTCCTAACAGTACGCTCTTCTTGTCAAACAACTAATTGAATTTTACACGTCAATTTCAGGAAGCTTTTAAGGAGCACGACAAGGGAAATACGGGCTATCTCAGCACATACGCACTGAGGAAGGCGCTACGTTCCGCAGGTGAGTTTGGACCATCTTAATGTTTCAGGTCGTCGCATCCGGCTATTCAAGAAAGAACAGTCCTCGCCAGAACTGCGACAGAGCTATTTGAATATAACAATCATTACTAGAAGCATATGTATACTCACGCAGGGCGGACAACCGGCGGTGGATGAAACATGCAGAAAAAAAATTGAAAGTGATATCAACATCAAAACGACAATGCACAAAGTTGAATCCATATTTCCAAGGTGTCTATTCTCAGCTCTCCCCATCTCCTCTAAGGAGAAGTGAATCGGTGGCGTCACCACCAGTGTGAACCATCCAACACTGTCTTATTTTGAGCCTGAACTTGTGACAGCTTTTCCAAGCTGCAGTCAAAAACTATAAACGAACTAGCCCCTGCCTTGCATGTAGCAGATGGCAAAAGACGATCCTGGACATATTGTACACTGTTCGACGTATTTTGGTTGCCAACTGAGCTTCCGAATTATCTGGCGTGAACATCCATGTTCATGTTCTGTAAGCGGAGTTTTTGTAGCGATAGCTACATAACGGTAGCATTCCGAGCCTTCGGCGTTGCGGCGCCGGGGCGGTGGCGGCGCTGCCACCCTGTGGCTGTCACGTTGTTGGTCACGTGACCAAGTTCCACTCGGCCAGCTGTAGCTATCGCGTCACTCCAGGTTTAACCAGAGCTAAACCACCGCCAATTTTTCTGGTGGAGTGTTTGTTCGAAACACCTCCTGCTTGCAATGACGATTTCCGACACAGAACAATCATTCTGCGCAAAACCAGGCGTGGGCTGTACGTTGCGGCCCCTCGTTAATGGCCTCTTTTTTTCTCCCGTCGTAGGCTACCACGTCAACCAGCACGTGTTGAAGGCTCTCATCTTGCGCTACGGCCACGACCGCAAGATCAGCAGGATGGACTTCATTGCCTGCGCTGTCAAGCTCATGTGCATGATCGGTGAGCATATGCGGCGAGGGAACAGGTGGCATTGTTGCGCCCGAAGCACACTCGTACACAGTGACGCAAGATGAGATTCATCTGCGCGCTTCGGCCCCCTTCCTTTTTCTTTCCCATTGAAATCAGTGTTTCCGTGTTTTTCTAAACATCCATCAGGCGAATGTAAAGAGGGCGGAATGAGGTCATAGCTTCTCCAGGAGTGAAAAATAGAAAATTTGTCCGTAAACAAGAGGTGGTGTGGAGGGGGGTATTTTCAACCACCTATTACTTTCTAAACGGCGTGCAATTCATTTGGTGATTATACTGACAGTTGTTTCTCTGACGCGTTCAGTATGTGTTATGCATTGTCCCCCTTCTTTTTTTTAGATATTTACGAAGCTTGGGACCCAGAGAACGAGAACGAGGTGACGGTCACTCGGAACGAGGTGAGTGGTGCGCGCATCAGGCGAGCACAAACTGGATAGCCGTCGTACAACGCCTATAAGCAACGTGTACATTTTCTCCGTACTTTCTTGTTCCAGTGGCTCAAGCACACGATGTACTGCTAGACGTGACCGCTTTGCTCACTCTTCGGGACGGAGTGCCAGTAATGGAATTTCTATTCTATTTCTAGTCTGTACTCGCTTAATTGTTGAATAAACATTGTACGAGCGCCCGGCTGGCTTGTTTCTATCTCATTGTACGCTTGCCTATCTATGTTTTTATTTTAAATACCCTTAAGTTCCCCCTTTGGAAGGCACTACATAAGGGGGGTGGGGGGTGAAGGGGGCAGTAAAAGATAACACTGTAGTGAGAGCCTAAAAATAAAAAAAGCAAACGAAATAAAAAGCTTCGGAGGGAATGGCAAGATTAACGGAGCAGAGAAGCAAGATAAAGAACGTGACGTCATTCTTTTTTCAGAGATAACATATGTTGCGACTAAGATATAAAGGGCCAAGAATAAAACAAGAGTTCTGAGACGTATTTAAAATAGTGGCTGAGCAACGGACGGATATGGCAGGAGAATGAAGGTATTAACCAGGGGATCACCCTATTAAACCCTGTTATCATTCTATTGATTTGTTATTAGCCAGGGCATTGCCCGGCGTTCTACCGTGTATCGGTAAGATGTGTGGTAAAAACGAAAATAAAGAAAACTTTTGATCAGAAGAGAGGAAGAGAAGAGGTGGGGCCTGACCCGCGTTTTACGTGTACAAACAGCACAAGAAAATAGACAAACGCCTGACAATAAACGACAACACAAGCACTGTTGTAATTACTATGAAGAGTGGCGTTATATCTGTTCTGAACGCGCAGTCATTCATGTAAGGGGAAATAATATGACATTGCACACACATTCCGGCTCACAGAAAAGGGATCATTCCACGCCAAAAGCAACAAACTTTGCCCTCGACCCTTGCCAATATCTTTCAAAAAATGTGTGGCTATGTATCACACTGTCGAAAGTAACCATCATCAGTATTTCTCGGGAAAAAAAAATTCCCGATCATGTGACAGCCCTTTGAATTTCCCAGGCGATATCAAAACCACGTTTCATTATTTAAAGAAGTAGAAAAAAAAATTGTTTTATTTTTACACTCCAAAATTTTCCTGCGCAATGCAGAAGCGTAACACTTGGATATCAGAAGAATAAACTGCTAGCAGGAACGATTTATATATTTTAGTTAAGTTTATACAAAAAGTACCATTTTTACTTTTTTCCGAAAATTGCGCGACGTTCGCAAGCGATATAAAATGCTTCATCGCCTGCCTAGGACATATACTATTAGAAAAAAAAAATGTTAATCTCGAATAGAACAGAGCAAGTTAATTAACAAATTATAACATTGCCGAAAAGGGTGATTTTCTTTGTGTTCAGCTGTAATGGTCTAAGTAAAAATGCAAAATGCGCCTCGTTGCATATCTAATGTCATTGCTATCAGGCTGAGCGAATTTTATCGGAGTCTTTATGGTTTTAGTCAAGGAGGAAAATTTTGAAGTTGAACGCCATCATCGTTGATGATTGTTGTCCTGTAATATTTCTCCACAGCGTGGAAATATCTCACCAGTTCCTAAGAGACAACCATCGCTATTTTGTGGGCCCACTTTCCAAGTGGACCATGACAGCTGCAAAATCAGGCGGCTTCCTTCCTGCAGGAGTGAAGTCTCGAGTTCGATATTAGTATACGCCCTAGGTCTTGTTTTGCAGGTTTGTGTAACACGATCGAATGCAGATACCCTGTTCGCTCGTCCGTGCAGTAAATCTCGAGTTTTTCAGGCCTATATAACTTACACCTCGCCTTCGCGCTGCAGCCTCTGGGTAATAAAAATCCCCTGCCCTCTGGTCGTCCCCGCAGAGCACAATTCTAAGTACACAAGGTTCTCTCTGCAGACGTATTGTCGAATTTCAATCCCCCCAAGAAAGTCATGCGCGCAAATGAGGACCTGGATAAAGACGCCGACGACCAAGTGGCAACAGCCACGTGTGTAAAGTGTAACACGGGTGCCCGCTTATCGGTAGAGCACGGATTGTGGGACTGCACAGAAAAAAAAAAGAGGCCAGGAAAAATAATAAAAAAAGCACCTCAAGACACATACGTCGCCACATACCGTCGATAGACTAGCCTACGACGCTTGGTCCCGATCCACGCGCCTGTGCCTCTAGAAATTTTCACGCAAGGCAGGCATCGGCCGTCAGATGAAATCTCCCTGCACCGCCCCCCCCCCCCCCCCCTCCCCTTTTCTCGACTCCCATAAACAGGCCTTCTGACGTGTCGCCTTAACCACATCAGCTGTATAAACATGGCGCTGTAAGAGTAGTCGTGGTGGCACCAAATCTGTGTGGACACACTGCGAGGTATGTGTTTGGCTGTCATACGCTGCGCACTTTGGCCATTGAGGTACATTGATTCGCATGCATTGAGAGTCGCTGCAATAACGTGCCGTGTCACTATTTCCCTACATATTTGTAGCCATCGACTAGCATCTTGTTTGAGAAAGTGGACATTGACATGGAAAGCGGGCAGGCTCTTCCATGGTGCATCCAATCAGGCCATCGCATTCCACTGCAGAACACCGACAAAGCGATGTCGCAGTTGGTCCACGTCCACTACTGGGGAACTCAGCGGCCTTATCAGCACTGACGCACGTGGGAGGCATTTACACCGCAAAGGAATCCGCGATTAACTGGGCGTCAGGAGGCATCTGCCTTTCTGGAAAAGGCCGATATGCAACAAGCCCGTCTGGAGAAAGTGCGGCACTAGAAACAGAACCCGACCGCGGCGGCCGAGTTTCGATCGAAGCGAACCGTTAAAAGGCGCCCGTTTGCTGTGCGGTGGTCGAAATTATTCCAGGGCCCTCCATTACGGCATCTCTTTCTTCCTTTCTTCTCATAGTCCCTCCCTTATCCCTTGCATTACGGCACGGTGTCCGCCGATATGTCAGACAGATACTGCACCATTTCCTTTTCCCCAAAACCAAATTCATTTCATTTCATTAACCACCGCGGTGGCTCAGTGGTTAGGGCGCTTGGCTACTGAGCCGGAGTACCCGGGTTCGAACCCAGCCGCGGCGGCCGAGTTTCGATCGAGACGAACCGCTAAAAGGCGCCCGTTTGCTGTGCGGTGGTCGAAATTATACCAGGGCCCTCCATTACGGCATCTCTTTCTTCCTTTCTTCTCATAGTCCCTCCCTTCTCCCTTGCATTACGGCACGGTGTCCGCCGATATGTCAGACAGATACTGCACCATTTCCTTTCCCCCAAAACCAAATTCATTTAATTTCATTAACCACCGCGGTGGCTCAGTGGTTGGGGCACTCGGCTACTGATCCGGCCTACCCGGGTTCGAACCCGACCGCAGCAGCTGCGTTTTTATGGAGGCAAAACGCTAAGGCGCCCGTGTGCCGTGCGATGTCAGTGCACGTTAAAGATTCCCAGGTGGTCGAAATTATCCCAGGGCCCTCCACTACGGCACCTCTTCCTTCCGTTATTCTTTCACTCCCTCCTTTATCCCTTCCCTTACGGCGCGGTTCAGGTGTCCGGCGATATATGTGAGACAGGTACTGCGCCATTTCCTTTCCAAAAAAACAAATTATTATTATTATTATTATTATTATTATTATTATTATTATTATTATTATTATTATTATTATTATTATTATTATTTCATTTAATTCACTAGAAACAACGTCTTCGTCTTTCGACGAGGCATCATTGCCTGCTGCGATAGGTGCTGCTTTTAATAGGACGCCACTCGCATCCAGTACTTCAGTAGCATCCGTGGAATGCTCCTGTATAGGCTTCATCCGTAGGATGGGGGCCTCCCCGCTCGCTCCTTAACCGCATAGGAAGCGACAAACTCTTCAGTACAGCGGCCAAAACGCCGACAATCATCAGAGCGTGGAGTATACGGCAGTGACGACGGATATGGCATACTTTGTGGCGCTATAGACATAAGGTTGGCCTTCTGAGAATTAAAACGACGCACTGAATTCCACAGTCACAAAAGCTGAGGAACAGCCCTAACTGTGACGCCATTAGCCAGCGTCAACACAATATCCCCATTCAAAGTCCGCACCTCCTATGATAATGATAATTAGTATTCTAATTAGGAGTATGATAACTAGGAATTCGGTAATTGAATATAGGCGATAAGAACGGAACCCGATAACGTTATCGCATTCTGCTCTTGAAGGCGAAGCTTGAGCGTTCCCTTAGTTTTTGTGCTCAGCAGTGTTTTAACGCGACACCGTTAACGCGTCCGTTCTGCAGAAAATCTGGCGTTGCCATCGTCACCGTCGTCTTCCATGTCGTGAGCGAAAAATCCCCTGAGAAGCAGCATAGGCGGACCACCTAAGTCACGCGACTTTGTGGCGTCATCACAACCTGCCCATTGGATTGTTAGCAGAACTGATCCCCGCGGCAGGTCGAAGTTAGAAGAATGATTGGTTGCGAGAGGTTGCGCTGGAAAAGCAACCTGGGTCGCGTAAACCCCACCGGGGCCAGCGCCTGCCATCGCAGGGCAGTGGCGCATCGCTTAACCGCTGCTCCAGGAGAGGCATGAAGACTCCCAGGTACTTATGAATGCAGTCAAAAAATGATCAATTCCGCATATATGGATATTAACCAATTAACGATATCGCGTCATACCCTTAAGGCGCAGCTTAGGTGTCCCCTCCAACTTTTTCTACGCTCTCTGTCCCGTTTCTGTGGGGCCTCTTGAGAAGTATAAACTCTATAGCTGTCTCAGTTTAACCTCTTATATGATTTGAGGGCATTAGCAGAGGCAATTATCTGTCCCGCAGCAGACGTAATCCAGGACTGTTTTTGCAGATGCCGTTGTTGTTATTGATGAGGATTATAACATGGTAGCACTGTGCTCCTGCAGTCGCATTGCCAGCCTTCGTGAGGTCGTGCGTGCGTGATAGCTGGCCATCAGCACGACCTCTATTTTTTGCCGCGACAGCTCTGTGGGTGGCATATGGCAGAATAATGCTGTTTCCGTTCTTGGCGCACGCCGCACTCCCACAGCCAACCCTCCACCGCAATACCCAATTACTGGCGACTGCGCCCGGCTACTCCATCACTGTCAACGCTGAACACCACCAACGGCGCAACCCAAACCTCCCCCCACCTCGATCGCTGCAACTGTCCCTCCGAGGGGTGCGAAGTATATGGTCGCACGCAAAGCACACTGTCAAATGTGACACGCGCCTAACCTATACTGTGGTGGTGAAAACATTTATTAATCATAGAGAGAGGTGTTGGGGGTCGTGGCCTGAAGGGTCACGCCCTTACAACCACTAGGTGGGATGCCTATAGTCAAGCACCCCATTGGCGGTCGCCGCGGGTCCCGGCAAGGAAGAAGCGATAAGAAGGCTGCGTAGAACTCTATTGGGCGACAGCTCGGATGCTTTCTGGCTGCGCTCATGCAGGTGCTCGCTTTCCGTAGAGCCACTGCTGACGTCACTTGGCCCGTCACTTATCACGCCGGTAACACTGGGGCGGCACGCATCACTTCCTCCACCGCAATTTGGAGAGTCACGATGGCTGGTATCGGTCAGGCGGCTTCCCGACTCGTCGAGGGTACCGCCTCGTAAGGCTGTTTCCGCTGACCACGGGTGCAGGGCTAGTTGCGGAGGCAGCGGTTGATGATGGCGGACAATCTGAAAGTTCCGGAAAACAGAGGTCGGTCTCCTCCCCCACCGCAAATGGGGACGCCGCCGTCACAGCCGAGGCTCCTGCGTAGCAAATGGTCCTTGTGTCGCCTCCACGTGCAGGATCCGTTGGGTGTCTGCACCTTGACCTCGTTAAGACACTGGCCCGGCGCGCTGCAAGAGAGTTGCGTCGAGCCATCTTGGTCCGCTCCTGAAATTGCGCCCCAAAGCTTGTTCATCCGCTTGAAACACAGTATGATCAGCATTTCGCAGCGTTGCTAGCTGGAACTGGCTTTCGCTGACAGTACGCGACAGGGCGGGCTTTAAAGCGTCCAAACAAGTGCGCAGCTGCCGACCAAGGAAGAGATAAGACGGTGTCTCATGTGTCGTCACATGCGGTGTGCTCCGAAATGCCATCAAGAATTTGGATAATGTTTCTTCAAGGCTTTCTGTTGCCGGGTCTTTGCGTAAGGCGCTCTTTACCGTCTGCACAAACCTTTCAGCCAGGCCATTGCTGCTCGGGTGATAGGCAGAAGTGAAAACTTGCCGAACGGCGCGCTCTTTCAACGCTTTGAGCTCTGACGATGTGAACTGTGCGCCGTTATCACTTACAACTGTCTCCGGCGCGCCGTATCGAGCGAACAAATCGCGTAATCTTGCTATGGTTGCTTGCGCGGACGGACATGTCATGACGTACACCTCCTGCCATTTTGAATGCGCGTCTACAGCCACTAGCAGCATACGATTACGGAATGGGCCCGCAAAGTCAATATGGACACGTGACCATGGACGCGTAGGCCACGACCACGGGTACAGTGGCGCCTTTTGTGGCATGTTGCGCTGCTGCAGGCATGGCATGCAGTGTCTCACTCGATTTTCGAGGTATTTGTAGTACACGGATGGTCACAATACGCAGCTTCGGGCGAGTTCCTTGCTTCGTACGATACCTGGATGTCCCTGGTGCAGCTCCTCCAAAACTGGATGTTGTAGCTTTGGTGGCACGACCACTCGCATTCCATGCATCAGGCATCCTTCGTGGGCAGTCAGTTCACTGCGTCGGTCAAAGCAGGGTTTCAGCAATTTATCAATATGCGAAGGCCACCCTTTCTTGGTGAAGTTCAAGACTAGGCTTAGAACAGGATCACGAGCTGTGTGGCGCGCGATCTCTTTGTCTGTCAAAGGAAGAGATGCCAAGCGAAGCGCATAAAATGTCTCACTCGTGTTGTCCTCACCGCCCATTGTTCCTAACGGAAGTCACGAAAAACAATCCGCGGCCAAGTTGTCGGCTGAATTTCGGTAGACAAGGTTATACTTGCAAGCTGAATGCGTTACAGCCCACCGTTGTAGTCTTGCGGCAGCAATCGCTGGGATGCCGCTCTTCGGGCCAAGAATTGTTTGCAGCGGCTTATGGTCAGTGATTAACGTAAATTGCCGACCATAAATATAGAAATGAAATTTCTTGATGTCAAAAATTAGGGCAAACGCCTCCTTTTCAATCTGGCTATAATTCTCTTCTGCCTTTGATAGAGTCCTGGAAGCGTAAGCAATTGGTCTTGCCGTGTTGTCCTTCATAACGTATACGATAACACGGCGCCGAGACCGTACGCAGACGCATCTCGCACGACAGCTGCAGCGGTAGCGCCGATGGTACTGCGCAAGCACTTCGGCTGATGACAACACTGCTTTGATGGCTCGAAATGAGTGCTCGCATTTTCGGTCCCAGGACCAGGCGACGTCCTTCTGTAACAATCTGTAGAAGGGTTTTGCAAGCGTTGCCAGTTGCGGCGTAAACTTGCCATAGCAGTTAACGAGACCAAGTAGGGAGCGCAGCTGTGCCACGTTAGTAGGCGCCGGTGCTTTCAGGAGAGCTTCAACTTTTTCGTTGGTTGGTTTGAAGCCAGTCTTACTGATACCATGCCCAAGATAGTGAAGGCTTTCCATGAAAAACTCGCATTTTAGGCTCTTGACTCGGAGACCTTTTCGCGCTAGTGCTAGAAACACAGCTTCAAGATTTCTTAGATGCTCTTCGGCAGTAGCTCCTGTCGCAAAAATGTCGTCTAGATAACATATTACTCCTGGCAGTCCCTTCAATATGTTATTTATAATACGCTGAAACAACGCAGGTGCTGAGGCAACACCGAAGGGTAGCCTGTTCAAAGCAAACAGCCCTTTATGCGTATCCAATGTGCATTTTAGAGTCCTCCGATATTTCCACTTGTTGGTATAGGCTCCGTTTAGATCCAGCTTCGAAAGATACCGCCCTCCGGCAAGTGCAGCTAGTAGCTCATGAAGCCCAGGGAGAGGGTGGTACTGCTCTGTGTCTAAAGCAGGGTTCAGAGTCGTCTTGTAATCTCCGCACACACGTATTGTCCCGTCCTTTTTAACAACCGGCACGATAGGTGTGGCAAACTCGCTAGTAGAAACTTGCGTAATGACAGATACTGTAGAAGCTTGGTGTGGCAAGTTGGTGTGGCAATGTTTTTCAGCAGCGCAGGGGACAAAGTGCCGTGTCTGCGCACTTGTCTCGTCTTTTGTCCCCTGCGCTGCTGAAAAACATTGCGCAATGACGCCCGTCTCCTCTAGCTTTCGCAGCTCTTCCTCCACTGCTGAACGTAGTGCGAAAGGCACGTTTCTAGCTTTGAGAAACTTTGGACGTTTTTCCTTAAGAAATAAGGAAGCTTGCTCGCCTTCTATTTTAAGGGTGTCATCAAAAATGGTGCTATATTTGTCTAGGAGTACTTTCAGTCGCGTGTCGTAGCTCCCTTGGTTTGCGTCAAGGTGCGAATCGTTGCATAGCTTGTGCAAACTGCAGATTTCGTCCCAGTCCAAGCGCAAGATTTCGAGCCACTCGCGTCCTAGAAGAGCTGGTCCGCCGTAGCCTACGGCGTGCAACGCAAGGTCATCGACTTGATCCTTGTACCTTACGGCTGCCTTGAAGACGCCGCAGGGCTGGACAACTTCTCCTGTGTATGTTTTCAGTCGTAGTACCGCCGATGAGTTTTAAAGGCGGTGTAAGTGTGCCTTGATATTACGGACACGATAGCGCCTGTGTCTAACTCCGTATACGCAAGGGTACACCTTGGATTTCGACGTCGACGGTAATGGGACGCCGGGTTTTCCGAGACAGCATCTGGACGTTTCCCGTGTCGTCACTTTCAAGAGTGCGTATCCACTTCCTTGAACTCGTTGGCTCGTTTAGCATTCGTGGGCTCATTGTAAATACAAGTGAACATTAAAGGGAAGCTGAAATGTTTTTTTTTTTTAGATTTAGAGGTTGTTCAAGAATTCGAATCTATGAAGCTTCCAGATAAAGCACGCAAAGTGTTTTTGCACCAGCATTTAAAATGGTGTTGTAGTCGTCGATTAAAACCGCGATGAGGTTCAGGCTTCTCTTTACAGCGTTGGAGAATGCCGGGAAACTCGCAGTGACGTCACTGTGGCCGAAATTTCAAATGTCCACTGTGTTCGCCTGCATGCTCAGCTGCGCGTCATCCGATGCCGCCAACGAATGCTTCATAAGCTTCACCTCCGATGGCGTTGGTTTTCTTCCATGAAACAACCGTTTCTTCGCTGGAAACGTAGCGCCTAGTACGCGACGTCATCATCGGAGCATCTGCCCGTCGCTGCGCACTGTAGAAAAGCCTGAACGCTGACGCCGCTTGAAGCCTGGACTCCATGTACGCCGACATTTCAAATGCTACCACAAAATGATTTCGCAGGCTTTACCGGCATGTTTCACACATTCGGCCTTTTTAAACTCATCAAATTCTTAAACCTCTACAGTCGCCCTTTAAGCCTGGACTCCATATACGCGAAAACTCACGCGAACGCGAAGGCGACGGCGGCAAGCGACGAGCGACGCCGTCGCGCGAAGCAAAATGCATGTGTCGCTTGCCGTGTCGCTCGGATCTGCACCCACAGAAAATTTCGCTCGTCGCCCGGAAGTCCCCCACGCGACTGGCCAACCAGAGCCCCCCAAAGCCGTTTCCGGTTTCACGACGGTTTCTCACGGGTACATCTCACGAAACCCGCCCGTCGTCTTGGTCATCGCCACCGTCGATAAAATATTTGGTTTTGTAGCTGAGAGGCAGACCCGCATGATTTAAATAATTAAAACAATCTACTTGTTGGGTGCCGAGGGCTAACAGCATTTGGAGCGGGCTACGCGAGCGGGCGTACTGCAGGAAGAGGTGCGTGTCGAGCCGCGGGTACCGGCGCTCGATCCACCGTGCCGCTGCGCTCCAACTGTGCAGAAACACTCGCGGCGCGCATTCTCACTTGTAAATTATAGTTCGCTCACTTACAATCAAACTGCGGTGACAGTTTATGGGAGTGTTTTTACTAAGCAGGAGTGCACAGGCACCGAACGAAAGCACACCTCCCCCGTGATGTGACTTCCGTCTCCGCAAGCACGCCTTTGGCTATCTCCACTGCCGCTACACCGCTGCCGTAGAGGAAATATTCCTTTGGCCCTGACTATGAGGCACACTCACAAAATTTTAAGAGAGAGAACAGGTTACGGGCGTGTTTCTAAGCTTGAGTGCGCAAAGCACGGAATCCGCTGCGCACGTCGCGGGTTCGCGTCGCTTGCCGCCTTCGCTTGCATGGAGGTTGCCCACAAGCGACGGAGCGAACGCCAGCCGTCGCCGCCGCCGTCGCCTTCGCGTTCGCGTGAGTTTTCGCGTACATGGAGTCCAGGCTTTAAGCACACCTCTTGTGCGAGCAGCTCACCTTGTAGACCGTAACGCTCCCTCGGTGGCTGCAGGCATAGCCCTAACGTCGTGCTGCCCACCATTGTGAACGAAACACCTAGCGCTGTCTGCGCGCACGATGGCACCTTTGAACGCGACGCTGCCACGTAAACCAGAATCCCCCCCTCAAGAACAAAAAAACTAAAGTAAGCGTGTACCCTACCGCAACACCGTGAAAAAAGGAATCGCGGAAGGCTCATGAGCATCGGTCCTGGACCTGCCTTATCTTCGGACGTGTGTTGCTGACCGCTGACGCGTTCGGTTCTTATCTGGAACTATTGGCGGGAAGCATTGCTCCCAGCGTCTTGGGGTAGCTGTAGGTGCTGTGCTTGCATCCATGAAGAGTTCCGCATCGTCATTGCCCTCAGGCTTGGAATAGCCGTGAAGCCAGACCAGAAACAAAAGCAATGAGGAAAGCGTTCTTTTTGCATCGCCCGAAAAGTTTTTTTTTTGTATTAATAATAAATACAGAGTCAGAGTATAAGACCACTACTTTTGCGCGAGTTGCTTTGACACTTCAGACTTCACTGCCGCACAAAGAAACCACGTTCACATGAAGGAAGGCCACCACAGTGGCTCAGTGGTTATGGTGCCCAGCTGCTGACCCGAGAGATGCGGGTTCGATCTCCGCCACGGCGGTCTCACTTCGATGGAGGCGAAATGCTAGAGGCCCGTTTACTATGCGATGTCAGTTCTGCCGGAATTCGTCTGTGAACCTGCACAACGACCCTTACTGGGCCGATGTGAACCCTCACTGGCTTCGAGCGCACAAATACCAACAAAAGCGGGTAGTGAACGTTTGGCGCGGCACTTTCAAAGACCGAATCGTCCGCCCCTACTTTTTTGAAGAGTCACCGACTCGGAGATAATACTGCGAATAAATTCTGGACGGAGAGGTGAATGATCTCATTGGAGACCTGCCTCCAGGCTTGACCCCCTTAGACTTCTTCCTGTGGGGGTACTTAAAAAACGAGGTTTTAATTGATGAGTCTACCAGTGCGGAAGACCTTAAGGCGAGGATCATCACAGGATGTGCAGCAGCTTAGCGTGCAGTGCTGAGGCGGGTCTACTTGATTCTGTGCGCGAGCGATACATGATGTGTGCTGCTGCGGAGGGACAGTATTTCGAGCATTTCTTGTAAATGTTGCGTGTGCTTCTAGTACGGCTTCCCAATTTGCATGCGAGTCCACACATTGCAACTTTGCCACTAAAGCGACACTTCAGCAGTGTTTCCGCCAGATCTGGACACATTGCTTAACTGCCGAGAAGTAAAAAAAAAAAAACTTTTTCGGAGTGTGTTCGTAATTCCGAGTTCTAATTTGTCCTTTAAGATATTCAATGCCAGAAGAATTGCTGCCATTCAATAGCCATATATAGGGACGTTTGGCTGTAAAAAAACTTGCGCTAAGTAGGTTTTTCAAATAGGAAAGTTTACTGTAGAAAGTGATTAAGAAAAATTATTTCATTAGTGAAATGTATCAGGCGCTTAACGTTACATGCGCTGCGAACAAGTTAGTCTATGAAGGGTCACTTTGAGCTCCATCTAGTCTGTTAATGTCGGGTGGCAACTAAATTGTCGAAAGGTTTCGTTTTTTTTTTCCTCGAGTGGAATAAGTGCCTTGAACAGAAAAAAATCTCAGACCACCGGAGCTGTGGCAAAATGACGGCTTGCAATAATAATTCCCACAGAGGATCGAGCTTCACGTTCAAGGTACTTCCAGCCAAAGAGTCAAGACGGATAATACTTATAAGGTGGCTGTGCACAGTTTGGCGAATGAAAATCTTTGCTGATGCAAAAGCAGCTGTTCACATCGTGCACCAAGCGGTTGAAAATGACGCGAGCCTTTCTCTTTGCCTCTCCAATAGACGACAGTGACCACGCAGCCATCTCGAGGCCAGATTGCAAGCACAATGATATTGCGCATTAGGGACGGAGGCAAACCGCTAGGTCGGAGAGAGAACGTTGGCAGCCATGCTACAGCCTGCCAGTCTGGACCTCAGGTGACGTCAATAGTGTGATCCAAAGCACAAGGAGGAGTGATCGATGTCACATGCAATCATTGGTGCCAAGTTATGGTGTGGAGCAGCCTACCAGAATGACTTTTTTTCTTGCCTTGCAACACACGCAAAAATATATTTTTTTTCTTGGCTAGACTGTTTGAAGGACTACCTCCAATTCTGCTGATACAGAATACCACCCAAAATAAAAATGAGAAAATTTAATTACATATTTAGTTAATTCATGAATTAGAGCATTCTGCCTCGGCTCTCCATGCTCTTTGGTGAAAGTTTGGTTCAATGCTTCATACTTAAATGCAAGGTAATTTAACCAACTCCTCCTTCTGCAAGTATGATGATGCACGAGTAATATGAATAAGCACTTACTTGACTGTTCTTAGCGCTGAACTCTGGAAAATACGCAGTACTGAAATCTTGATGTTGGAAAAAAATGCTTAACAACCCCAGCAGACACCACAGCGCCTGTCAGAATGCAGAATTCATTATATGTGTTTGCGACAACGTAAGCATGGAATCTGAAAACTGGGCAGTGGGGCGGACGACTTGAAAAGAAGATAAACTTATATAAATATTAAAATGTGACAGGTTCCAAGATGTTCTCAAACAGACTGAATTTCTTCCTCAAAGGCTCCAATGGAGAACAAGCAGCGTCCATGGATGGCCTGCTCTATACAGACTCTTTCCTGACGTGTTCTGGGTGTGCCAGGGGTCACAATTTGCATTGTGGGAAACAAGTTTTAACATCACGGTCAAGGCTGTGAACAAGCTTTAACTCGTTGCTTCTAAAAGGCAACCTGGCCGTTTCTTTCACGCAAGTGGAGATCCAACAGTGGAAAAAAAAAAAAGGACACCACAAGCTCACTAGCTTCGCAACAGAGAGGAGGCTGGCTCCCCGATGTTGTCATTTATTTTCTTGCTGTACACTAACTTTTTTAAAACACTTTGGATTTGGTGCAACACCAAAAAAAAAAAAGGAAGGGAAAGCAGCGCGAGGCATTTCATTTACATACACACACGCAAAAAAAAAAAGCGTTTCTTGGTGCGCAGCTCTGACGCATTTAGTAAAAATAAGGCAACTACGCCGGCATCCCCCGCTTTCCCTCTTCTGTAGTTGCAATATGTATATATATATATATTTATATATATATAGACGATTTCATAAATACGTCGTGAGTTGGCCCACTTACACAAGACATGATGTGTGTGTGTTCAGAATTTTTTAAAAAGTATCGGGAACACGCATCCACCTCCTCCTCCTCTACCAATCTACCTTTAAATCAAGCTGTGGCTTGCAGGCTGTTGCATCGAATGGCCACCTGCATCCCTCCTTTCTCAACGGCTACTCAATCTGAACATGCTTGGCACTGCACTGCTACATGACAAATGCCCAGCATGGTCAGATTAGGAGCTGTCGAGCGTCAAAACAGAACAAAATCAGCCTTGCAGGTGATTATGCATTGTGTGCCCTTGTTCGTGATTAGGCTAAGAGGGGAAACAATTAAATGAGAGCAATTCTTTTTGCGAATGAGCAACAATAAGTTCCATTCTTCCAGCCGATATATATAAAAAAAAAAAGATGTGAAATGCCCACCTGTTCCTTTTTCAAACAATATAAATATATGTACACTGCCAAAACTGTGCGCTCCCAAGGGCAAGACACTGCCACAGGAAGTCAATAACTGATGCATTCTGCAGATCCTTGGTTTCTCTTCGAAAGTTGGGAGTGGCAAAAGTGAAAAATGCAAAATCGTGAGAAATAATTTTGCAACAGCCACTATGAGGAGGTATACCACCCACAATGCCAGATTAGCACTGACTACTCATATTATGAAATAATAAATACCATCTTGACACACACACAAAAAAAACAATTGCAATACGAGCGGACTTGCATTGCCGGCCAACCAGAGGATAGGTGAAAAAGAAATTCGACGCACCACGTACCAATGATACAAGCAGTGCATATCACAAATTTTAACAAACGAGCAAAAAAAAAAACCCACTTTGAGGTGAATGAATATAACAGAGTCCCGTTGTTTGTATACAGCAAGCCTGTTGCGGCCAAGAAAAGAGAGTGTGTCTCCATCTTTTCTCCTTTCTTTTTTTTTTTCAGTAATTATTACATAATATTTACACAAAACACGCAGCAAACAAACAAATAAAACAGAAGAAAAGAACACGCTCCCAGATGTTTTATGTACATTATGAACACACAGAATGTACACACACGCTGCTGCGCAGTTGCAGAAATTTTTGTCTTTGTATTCTTCATCACTCATTTTTCCCTCACTCTCCCTTCACTACCGTAGGCAAACTATGGTACAAAAAAACGAGACGCACATGTACACACACGCACACAGTTTTTCCTCCTTTAAAAACCTATGTACACGCACACACACGCACATACATTTACACTTTTTCTCCCCATCCTCCATATTCACCCCATTTCACTTTTCTTTCGCTTTTGACTTGACACGCTGGCCCTCTCGCCGCATGACGAGAGGTGTAATGGAAGTAGTCCGTGTGAAAGCTCGATGTGCCGCTCAGCAGCACAATCATAAATTTAAAAAATAAAGAAATGATAAGAAAGGCGGAAGAGAAGAAACATCACTATGGTTGCACATCTTCCACGGCCATCGCAGGTAGCAGCAGCGGGGGGAAGGGGGACGATGGGACAGGTCACACGGAGATGTGGGCAAGGTCGCTGGCGAGTGATTCGTTCTAAAACAGTGTCAAGTAGCATTGCCCTTGTGTGCTTTTCACAATACCACCAAGTTCGTTGTATTGCCTGCTGTGAAGCATCGGTGTTTCTCAATTCATGGGTGGCAATTTTGTGGAATGAAAAGGGCATAATTAAAGCGGGCACAATGAGCTTCTGTTGCACTGGCAACATCAAGAGCTCTGCTCACAACACTTCTTGAATACAAAGGTGGACAGTGAAAAAAGCAGCAGCATTCACTGCTGGAACAAAGATGTGCATTGGGAAAGTAAAGGGCTTTTACGTGACTGCTGTGGTCTCCTATGGACTAAACTGGAAGATCAACCATTCACAAATAATGGCTTAGTCTCAATAGATTTTGCACACAAGACTCACAATGTACTTGACAAAGTTTGGCAAGTTTTCCTGGAGATTCTTGACAGGAGCAGAAACACCCACAGCTAACGTCTCTCGCTGTTCCATCTGTCCTCAACATGACATTCTTAACTTTTGGTATAAAAAAGTTCACCAAATAATCACTGAATGCAAGCTCTTTAGGTTCATTTTTCCCTAAAATCTTACTCCTTTTCCTCGTTCCCTCACCTTCCATCCCAAATTTCATCAGTCTTTTCAAACCGCTCAAACAAACTGCCGTGAAAGCTTAGTTCTCCGGACTGCTAGATCTCTCTCTAGTGCTCCAAGATGTGTCTACAAATGGTCACTGCCCAGTGTGAGGCCCGCGACCTTGCCCGCACCCCTTTCCCCAATGGGGAAAAAGAGATCCTCCTTCCGACCCACCGGTGAGGAACCCCCCTGCCACCACTACCTCAGCTGCCCCTCCGCTTTGTGGTTGGCCAGTTCTCTCCTCTCCTTGGCATAGAGTGCCACGTCGTGATGTGCGCCGTGGTCCACTAGCGCGCCCATCTTGTGGTTGAGGGGTGAGAGTCCGTGAGGGGGAGGGGGGCCACTGTTAGGTCCCGCCCCCGCACTTCCACAGGGGATTAGCGGGGGCGGGACAGCACCCTCTGGTCTAGACCCTGGAGCGGGAGGGGCGGGGCCGTTCTTGGTTCCGCCCCTGCTGGATGCTGCCAGCCCTGCGAGACCCCCCAGGTATGGGTTTGGAGGGCCCAAAGGTGGGAAGAGCGCGGAGAATGGTGTTGGGTCGGTGGGCCGGAGAGGAGGAGCGGCAGCGGCGAGCTTGCTCTGGAGTTCCCTTTCAAGCGCCAGTCGATCCATCTCAGAGATGTCACGGAACCGGTCATGAAAGGCTACCATTGGGTTGAGGAGGCGATAGCGTTCCCGTTCGAGGTCACCACGTGCTGCTGGGTGGTGGAAGTCAAGCAGACTCCGGTAAGGGTCACTGCCGGGGGCTCCAAGGGGAGCTGCTGCCGCTGCTCCCCAGAAGGCAGCCCTCTCAGCAGCTCCGAGGTTCAGGAAATGAGTGCTCCTGAAGTCCTCGGATGACGGGACAGGTGGCACTGCGGGCGCCGCCGCAGGTGGAGGCGCTGGGCGCTTTCGCTCAGGTTCTTCGGGTTCACGCCTCTCTTCTTTCACCCTGATTTCCACCTTAGGTGGTGCAGGCGATTCGAAAGGACCTTCAACCTTGGGGGCTCGAGCAGGTGACCGTGTGGGGGGTTCTCGGAGGCTCCATTCCGTTGGCCGTGAATGGGGCTCCCGGTCTCGGATGAGTTGGTGGTGACTGTTGCTTGTGGCACGCGCGTCCATGTAGTCCCCATTACGTAGAATTCCTTCAGATAGATTATGATGCATGTGTAGCCTGTTCTCCCGATCTCTGCAAGGAGACAACAAAGGAATGAGCATCGGCAGAAAACTGTTTCGAACAAGGCATATGAATGTCATGCAGAATCTTACCGTTTTAGTTAGTAGTAGGGGTGTGCGCATATATGAAATTTTGAATAGCTTACGAACTGTGTTTGCAATCTGATTTCGTTCACACCCTACTTGTATTACTAAAAGACTATCAAACCTCCTAAACAATCCAAATTTTGAAATTTGGGACGTATGGCATGCCGCACCGAACCATAGGTCAATCAAGCACCAGATCTTCGGAGAATCTTGATCTTAACTTAAAATCACGTGACGTTTACCAGCAAACTGATCTAGCAACGAGTTTTACTTTTTGCGATTAATTCGTGCCGGTCGTCGAATGTGTGTCCTATCATCTATACTTTCATTGCATCATGTCGTTCAAGGATTCGATGGGACTGCGCTAATTCGTCATAAAAATGCGTGCCACAGCATAAAAAAAGAGAAGCTAATCCAGGATTCTTAAAATTAACCGGGCTGGTGCAGGCCACCGCTTCAAATTATCTGGTCTGATTTGCATTGTAAATTATGGGACCACAGAAATTCTTAGAATTATCCAGAATTTCCAATTGTATTTATATCCATCTCACAACCAAACAGTCGGCCGCACACCCTTAGTTAAATGTGTACAAATGTGTGAATTATTCACATCCACCTTACAATCAAACATTTGATATTCACACATTTCTAATTAAAAGTGTACAAATGTATGGTGAACACAAGGCAAAAAGTCCTTTACCTTTCTCGTTGTCTTTCTTCCTGGGCCTTTTTCTCCCTAGGAAAAGGGGGGGGATCGAAAACATGTCATTAATTGGGCCACCATGTCTAGCTCTACATAGTAAGTGAAATAGTAAGTACAGTAGACTATCATTAATTCAAACTTAAAGGGACCAGAGATTTTTGTTTCAATTAACAAAAGGGCACTGCATTATGCTCCTGAGCTAAATGCAATTTGATTTATGGATATCTATGCTTACAAATAACATTTCAGATCTATTTCTTTAAAGCAAATGTAGCTAAAAGCTTTGACACAACATAAAATATGGGTGAAAGGTGGTGATATGTTAACTCAAGTGTGATTGAAGAAGGCTTTCAATAATGTGTTGGTTTCCCAATAAGTAAAACCAAATTAATTAAGACCTCCAGAGACTGAAAAAGGGTGAGTATCATCAGAAGGTGCGCATGTGCACGTGTGGCATTGGTATTACTTAGATTCACTTGACGTTTGCCATTAAACCGACCTAACAACCTGTTCTTTTCTTTATACAGTTCATTCGGTCATTGGGCACGCATCCTATCATCCACACTTTCAATGCATTATGTATTTGAAGAATTCACCCAAATTGCACTAATTTGTCATAAAAATGTGTCTCACAGTATAAAAAGGGACGCATATTCAGAGCTCACTGTATTCAGAAAAATTTTATAGGAAAAGTGCCAGTCCCTTGCAAAGGCTGCACCCTGTCAAAGCTCCAGAAAAAAAATTGCAGCCTTACACAAGCATGTACGGCATTTGTGCCTCCCTATGAGCAATTTCCTTCTTTCCTAAGAAAAGCAATGCAATTTTATTTGCTTTATTTTTGCTTCCTAATGAAAAAAACCATGTGCAGCACAAGAAGACATAGCAGACAAGTCAGCAGAAGAAAAAAATAAGATCTAACAACACTTACACACTACCGCTGCTGTATGTCTGCAAAAGCTACCCGTGTCAGAGTTCTGTAGGTTCAGGCATCCAACAAACTGCCATATTTACATAATTGTAACACGAGTTTTTCCTGGTAATCATTTTTTTGAAAATGCACCTTGCGTTACATTCAGAACCAAGGCAAGAATATAACGAGATATTTTTTTCACTGCTTGTCAAGATGGCTCTACCACCAATCTCGCGAGTTGCGAGGAGAAACCAGCTTTTTGGCAACCTTGGGGCTGTAGAATGAGCACTGTCGAGGCACGGAGAGGCTATGAAAGTGGAAAGGATGGGCAGGCACGGCTGTTCAGAGAGAGAAGACAGAAAAAAATCTAATTGAAAGGACCGTAGGGAGCAGGCAAGAGAAAAGTGAGCCGAAGAGCTGGGAAGCGCAAAACACGTGGCGCTGTGCAGCAATGGCGATGGCGTAGCAGCGGCAGTGGATTTCGCAGAGACAACGGCTCCGGACGCGTTTGGCCTTTGAGACACCTTGCATTGTATTTGGCCAGTGCCTGGTAGGACTTTTGAAATGGTGAAGAGGACGCACTGAGCCGTTCAAGAGGAAACCAATTCTGCTGTGAAAACAAATTGGCAATTCACCGGTGGCACATGGTCTCGGACTGAACGAGTCGACTATTCGCGGGTGGCGGAAGATTTCCAACAGCATCTTCCATGCAGCGCCTACTCGCAAGGCCTTTCCTGGGCCAGCACAAGGTTGTCACCACCAGCTGCAAGTGAAGCTGTCTGCATTTGTGCTCGAGCGTTGCAGCCCACTTTTACCAGTGAATGCTCAACTTTTCCGGCGAAAGGCAAGAGAACTTGCAAGTGAAGCTGGCTTGCCTCGCGAAGCTTAAAAAGCTAGTCGTGCATGGGTGCAGAAGTTCATGCGGCACGGTGGATTTTTGCTTTGCCAGAAGACATTCATTTGCCAGAAGTTACTGGCACAGTACGAGGATAAACTCCTGGCGCTCCAGCGCCATGCCATTAACTTGCACAGGTCTTAGAACTACCTTGTAGGTCACTGCCGACAAAACGCTAATCTTTTTGGATGCTCTGTCGAGCTATGTTGCAGAACCATACATACAGCAGCAAAGAGGTGCAAGTTCACACAGCAGGAAAGGCGAATATGAGAGTAGCCATATGAGAGTAGCCATTGCGCCCATGCACGGCTGAGGACACACAAGCTTCCGCCGTTGGTTGTATTCAAAAGGAAAACAATTCCTAAAAATGAGGTCTTCCCCAGCTGCATTCCTATCAGGAGTAATGAAAATGGTCGGATGGACTCTGCGATAATGCTGGAATGGCTCTGTGTCTTGCAGGCCAAACGGAGAGGTGCAGACTTCCTGCCGATGCTTGTGCTTGACGTGTTCAGAGGACGTTTGACGGATAATGTCAAGGCCGCAGCCAGCAAGTGGAATTCCGACCTTGTTGTTACACCTGGTGGCATGACATCACAGCTGCAGACATTGGATGTGTGCATAAACAAGCCATTCAAGGAACGAAAGGAGCATGACGAGTGGCTCACGAGCAGCAGGGAACCGACTCCAGCAGAACGCATGAAACGTGCATCAGCCTCAATGGTTGCGAAGTGGATAGTCAAAGCATGGGAGGCACTGCCACACTCCACTGTGTTGTGTGCATTTTTTAAGTGCTGCCTGTCAAACAGCATTGATGGCAGAGAACAGGACGTCGTGTTCGTGGACAGGGATAAGGAACTAAGTAGGTAGTCACTATGAATAAACCACCCCCACGTACTTGTGTTTCCTCCAAATTTTTGCGTGCAGTCTGCATTTTTTTTTGCCACCCTGAACTATGGTTTCCCTTCGAGTTCCGAGCTCGCATTATATTCGTTGTCACATTACTTGCATGTAAATACGGTAAGTTCGTATATATGCAGAATTCACTTTTATGTTGCCATTTAGACAAACGATCAGCACAACTGTGATGGCCTTGGGGACAAGACGACAATCTTGAGTTTTGTTGCAATGCTCACTTTGATATCATTCAAATTCACTCATACAATCATGCCAAATGTTGCTTCTAAGGAAGGACCGCATGTTGAGAAGGAATAGATTATTGCCTACAAATTAAATTCTAAAGTACCAGCGTGCATGTTACAGTTGTCACACAGCACCCTTTATTGTGAATGCTGCCAAACTTCAAGCCAGCCAATGTGCACTACTGTAACAGGTACAAGTGGAGCTGGGCCAAAAGGGAAACAAAGAGCCCTTTGAGAACACTGCACGCTACTTCGCAGCCTCTTAAGCCCGTCTGTCTTGGCTAAGCCTTGTGTTTATGATCTCATCAAACATTCTCTGAAGTGCTCTTTGAAAAAAAGGTGTGGCTATCCAGCCAACATGGGCCAGAAAGAACTGGAAGTTGCACAAATTCATGTAATATCAGGCTGGAATAAAACATGAACAGTGCATATGGAACAAACACAATTTTTCGCATTACTACATCCAGCTAATGTGAGTGATTTGCCTGATTCAAGTTTCTGCATAAACGGTTACGTAAAAATGCATGGTCATCAAACGGCTAAACACCAATGTCACTCTTTAATCTTTAAGCATAAAGTGGAAATATGCTTGTATTCGTATTTCGCTGGCTAGTACATATGAGGTGATGAAAGAGACAGGAAATGTAAGCAAAAAGAAAAGAAAGAGCAACAAAATAAAAGAGAGAAAAAGAAAGAGCAAAAGAAATAGGTGTAGGTGCAGAAACAGTGGAAGAGGGGGCCGAAGTGGGGCTGCATACCTCTCGAGCTCCTTGGCCTTCTCAAGGGCTGCAGCTGCTTCCCGCTCCTTGCGCTCCTTGTCCGCAGCAGCAGCAGCTTCCAGCCGGCGCTGCTTCTCCCCTTCATGCTGCTGTTGCTCAAGCCGCTCGCGGTCGGCCTCGGCCTTGAGGCCGCCCCAGGCACCGCCCCCTCCCCCTGGCGGGGGGCCCGCACCCCCCACCTGAGGGGGAGCAGCCCCCGCCAGTGGGCCGAAGGGCCCCCCGCGGTGCAGGCGTGCCCATGGGTCCTGGCCCAGACAACCTGGTCCGAGATCGCCCCGGCCCGCAAACAGGGTGGCCGCTGGATTTGCTGACAAGCCAGCTGGGAATGAAGCAGAGTTGCATTTTGGTCAAACAGCAAGTGTCATGTTGCCTCAGAAAGAATTTCCCCTTGTGGCACTGGAAAGTATTGCATTCCCTTGGAGAGAAACGCACCCCACAGGGTAGATAAGAGAATCGAACTTTGGACTTTTGAAAAGAGACTATTTTAAGTTGGCTTTCCAACACTGCACCTTGGCCAACAACTTGCATTGGCAGCTGACAGATGAATTTAACTAAACACTGAGGACAACTCTATTCAAATTCTGTTTTTAGTAAAAATTGATTCTAAGGCTCTGTCTGGATTTCAGGCAGCAAATGATGTATTTATTGCTGAAAAAATTATATGTGAAAATTTTTCTTCCACACAATTCAAATTCATGATGTCAAGATTGGAGAGAACTAGTCACCACTGTTTGGAAGTGGATGAAAGCACAAACTAACCTCAGAGATCTACAATAAAAGAACTGTCTTGACGCATCGCAGTTTGCTTGCACACAAACAGGCGATGGTGGTGGCGTGTATTCCATATCTTTTGCCGTTTGTACCTTATGAAAGCTCCGTTCCCAAGGAAAGTAGCACATTTGTCATTAACACAAGGCAATCTATCGATACGAGGCAACTTGTTGCTAGTGTTCCATTAAAATACCGAAGGTCAGTTACTGCGACCTACATGTTGCATTTATGTGGGAACCCCCATGTCAACGTTCTTCTCTTCAAAGTAAGCCAGTACTTTTATGCACAAAACTTCAGAAACAAAGAAAAACACATTTCACTTTGTCTTGTGATGAACACATTAGTTTCTATCCTAGCCTACTCTAGGAGAAAGCACAATTGTTTGCTGTGTGTCCTCTGTTCCCAAAAGCAAGGAAATTTTTTCAGCAAACTGTTACAATTGTGAGCCAAACAGCCATTTTTAACTACGCACTTGGCACATAATCGCTACAGCCACTCATGACTCATAAAGGCCAACACAAAATACACGACCTCTGCCTGTAATTTCAGAATTAAAAACTGTTCCACCCCTACCCAGAAATGCATCGCTGTTGTGAATCTGACTTCACATTTTTGGAGCTGGTCTACTACTCTGTTGTTCCTCATACTATATTTATAAGTCTTAAAAGAGAGACTAGCTGCTAGTGCTTAACATCTATATTCATCCGTGTGTCACAATACTTACGGGCAAAGATTATTAGAATTCAATGGAGCTTTAATCTCAAATGGAATTCCTAATGATATTAAAACACAAGCTTCATACGATCCCTCAAAATATAATTGATGAATATGTGAAGTTATGATGTGAATTCTTTTGTGAAGAGGAAAATGTTTTGCAAGTGTGTTGTTTTTATTTCTGTATTTTCCCCGAAAATGTTGTAAGGTTCTGATTTTTATTTTATGAATAGAAGTGTTCATCTCAGAGTGCTGCATTTATATTGTCTTTCATTGTGATGGACCAGAAAGTGTGATTCTGATGGGTCCAATATCATTGTAAATATTGTATTGTACTAAATTTCATTGCCGAATAAAAAAATGGGGGAACAGAAAAAAAATTTTACAAGTGCTGTGGCATCTGTGGCGCCATTGGCCATGTGAAAGCAATGGTAAAATTAGTCAACTGGGCCAGCAAAAATACAAGAAACCTGCATTACTGCTAGTGAAAACCGTCCTGCAGACAAGGTCACGAGGTGCAACTTACCAAGCCCTCCTAGCGTGCCATAGGCATTGGTGCCAGGTGCGGCGACAAAGCCAGGAAAACCGGGCCTGGCAAACGGAGACATGCCAGGTGGAGGAAGTACTCGTGAAGCTGTTGACCGGCTGAGGGAACCGCTCGACGTGGATACAGGCATTCGACTCATGCTCGCCGCTGAAATGCAAGAGACAAATAATTGGAAATCCAGCTCATTGCCGATAGCACAGACATGTGTAACATGCTTCGCAACGGGAAGCAAAGCCCCTATCTGGTATGACGTAAAGTAACTACAGTGAAACGTTAATTTGAGCCCAATTCAGAAAATCAGATAATTCGAATTGCTACGGAGTTCCCACCCAAAGCTCAAGGGTACTTGTTAATTTGGACAGGCGCCCCAAGTGGCGCCATGTCGAAATATTACCATCTTGGCTAGCGATCAACAAATATTTGTTCTCAGGCCTGCCTCATATTATACACTGTTCATGTGCACCTCTGGCATGAGCATGACAGTAGATGTAACAAGCGAAAGGACCCACTGCTAGGCCGAAAAGTAGCCCGGCCATGCAGTTTCACTTTCGGAATTTTGCCGCTATGCCCGTGGCGACAGCGGCTGTCAACTGAATATCAGCCAGCCAGTTAGCCCAGCCAAGCTGCACGCCGTTTACAAGGAGGGTCCGTGGCCGCTCAGAATGGTCATCAACTCGTTGGTGGTCTTCTCCCTTTTCAAAGCATCACTGCTTTGGGCACCCATTCATGCTTCCCTCAGGTCCGTTGGTATGACTCTCCTCGTCCTTCCAGTGTTTGAAAACTACGAGCTCGTGATATGCAGTACACTGTTAGTGCAGTGAAGCCTCCTCACGTGCAACACCACTGCTTGTGAGGAGGCTCTGCACCACTACAGTCTGGCCTGGATATATCGAACCTGGACATTTTGAATTACTGCCTATGTCCAACCCACAAATTATCCCCTTAAAAGTCCTGTGTTAAAGAGACCCAGAAAGGGGTCTCAATAAAGGTGTGATATGTCTGGGATGTTAAAAGACGACGGTTCATAATTATCCCCCAGCAAGAATTATTTTAATGCGTTTTGTGGAAGCTGAGTTATATGCAGACAATATTTGAACTTCCGTGTCTTTGCGCCTTTCCCTCTCCTCTTGCACGCCAAAACGGTGGCGCTCCTCCGCCGGCCCCACTCACTCGGCCCCTTCCCTACCTCCGCCGGCTGCACCGCGCGCGGAGTCGCCGCGGTAGCGCGTGACGTCTGAAAGAACTTGGAGCTGTGAACCAATGATAATCCCCGGCTGCTGACGTCATTTGCAAGACGTGACGTCGTCTGCCAGGTTTTCGTGCGAAAGCCCGGCATCACGCATCGCAGCGAGGTGCAAAAGCGGGAATTTTTAGAAATGTATGTAAATTTCCCGCCCACTTTTGAGGTCTCGTACGCGGCACGGACACTCGGTGGCCTGTACTCTGCATAGTGCAAGCATTTTAAAGCCAAGCTCAAACACCCCTTTCTGTGGCCCTTTAAGGGGCAGCTCTTCGGGGCGAAAAAATCACGAAAAAATAGATTTTTCAAAAAGATTTTTTGAACCCTGCGCCCGTTTTTCTACCATCCTGAATTTCCTAATCTCCAGAGTCAATATTTGGAGTGTAAAATGAGTAGGAAACAGATCCGCGCTTATTCTGGGTAGGTTTTTGTGCAAGAACACTACTTTTTCCACGACTATCTATCATTCTACCGTAGAGATCATCACCATCTTAGCCTCATTTGAAAGAGCCACTTTTAGTGTTCAATTTCCCCCTTTTCCTCCTCCGAGATGCATATACAGACTGATGAGAAGAAGCAAGGGACTCTAGATTGGCTGGTGATGATGTCATGGCTGGTGATGATGTCATGGCTGGTGATGATGTCATGGCTGCAGCATGTCATGACTCACGGCAATGTTCTCAAGCTGCCACTTCGGTTCCACATCTTTCTTCATAGTGCTCCTCATGTCTCATTGACAAATCTGATGGTATTTCCACTACCTAGACCTAAAACATCTGCGTCACTTTTGTCTGTGCATGCTGCTTTACATGGCGAACATGTTTATTAAAATTTGTTAAAATGAACCAAAAGATGTGCTAACTGAAGTGTGAATAATTTGAAATTCAAGATGAATATTTTCACACACCTATGTGCACTCTGGTATAGTGACACAAGAAGCACGCAGACTCACCTATGTGACTGGGGCTAGGCGTGAGAAAGTTGCCATGAGGAGTTGCCTCGAAAGGTGCTCTGGGGTGACCAGCTGCAAAATAGAATTCTTTCTTCAGCTTTTGCATAAAATCTACACTGGAATGACGAAGAAAATAGCACAAACACATCTGAGGAAAATATGATTCTGGAAATATCTTCACTCGCTGACCAAAATTGTAATTCCCTGCAGGTAAGCACCAAATGCTTCACAGATTCAGAAAAGTAAAAGTAAATAAAGTAACTCCTACGAACAAGAAAGATTCAAGAATAACAAACTGCAAAACACACTACTCCAATGGTGACCTGGTAGAAAGGACTTGGTGAAATTTTAGCCCTGTGCGCGTGCTTTTATCAACTCATCAACACACAAACATAAAACTTTTCTGGCTGATGAGTGCATGAAAAACACGTATTGAAGTTTAAATTAAATTATATGCTGGGTGTAATCGAATTCTAATCCACAACATTTCACTAGACAGAGGCACAAATGGCATGACTGCCAAAATCATGTGATAGGTAGCTTGAATCATGTGATAGGTAGCTTATGCATACAATGCATAAAAATCACTTGAATAGTAGTCATGCTTTGGTGAGGTTAACATGGTGTGTTATCAAAAACGTGCGGATATGATTTTTCAAATGAGTCATACATTCCAGATAAATTTATTTTTCTCCTCCGTGTGAAGTACTTAACTGTATGCCGTCAAGGCAGAAGGCCACACACACACACAAAAAAAAAAAAAACATGAGAAACAGTACTACAAATCATGCACCTTTTTCCAACCATGCAAACTACTTGTTGACCACTGCAACTTGTCATTGTGCCATTGCATGCTCGTCTATTCTGTTGGTAACAACTGTATATGCACATATATAATGTGACCACGAATATAAAGTGAGGGGGGAGTTTGAGACCTCACAAAAAATGAAAAAAAAAAGTAATACTGTGACTGTAACACAATCTCAGCCTGCTCAAGCCAACTGCAGCCAACGGCTCAGAAAAAATGGAGATGGTACGGAAAAAATGAAAGCAATGGATACATCGACATTAACACAGGAGCAACATGCGTTCAGGCACGCAGTCTTCCACGCAACAGCGGCCACAGTCATTGCCATGCCACAGCTACTTCATGTATGATGCTGCAGAGACAAGCCCAAACATGTACTCTTCAGATTTATATTTCTTATAAAACCAGCCCTTTTGCGTATTCTGTCAAGTCCTGTGCCTGCTCGCCCTTCTTTCCTTTTCCTATTCCGCTCAACTCTTTCAACGCCATTTCTTTATCAACTGCCCACGCCACAATGTCATCGTAAAGTTGGCTTCTCCTAGCAGCACGAAAATCTCGTGAAGCTCACTGTAGCTCTCTTCAGGAGCAATGAAAAAAAATTTGCTGTGGTTTTAACTACTGCTGAACCTGGTTAGAGAGCGAAAGCTGTGGTGTATCGGGCAAGTAGACGTGGCTTGGCGTCTGTAACGTCCAGTGCGTTCCACACGCTGGGCAGGCAGTGCGCCCACCCTGGCAGGTGGCAGTTAAATTAACGGTTGATCACGAAAGGTTGGTCACCCAATGAACGCTGCAGCCTACTGCCGCAGTGTCACGAGTCTGCCACAACACTGTCAGTGCTAATGCATGCAGTCCACATCTCTCTCTCACTACCGCCAGGTACCTCAAATGGGGACTGAGGCGTCCACTGAACCACGACCCAGGGCTCCAGTTACGTGACATGGGTTATGCAAAAAGCGCACAGGCGCTAAAAGACAGAGACAGCACACACACGACAGGACAGGTGTGCTGTCTCTGTCTTTTAGCGCATGCACGCTTTTTGCATAACCCATGTCATGCTACAACCAACTAGCTCAAATCAGTCTTGCTCCAGTTACGTGCTCTTCCTTTTCTCAAAATCATCGGAGTCTAGAATGTTGTCAATGGTAACGCCAATGAACACAATGAATGCTGAGCCTACAAAAACTGAGGCGAGCACTCGGTTTCGTCGCCGGTGGCGGCTGAATGACTTCATAGCTGTCACGTGGTTTCTCCTCGGTTCAAGGTCAAACTTGCGCACATGGCACACGCTTTCGATTTAAAAGGAAGTGGCGTTATGTTCGTACCTTCGTTCCGAATATATAACATGCGTCCCGAAACCGATGAAAGGAAGAAAAAAACTAATCCTATTTTTTTGTAAATACAGTATACCCCGACTTCAACAGCATTACTGTGGAGGCAAATACAGTGCAGTCCACTTATAACGATATCGAAAAATCCGGAAAAAATGATCGTTATAACCTCCTCTTATCGCCAACCACTATCGGCTGCCGCGCGCGAAGCGCCCATGGGCACATTCCAAAACGAAAATGTATTAGCCACTGGACTACTCGCCCACACTTGTGCCATCGTCCTCACTAGAGCTGCCGTCATGATCGCTGCTGCGGTCCCACAGCTCGTCGTTCTAACATCGCTGTGCAGTGAAATCCCGCACTTCGCAAACAGCTGCATCACGACATCGCGTTGAACAGCGAAAAATTTTGCCTCGCTGCAGCTGCCACACCTGTATCACCCGTTGCGAACGTCGTACTTGCGGCCCGGCACGCAGTTCGTTTCTTCGGCGTAAAGAATGACAGCCATCTTGAATGTAGGCATGAACGAGCGCCGGTCGCTTACCGGACCCAGAGAACAAATCACGAAGCACTACATTAAAAACTTGTGAAACGCGGCTGGCAGTAGTCAAATGTGTCAGAGCCAAAGAAAAACTACGCGTGAACGGCGTCGGCTCTTCTGTCGGCTACCGACGCTCCCCAGCGCCACTACGGTTCCAAGTGGGGGTGCCGCCGCGATTGGAACCGCTCCATGCGATAATCTCAAAGTACCACTTCCACAACAATTAATTTATTTCGGTCACCCAGAAGTCAGTTTTTCATTATGCGCTGCTTTCAAACTGAGCCACGAAGCATTAAATGTGCAAGTGCCTCTACTGGCACCCCTTTTCCTACACAAGACATCTGTCCATTAGCCAGTGCTACTGCCAACGAGGCATTCTCACTCATACATATTTTTTTTGTTCCTTGGTGGGGAAATGTGACCAGAATGAAAAGCCTCAACTGCGCAGCGAGCATGCGCACACATGCAACTAAGCACTCATGCACACATACTCTAAGACAACTGACCTCCTGCTGCCGCACCAAGCAGTGCCGAAGGGAAGGCGCTCAGGTCGTGTGGCCTGGGCAAAGACGAGTAGAGATGGTGGTTGGGCGCTCGCAGCAGGTCGCCTTTTGCGGAGAGCGATGCAGATGAAGGTGATGGGCCTCCTGGCGCCGGTGCACCACCAACGGCTGCAGGACCACCCTTGTGAGAGCTGGGCTCCGACGAGGAGGACTGCTGTTGCTGCTGCTGCTTTTGTTGGTGGTTGTAGATTTCCCAGGCTATGCGGACGTGCATGGCACACCACCGACCAGACTTCTGCGATGCCAACAGACACAGAAGAGGGCAAAGTTGGTGAACTGTACCCAAGTTTCAGAGTCAGCCACAATTTTAGACCTTTTTGTCCGACTCCATTCCGCTCTCGCCATTCGTAATACAGGCTGGAAAATCCTGCCAACAATGGGGGCATGGCAGTCACTTTAGCCAGCGTAGTCACCTAAAGTGACTGACCCTACCAATGCTCTTTGTGGTGCTCATTCTCTCTACCTTAATGAATGCTGACACTCATTCCCTCTACTGTCTTAATTCACTCTCTTAGACTTTCCTGTGGACAAATCTTTAACAGCCTACTTTTGTTGGAAAACCTGATTGCGCTTCCATGGCTTGGTTTGAGACAGTGTTGTAGGCGTTACCGAAAAAAAGTAACTAAATACGTTACTCGTTATGTTAACAAAAAAGTAACGTGTTACCGCCCTACGTTACCTACAAAAAAAAGGTAAAGCGTTATCGTTACCGTTACCGAAAAAAAAGTACCGCACGTTGCTTTGCCGTTACTTCATGGATATAAATTTTAAATTTTCGTCACCTTAAGAACTTGCAATAACAAATTTATAAAGCTCACATTTCACATATAACATCTAGCCCAAACAACGATTTTACGCGATATCCTGATTTAACGAGAATAGTTTGCACAAATGTGCAGGAGCTTAACAATGTTATAGTGGCGTAAAGTTGCCAGTAGAGTTACAAGTGTTGGATTCTAACTCTGTTGCACATGATGAAGCCATCTTCTGAATGTGGCATTAAACAGAAAATGACACTCCATCATCAATTCTAACTTCACAAAGAAAACATCGCTGAACTCTCGACAAATTTAGAGTAATTCTGAAAAATGTGACGTTCCAAAATGCTCGGCATGCTTCCACTCTGTAGAGTTGTGTGTGAGTGGTTTGGGAAGGGGAGGCAGGCGAAGGCAAGTGTGTGAATGCGTATTCGTGCACGTGTTTTGTGCTTTATGGCTATTGTCTTCTTTTTTAGTTGTTTGCGTTGTCAAGGGCAGCTGTTTTCTGGCATGCATGCGAGCCCCAACAAGGGTTGTCAGGAGCAGCTGTACATTTTGTTTATTTACATCACTTTAGGCGCTCTGCGCTTTTTATTACTAAAAAAGGGGGCGGAGTGGGTCACAACTGGAACAAAAAGTAACTAGTAATGTGACACCTCATGTTACCGAAAAATGTTAACGTAAGTATGTTACCCGTTACAGTTCCGAATTGTTAACGAGTACGTTACTAAGTTACCGAAAAAAGTAACGCGTTACTGGTAACGCGTTACCGACAACACTGGTTTGAGATGACATCCACTCTCCATTTCCATCAGATAAACCAGGCATGTCCCAGATCAACACACATTTTTGAATGAGACAGACTGCAAATGAGAGGCACCGTTGCAACGAGGCATCATAGGCATCTGCCTTATGAGAGGCATCACAGCAAATAAATAATCAGTTTATGTGCAGCATTTTTCTTTAGTTTCTCTGGAATAACACAATACTCCCCTTACATTTGTAATTTAGGAAAAAAGTGCACTTCGACCACGCAGTTCTTCATATGAGATTACACCATGATTACTGGTGGTGCACTGTGTACAATCATATCCTGAAGACAGCACTTAATGCCATATGACCATATCCCTTTGGAGGCGGACTATTCAATGCATGTGGATGCGCTCAAATGTGATGCAGGTGAACACGATTGTAATGATAACCCTATCTGAATGCGACAGTACTTCAGTCATTATACAAACTCATAAACTACGCACAGTCACCCCCGTTTGCAGCCATGAACTGTCCAACGCTATGCTAGACACACAAAAAAAGTGCATTCTATGCTTCGCTGTCTTTTATCAAATAAGCCAGAGCCTATTACTCGGAACCTAACACACACTGTTACCGACAGCCGAAAGATGCCTTCAATCTAATGAAATACTAAGATGAACGCTGAATGCAGAAAAAGTCGCATTAATAAAAAGCTTTCCACCTATTTGACAGTTCTCCGTACAGAAGTCTACAGAGTGCACCATTAGTAAACAATGTTCTTTGCATGCGGATGACCGCACAATGTCATGAAAAAAGGGCACCACCTTAGTGGCATGTACAGGTGGCCTGGAATACAAACTTTTGTGCTGTACTCCGCTAATGTAGCAGCAGACACATAGACCAACAGTGTGTGGTTAAACTTAAATGTTTATTTACTACCCCTTGGTGACGTTAGTATCGGACAATATGCGACATGTACGCAACAAGAATCGTCTTTTTCATCACCATACACCTAAATGGCATGCGACGCTCCAAGCTGCTCAAAGTGTCTGCGAACCTGCAGCGCTCGAAAAGAGGGCAGTTTCTTTGCTGCATATTTTTGCCAGCTCAAACAATTAATCAATATTCACTAAGGTGCTTCAGGGCATTTGTAAGATGGGGGCACAGCTAGGGTGTGCAACTATGTTATCAGAGCAGTCTAACTGGACACCACACCAAGCCACTAGAGTCAAGCCACAGCAAAAGCACATTAGGCTTTTCTAGGAAATAGCGGGCAGAAGTGCAGCCCTTGCATTGCATGTAAGCATTGCATGCAGCTTACAGGGGACAAGCACAATAACAATGACAAACAATGATAGCTGCTTCACGTTTTTGTCCTGTACGTGAGTATTAGCAATTGAGATTAGGCTCGGATAACGGCACCGTTTTCAACATCTACACTGTCTGCCAAGGGCATCGTTTTGAAATGCTTGGGACCAGTTATAGAGAATAGACTGTATAACAGGTTTAGAGATGCAAAGAACTTTACTGAGAAGATCACAGGTTCACCTTCGAGGTGGACAGTTTGTGCCACTATGTCTGAACTTTGTGGATTTTTACTCAGCTTGTTTCAGATATTGCATGTTCTAAACCCAACCAATCTTGTTGGAAAAGGAGAACCCAGCACAATGCCCTTTGGTCATTGTTGAGAAATTGTGTACTGCTACATGCAAATTAAATCCACAATGCTTAATTTATCAAGCAATGGAACCTTTGCACGGTACAAAGCTATGAGTGTTTTCTGTGAAGATAAGGAGGGTGAAAATGGCAAGGTGCATGCGTGCACTCATCAAATGAACCTTTCACCATGTGAACACACAAGAAACCCTCTTCCATTTGCTGCCAACCAGCAAGAAGAAAGCATTCTTGGGTGTAAAATATATGCGTCAATCCAAGCCACACACTAGCAGTAAAGCGAGCCACGTAGTGTTACTTTTAGCATGACTGGTCTGATAGTCAAAACCAGGTTCTGAATGCAGTACAAAACAAATCACCGTCCAGAACTGTCAGAAACAAAGTAATGAGGCTAGGGGCAACAAAAACTGCCAAGGTAAGTGTACAAAAGAGGGATGAAGATTTAGAATTACCATGTTCTTGTTCTTCACAAGGGGGTTCATCTGAAAGCAACAGAGCACACCCAGTTCATGCGTAAACCCCATCAGACATACTAGGAACACAAAAGCAGGGATGCATCGAAGGACATTCTGCAGCAAAGCAAAATCTCGCACAAAGTTACTTATGATCAGCATTCCACGAAAACCTGCAGAATCAGCCGCTTCCACACGAGCACAAACATCACTTCAGAGAGAACTGGCAGCAACTAAAGGATTTGTGCGTGCAAGCCGTAAAAAGCCTGGACGAGGCATAGCACAGATGGACTACTACCGTATTTACACAGACATGGGAGGAGTTGACACAAATTTCCTCCAAATTTCATCCTGCTAATTATGAAAGCAATCATGCAAGAACTGTATGCTCCAAATACTCACACTGAAATTTCAAGGCTTCAGAATGATTCCTTGTAAGCCACTCTTTTTGTCTATGTGCACGCTTCATAGCTACATCCAATATGCTCAGCTTGGGGAATAATGAAGTGAGCAACACTATGTGTGATAATTCTTTTCACATTTCGAAAGCAGGAAGGTTGACTACAGGGCAACTCCGGGGGTTTTTCGAGAGTCACATATCCTAATGAAACTTTTACTGTAGGTTTTTCTTCCCGTCGTGATCATTTCTGCCCAGTTTGGGGGCCGCATAGCAATTTATTTCTGCAAAAATAGATTTTGAAGCCTGCAATTTCCATGGCCGCAGTTCAGGCAATTTCTGCGAGCAACACTGTGTTTGTAACATCGCAAACACTAATGTCCGCTCACCGTATGAAAAATAAATTTTGAGGCTGCTATTAGGCCATCTTAGACACTTTATGAGCAGAATTTTCATTTCCAGTCACTATTTCAGCCATGCAATGAGTTCGTGCATGCGTTTTTCCAATAATTTCTGCGATTTAATAGCTGTGTCACCTGAAGCATCATCCCTGGCCACAAACTAAGTTTCGGTTCTAGCTTAATGATTTTGCTGTTTCATAAAGTTCCATATGGTATTTTAAAAAAAAAGTTTTGTTGTGCCGGAGACAGGGAACTCCCAGGAATGTGATGAGATCATTAACTCAAAATGTTGGAAAAACCACCACGGATTAGTGTGCAATATTTATCTTTATACAACTCCTCACAACTTTATACCTCAACGAGCAAGTGACAACAGTATTCTGGTCAACAGATAGGACTGTAAATACGGTACTGCTACTACTGAGACAAAGTACAAAGACAGGAAGCAGACATGTACTACCTACTGTGGAAAGCAGGAAAACTAGAAGCAGTACATGCAATGCAAAAAAAAAGTAGAAGAAAACTAAAAACCCCATAACATATGAATTTACAATAGCAAAAGAAGCAAACAGTGGTGTATTTCATCTTTCATTTTGTGCAGCATTCTGAAAGTACCCACAAGTTACAATCACAGAATTAGATATAGATGCAAGTTACAGAATGTGGAAATTAGAAAATGTTCTGGGAAAGCAAATCACAGCTGCGTGACTCGCATTCAATTTATTGCAAAATAGGCGATCATTTTTTAAACACGGCTGGCACGTTTTTTAAAACCAGAGCCAGAAAATTTCCTGCCGTGACAACTGCAGTTATTTGTTGCGTCACTGCTTACAAGTCCTTTTGCATACAACTTAAGCATTGCTGATATGTTGAGACAGAGCAATAAAATTAATAATCTGCAGCAAGGAAGAGTGACTTGGAAAACTACCTGGACACGGTTACATGAGACCAAAGTGTTAAATGAACAATATGCAGTCCCTTAGCAATGTCAGCTACCAAAAAGAGTAGTAACATCAAAAAGAGCCCCCCTTTAAATACACATGCCTATTTCACAGCTAAGTAGAGGCTCAGAAACAAGGTGGCTTTTTCTTTTTCCTTCTTTGAGATCAGTACTACACTTACAAGTGAAACTCTCCCAGCTTCCCACTAGGCAAGGACTGATTCTGGGCTTCGTTCGAGGTTTGCACCGCTCTCATAAAAGGGGCACTGGGAACAAAACCAACCAGTTTATGCGCCTAGTAAAGAGTCGATTGCATGGCTCTTGCTGGCTATGTAGAGCTTGTTCGGTGGCAAAAGATGCAATTATTGCTTAGAAGAAGAAACTTGAAAGTGGAACTCTTTTTTTTTCCCTGCCACTCAATTCAAGCCTTTGATGCCAAGACAGGAAAGGCCTCCGTGATCACTGTTTGCAAATCAATGGCAGTGTAGCCTAGCCTCAGGAATCCACACCCGAGAAAAATAAAAAATCCTGTCCTGACACTGCTGCAGTTTCCTGGCAAAACAGCTGGTGGTGGAGACATCTGTGTTTAATTTTTTTTAACCTTTTTTAGCTTACGAAAGCTGAGTTTTCAGTCAAACAAGCGCCTTATGTGGCAATGTATTGATAATACAAGCCACTTTGAATTTCTCCTTGGCGTCCTTTTAAGCACCTTGTGCGCTTCTAAAATTTTCTGAGCATTCTTACTTTTGGCTGAAACGCAGCAAGGTGGGCTGGCGATACAAACGGTGTCCCTGTAGCCATGTTCGGGTTGAGCAGAGGGGAGAGACCACTGTAACCTGACAACCCCAACTGGAATTGTCACAGGAAGAAAAGAAAAAGCAAACACTTATGTGAGGCACCCCATTTCAGCACACATGTTGAGTGATCCACATTATACACGCGTACACTGAACAAAATTCATTTTCCTTCCAGTGGGATCACTTGGGTACACAGTCCGAGAAGCCACAGGTACTCTCCCTTTGAAGAAAAAAAAAAGACTGAAGAAAGTGACAATCGAATACGTACTTCGGCAATTGTTATTGGTCTGTACTAATTATGTCCTCGACATCATTTCTGACGTCAGTATACGCACGTCCATCAACAAATCAAAAGGCTACCAGTGTCCTTTCTTATCCCGTCCCATATTACTATCCCATGTTCATAAATACTGGTGCTTTACTCAACAGCCTTTTACGGTAACAGACCAAGTCTGTTAGCAAAGATAAGGACTACAAGCAATACGCAGGCACAAATGCTTCCTACCAATCAGATCAGTGAAAGAAGACCCCTGTTGACAGGTGACTGCTAAACAGGTAAGCCTACTTTTATTGCCACACTGGCAGCGTACATTGTCTGCAAATGCAATAACTGTTGCAAGCAGCTAATGAGCTTAAGGCCGAGACCATGTTGAGAACTACATCTTAGGAGAACATTAGGCATACTACCACAATGTTGCCTAAGCAACATATGAAGTACTATTCGACATTATCAACCCTGCAAGATTAACTATCAGTAACACCCTAATGTGGCCACAGTTAAGATTAGCTCCATGCACAAATGATAAAAAAACTCACAGCAGCACTTCTTGAATAAAATGGGGAATCCAGCTTGGGATGGAACTTGTCATACTGCAAGAGGGGGGGGAAATGAGAAAGCAACACATTTCACATATATTGAAACAAAAAAGAAACGATGAAATTGTCAGCAGTTATTAAATCAAATGCTGTGCTCCTCAGTGGCTCCTAGTCACATGTTCCTCCATGAAGTGTGGAACAAAGGTGCAGAAACACTCACTCTTGGAACACACAGCAGCAATATACCAGGTGTCCCAGCTAAAAATAACCAAACTGCTGTGTGAG
This sequence comes from Amblyomma americanum, assembly GCF_052857255.1. Classification (NCBI taxonomy): domain Eukaryota; kingdom Metazoa; phylum Arthropoda; class Arachnida; order Ixodida; family Ixodidae; genus Amblyomma; species Amblyomma americanum. The sequence continues at coordinate 32,813,775 of NC_135498.1, read as the reverse complement.
ACCAACTGAGGGTTGTTTAGAGTCGTGTGACCTAGTCTGCAGTATTTTTTTCACTCCTCAAATTTTACTCATAATTAGCTAACTTTTTAATTATTACCCTGGGGAACAAAGTGTCAATGGAAAAATTGTAGATCACTTTGAAAAACAGTTGACTGCAATGTTTGCACCAATACCGTTAATGTAATGTAGTTTTTTTCTGTCCTTAAACTCTAGCTTGCACAATCAAAAAAAGCATCTACATGACAATGGTGCCATTTAAGCATCCCAAGACGCGTCTTAGAGAACAAAATACATTTTTACTGCATTGCTCTCCCCGATGAGCCTTTGTGTGCACATTGGGGCAGCGATGTGACCCAGCAACTAATCACGTGATAGCCAATAAGTAAAGCTACATAAATCGTACCTTGATGAAAACAGTGCTGCTAGCGGCTTTTTGACTAGGTCGTGCAGACTAGGTCACGTGACTCTAAACAACCGTCACTTGGTCTCATGCAACTAGGACATTGTTTTTTAAAAGCTTGGTTACTTTTAGCTGGGACACCTGGTATACATGAAGCGGAGCTCTTCTCTCCTGTAGCAGCAGGAGGTCAGCCACATGCAAAGGCAACAGCTACCATACAAACTCGCATATTGAATGCACTCATTTCCCAAAACGTTTGTAACAGGGGTGCAGTGCATTCGTTACATGGGTGATACATTAGCACAGTTTGATACGCGGACTACTAAAAACTAGCCGCTGCACTCAGCGTGTGAATGTGTCCACTATGCTAGTACATACAGAAAAGGCCGCTTGGACAGCTGCCCACATACACCTTTTGTGCTTTTAATCTGCTACTTTTCACCAAACGACATTTAAATGTTTTTATGAATGCGGCCATGAAGTGCACCCCATGAACAATTTCATTACCGGTCCCAAAGCAAGCTCGCATTTCAGGTACTAACACAAGTCTCCTTTCCATCAACACCTTCTAGGTGATGCTATCAGGCAATCCATGCACACTAGAATTAAGTTGCCTCTCATGCACACATGACGCAACTTGATGCACAGCCTGCAGGATTACGACTCCGGCTGTCGCTGCTTTGTCACGAATATGTAATAAAATTAATAACAATAGTTCTGCAAAAAGCAAAGGCGCAGCAACTGTCAGACTCATGTGGTCACCTAAACTGCACTGTGAGAGAAGGGGTTAGGGAAATATTGCAGGAAAAACAGAGTGCACATGTTGCCATAATGAAACGCTTAGAATTCATTTACTGCCCTCGGACTGCTAATGTAAATTTACAATACATAGCATACAGACACATTAAGGATATCGCTGCCATCAAGACTTGGCCACGGTGGCAGGGACACAATACTCCGACCATGTGCACGGCTGCGGAACACCTTAGCCACAGCGCCACCATTACAGCCAGTGGCAAATCCAGAAACAAGCAAAGAGATGTGCAGCATGTGGCAGTGTTAAAAGAGGAGCTGCGACTGACCAGATGAGGTGATGGTTGCGGCACTAGAGACCCCGCCAAGGCGGGGGGCAGGAACGGGCTGTGTGGGTGCAGGGGATGATGCTGTTGCTGGGCGGGCTGCGTTGGGTGGTGGTGGAGTTCGGTGCGCATGTACGGCGGTGGCGGGATTGCTATGGACCGGTCCTGGGATGCCAGGAACCGTGTGTCGAGCTCTCGCCGCAACAGGTCTTGGTCTGAGCGGGTGAAAAAATAAAATGGCAAGCATGAGTCGGAATGCAGTCAGCAAAAGCTCGAGTCTGTTACATTCATACTACCAACGACATGGTTGCAATACGGATTAAGGTAGTCGAACGGGAAAAAAAAGGGTGAGGAGAATACAATTTTACACTGCCTTTAAGTAAAGATGTAAAAATTTAAAAAAAGACCTACACTCAAAATATGAAAATGCTAATGGTAACAAGGAACCAGGGAACAACACATGAGATGAGACAGGTTATTCACACACAACAGAAAAGAAACATTACCAGGAATCTTTTTCCACCTAGAGCTGAACTCTAAAGGGTCTCTGAGCTGCCTGGGCATCACAAAACTGTTGGCTTGCTTCGAATATTCACAGAACTGCTCCTTCTTCGCTTCTCCCCACATCTCCAGCCATAACATGAGCTGAGTGTTGCCCTCACTTGGCAGCAAAGGTGAGTCTGGCACAAAGGCAGTGGGTCCGGCAGGCAAGCCCAATGCTGTCGAGGCAAGGCCCGGTGCTGCCGGTGGGGGGATGGGGGCGGCAAACATGCCCGGATGAGGAGGAAACCCCAGGCCCGCTGCCGCAGCTACCGCCACTGCCGAAGAGGCAGAGGAGGAAGAAGATGAAGAGCCAGTGCTGCTGGCTGGCAGCGGAGGCGTGGGCCGGTGGGTTGCAACGGGGGGTGTCCCCATTGATGGGGGGCCGTTGCTGCTTGCTGGCACTCCTGGGTAGGAGCCGGGCCCCGACCTGCAAGCAGCCCGATGAGCAAAAGACGCTTATGATGTCTGCTCTTTAATCTCACAATAGGACAATCTGCCACTACTGCCCTTTGAAATGCATGTGCCACCATATAGTGCCCCTGCACTGCACTTTCTCAACATTTCAATAAAGAGAAACTAAGTGGACTTCCCCGGAAAAAAATTGAATTTGCTTAATTAAGAGTGCCAGTTTATGCGAAGTGATACTCGGGTGCAGTCATTTTCTACCACTTTCTAGGCACACAGAATTTTACAGTTGCCATTCTGAAGTGCACACAAGGTAGTTTAGAAAGCCAAATGGAACACCTTAGTCACACTGAGTCATATTGTCTAGCCTACTGTGGCTATCAATGCCACATCCATCCTTGTGGCCTAGTTGTCTGTTCCCTCTTGCTTCCATGATTCAGGGGTTTAGACATCGCGATGTGAGGTGCAGAGGATTTGTTTTCCACGACCTTTAATGATAAATTTATAAAACAGCTTGGAAGGGCCACATTTCTTGAGGTAGGTTTTCATTTAAGAGGTCTGTTTTACTACAGCGAAGCTCTTCACGTAATAGTTGCGTGCCAGACTTTGGCGGTCTGGAAGATCGGCGTGAAAAGCTTGTTGCCCAAATAGTGAAGGCCGCTCTCGCAATATTTGTTAGTTGCAGATAACTGCGCTCACGGCGGGTTCACTGGGCGAATTTTTAACAGTCGCCTCGCACTTTGCCTTTTCGAGGAGGCTGATGGGCAGTGCTCACCCGGCCCAGGGCTTGGAAAAAACGAGGCTCGTGAGGCTGTTGGAGGAGGCGCTGGAGTAGCAGCCCGTGGGCATGCCTCTCTGCTCGGGACCCAGCGGCGGCGCCAACGAGGGCGTGTTGTTGCGCGAGCCCCCGCGGCCGCTGCCGCTGCTGCTGCTGCCGCCGCTGCTCTCCTTGCCCTGCAGCGACTGGCTCAGCTGGCTCAGGCTGGACAGGCTGCTGTTGGAGTGCGAGCTGCCCAGGCTGGACGTGGGCGTCGGGGCTCGCGTCGGCGTCACGGCGAGCCCCGGGCGCGCGGCCGTGGCCGGCGGCGGCGTCGGCAGTGCGGCCAGGAACGAGCTCTGCGGCGAGCCCCGGCTGTGCGGGGAGCCGCGGCTGTGCGGCGGCGGCTGCACCAGCGAGAAGGGGAAGAGGGGCCCCGGCGCGGGAGCCGCGGCCGCGGGCGTCACGGGCTTGGACACGCTTCCGCTGCTGCCCTCGCGGCTGCCGGCGGGGTTGTGGACCAGGTGGCTCGCCAGCAGCGGCGACGGCGACGAGCCGTGGCCGGCGAACGCGCTGCCGTTGCGCAGCGGGGGAGCCGCGCCGCCGCCCACCGAGGCTGCCGCCGCGGCGGCGGCGTGCGCTGCGCCGACGGGCGGCGTCGTGGCGGGCGTCGTCGGCGTCCGGCTGTTGAAGAGGTGGTGTTCCCGCGGCCCCACTAGCGAGGCGCTGCCGGTGCTCGACGAGGACGAGTGGTTCCCATTGAGCGCCTCGGGCGGAAGGTACGGCGGCTGCGACAGCAGCTCGGACACCAGGCTGGGCGGCGGCTCGGCCGACGGCAGCCGACAGGAAGGGCTGGCCAACCGGGGCCTGGGGATGTTGCCGCACGAGCTGCTCGCGGTGAGCTGCACCGGCGAAGGGGCGGCGCTGGTGGTCGTCGGAGTGCTGACCACGGGCGACGGCGCGCTCGTCACGGCGGCGGGAGTCACGGGCGCCGCGGCGGCAGTGGCAGGCTGCTGCGGGGTAGGGGGTGGGGGCTGGTGCTCGGCCGGCGGCTGCCACGAGGGCCCATTGTGGAGCACGGGCGACGGCGGCCCTCGCCGTGCCAGAGGGGGACTAGAGCGGGCGGGCAGCACGCACGGCGGCGCGGCTGCAGCGTTGGTCGTGGTTGCGGTCGTCGGCGTGCAGCTGGCAGTGGTCACGGCAGTGGGCGCCGCGCCGACGGGTGGGGTGGTCGTCGTCGCACTCGGCGTCGGGCTGGCCGCCGCCGCCTGGCCGAGGCTCGGCGCCTGCGGGGGCCCTGCGCACAACGGGAGAGGGAAGTGTCAGGGCTCCCGCGCACCACAAGTGCGAGCACAGACAGCGACGTGTCACATAACTCTACCTTTAACCTCCGACGAGATATTGGGCAGCGATGCGACGGCAGCAGCCATGCAGTTCCAGCAATAGGCAGCACCAAAAATTACACTCCCACAGCGAACTGTCCGGACATGCGAATGCCAACGGTCCAATGGCATTGTTTCTCGGTTGCAGCAATTTACAAACCCGTCGGGAAGTGTCAATTCTAGTCGTTTCGAGTACGCAGACACCAGCTGCTCAAGCTGAAGCTAGAGCGACTTTTTCTCCTCACGTAACGCGTCACCACACTGGAAACGACACGACAGGACACGCCGCGGGTATCCACCGCACAACCGAGGCGGCGGCGTTCCCGACCCAGGCGGCGCTCGGCGCGAGCGAGGCTGTTAATGGCGGGAGACAGTTCAGCGGCTCGTTCACACCGGCGGTCGCAGCCGGAGTCGCGGCACAAGCCAAGCTTGGCCACGTACAGCGTCTCATGGCCGCGCAGATATGCGCAAAGAATGCGGTTACCGCATCACGGGAGTCGCCGCTGCGTCCCGGGACGGGCAAGCGCAACATTACGTCCATGTCAGGCCAGCACCCCGAGACAACAGTGAGGCAACGACGACGCCTGGCCTCGCAGTGTGAAGAGGTCACTCGCGGTGGATAGCGATTACACGCTCGGGGTGCGCGCGTAATAGCAAAAGATGAGCCGTCCAGTGCTAGGCGACCTTGAGAAGCCGGAACGGGGAACCTTTTCGGCACCCTCATGCATCAAGTAGCGCCGTCCGTAACACGGTGAGGCGCGGCACGAATGGCCGCGTTGCGTCGCCTCGACATCTTCGGCCGTAATTGCGGAGTCGGCCCTTCGCCGCACGCGTAAAACGAGACCTACTCCATCAAGCGCAACCTTGCGCGCAGCGGTAACGCTATAACGCCGGGCTCCTTCCTATGTATGCCGCTCGCCAGAGATTACGTGTTTGCTCTCGGCCCTTTTGTTCACCGAAAGTGATTAGGGCGGATTCGGCCGCGGGTTTTTTTTCTTTCTTTCATTCGCAGCGCGTCTGTTTGCTTGTATACCCCGCGTTGCCGCCAGCCCTCGCGGCCGCTTTCCGTATGGGCAACTATTACTTCCCTGACACGGGAGGCCGCAACGCAACCGCAATCCATTGACGTCGTGGCCGACAGATTAGGCCTGGGTACGCTTAGTCCGCTGGCGTCCCGAGGATAACCTTGAGGAGATGAGGGGGGCGCATTAATGAACGCGCGATCGAAGATATAAGGTCGGGTTGCAATGTTTCCGCCGGTGACGAAGCGAGGCGCCGCGCGCACCCGAGGTTAACGGCACATCCATTATCTCATCCCGGCGTTCGGAACTGGACGCTAACGCGCCGACAGGTAACGCGTTATTCAGAATAGCCTTCGCTTCGGGCCGTGATGAGATGCAGCAGTTGTTCCCGAGCAATTCGCCGCTGCACTGAAGGTTGCCCAATTACCGCAGGAGCACCGCTCGCAGAGAGACGTGTGCGCGGCGCGGCATCTAATACAGATCCGGAGGCTCGTTTGCGCACAGTTCGATCGGGTGCCAAGGAAAACACTGCAACGTCTTCTACGAGTACCCGGGTTCGAGCCCGTCCGCGGAGGCCGCGTTTGGATGGAGGCGAAACGCAAAAGACGCTCGTGTGAGGTCAGTGCACGTTAAAGATCCCCAGGTGGTCGAAATTGTACCGGAGACCTCCACAATGGCATCTTTTTCACTCTTTCACTCCCACCTTCCTCCCTCCCTTTACAGCGCGGCTGCGGTGTCCACATAGCACTAGGACAGCTACTGCTCCATTTCCTTTTACTCGAAAACCACGAAACCAGAATCAATGTGCCGCTCGCTTCCAGCAAAGCCTGCCACACTAGAAGTTCCACAAGTTCCGGGCGACCGGTAAAAGCCGTGCACAGTCGGCACACGTAGCAAGCGGGGAACGGAAAGGACAGCCTCAAGGCTACGCGTTCCACTGGCCGATGGACAGAGAAGTAGCGCGCAGCGGCCACAAGCCGCACACCCACCACACTTCTCCACCTCATTTGTTGTTGTTCTTTTTGTTTGTTTCCGGCTGCCCTCAGCCATGGAAGGAAAGCAGAAAGAAAACGGAGCAGCCTGAGCGCAAAGGAAAACGCATGACTTCGCACGTCCCGCAACCCTCCCTCCCCGTAATAATGCGGGGCGGCAGAGTGGGGCAAGCTCAGCCACACGACCGCCTGCGGTACCCAACGGACGTAAGGGGGCAGATTCGGCGTGCGCCCATCATCACACACAGCCAGACACGCAACTCCGCCTTGGGGAGTGGAAGGGGGGTCTTAATCACCACGGCCGGCGCCACAACAGCACCCCCCCCCCCCCCCCTACCGCTTGCCCTTAGGTGCGGACGTTGCCGTCGAACGCACGCACGCTTCCACGCAATATCCACTTTCCTTTCGCGTCGGCCGCTAATAACCGTTTTCAGAGGCGCTCCCACCACCGCGGCAGGCAGCGAGAGAGCGGAGAAGGAAGCCCACCGAACCGTTCATCCATCAAGCGTGACTCGCAAACGCTGCCCAGCCCCTCGCCGCTTTAGCACCCCGCGGACACGGCGCCGCCGTATTCCTCCCTGCCCCGCACGCGGCCATTAGAAGCGGCGGCGAGGAACGAACGAGGTGACCCGTGCACGGTCCGCGGGCTCAGCTGAGCAGCCCGGCCACCGCACGCACACGACCGCACGAAGCGGCGCCGCCGCCGCCATAGTAGTTCTCGCGAGTTCGCGGTGGGTCACCGCGTATGCGCACGCACGCACGGGCACCGCCGGCGCCGCCAAAACGCGGCACGTGGTCAGCACGAACGTGTGCGCCGCTAGGGCCCCAGACGCATGCAGGGTGGCCCGAAACGCACGCCCATCCGCCAAGCCGGTCACCGCAGGCAACACTTCCGCCCCGCGATTGTCTGCCAATGAGAGAACAGCCAGCCCACGAGCAGCCCTTGCATTAACTACTACTGTCTCCGCAGGACGTGTAATTACCACCACCGCCCCCGTCACGTGCGCTATGGGCAATAATAATAATAATTGGTTTTTTGGGAAAGGAAATGGGGCAATATCTGTCTCATATATCGTTGGGCACCTGAGCCGCGCCGTAAGCGAAGGGATAAAGGAAGAGGGAGGTGCCGTAGTGGAGGTCTCCCGAATAATTTCGACCACCCGGGGTTCTTTATTTAACGTGCACTGACACCGCACAGCACACGGGCGCCTTAGCGTTTTGCCTCCATAAAAACAGAACCCGGGTTCGAACCCGGCAACTCCGGATCAGTAGCCGAGCGCGCTAACCACTGAGTCGCCGCGACGGGTCTATGGGCAAGTGACGCCGCAGCGTTTTGGCGCATTCGTGGTAACGCCCTCTCTTCGTAGATGGCGCGTCGAACGACACACCACCATGCGAACTCACGTTTCGCACTGGTCAGAGACGACCGCTTCAACTAACGGAGCCAAGAGGCGCATTTGAATCCGCTGCGGATAAAAATAAAGAAACGGTAACCGAGACAAAAAAAAAAGGGAACAAGCGCGCGGCACCCGCAGAAAGCGACAACGCGCCGGGAGCCATTTTGATCGTCGTCGTAACGCGCCGCGCGGTCCCTTTTTATCCCGTGTATCGCGCCGGGGACGCCCGCGGTAACGACCCATTTACGAGCCAAGTGCCGCCGGCATCCCCTCCGCACACTAACCGGCGGCGCCTACGTCCCACCCTCTTCCCCCACGGCCACCCCGAAGAAGCCATCTTCCTAATACGGCCCAGACACGCAACGATGCGTCCCCCTCGTCCTAATGCCACCACCTCACCCACAGCGCTGACTGCGCAAGTCTTGCTACACTGCCGTAAGTGTGCAGCATTCCGAGCGACAAAACGGGAACGGGGCAGCGCATTCAACCGCCACTGCCGCCGAGCTTTGGCTTCCCACACACACGCATCGTCCAACAAACATCTACACTTCGAAGCGGCCTCTCGACCAACTTTACTTAGCTCCTCCTCCGACGATTACTCGAGCTCAGCTGAGTTCAGCGCCGACTCGAGAAGCGACCACCGTGAGGGCTGAGCTATTTGTACACTACACTTGCATCCCTCGAAGAAGCGCGGCTGCAGTGCTGCACGAAATTATTCGGATGGGGGAACCGCGGGGGGAAAGCGAGCGAGAGTGGGACACGAACTGCCCCTCATACTCCGCCTCTTTGTTTTACGAGCTCGTAAAAGGAGGCACATCGTCCCTGTGCTGGACGCCGCACGAACGCGGCGCCCAGGAATTAAGGTGGAAAAAATAACGCCCAATTACACAGAACGGCGGAAAAGGGTGGAGAAGCGGCGGCGTGCCCCCAGACAACTGACGCTCCCCCCCCCCCCCCCCCCCCCCCCCTTGCAGTGCATGCGGACGTCTTCCCCTGCGCTACAAACAGCTGCCGCAGGCACAGCGGCTGCACAGTGTCTGTGAATACACTACTCCGAGTATGCTCGTGGCTCCATCGAAACTGTGCAAAAAAAAAAATTGGTTGGTTTTTTGGGGAAAGGAAATGGTGCAGTATCTGTCTCACATATCGGCGGACACCTGAACCGTGCCGTAAGGGAAGGGATAAAGGAGGGAGTGAAAACAGAAAAGAAGGAAGAGGTGCCGTAGTGGAGGGCTTCGGAATAATTTCGACCACCTGGGGATCTTTAACGTGCACTGACATCGCACAGCACACGGGCGCCTTAGCGTTTTGCCTCCATAAGAACGCAGCCGCTGCGGTCGGGTTCGAACCCGGCAACTCCGGATCAGTAGCCGAGCGCCCCAACCACTGAGCCACCGCGGCGGGGTACGGAGGCGAAACGCTAAGGGGCCATTTGCGGTGCGATGTCAGTGCACGTTAAAGATCCCCCACGTGGTAGAAATTATTCCAGAGCCCTCCACTACAGCACCTCTTTCTTCTTTCACTCCCTCCTTTACATCTTCCCTTATGGACTGACGTGGACTGACACCGCACAGCACAAGGGCTCCTTAGAGAACATATCGTGCCCGAGTGCCCGGCGTATGCTGATGAGCTTGCGTACTATGAACAGTGCGTGAAAAAGCTCTCCCCAGTGCGTCAACAATAGACAGTGTTTTACGTCCCTAGGCCTGCCCTAGGCAACAGAGGCGTGCAATGAACTTTTTGTGTGCGTATTTAAAGGACACTGGACATCTTGACGAGCACTAATTTCACCTCGCATGTTACCCACGTGCATTCTTCACGCAGTGAACTTTGTTAGGCCATTTGGCGGACTATGCACTTCATTTCGTATGTAACACCATTACTCGCCGGTGCACCTTAGTGCGCATTTAATGGCCGCATTTTATCTTCTCCCCTTTTGATTTGTTTCATGTTACCTTTACCGCATCGCTCTCCTTCCGCTTTTATCTCCACAATTCCCTTCCCGCGCAGAGTAGCATGCCAGATATTTTTAAATCCGGGCAGTCAAGTCCCCTGTAATGGCCATATGCCTGAATGCTCTCACCAATGGTCGTATCTACTGAAGTGGGAGCTTCACGTGCGTGCGAAAGGTAGGTGGGTAAGTAAGTGGGTGGGGGAGGGGGGGAGTTGCAAGCAAAAAAACACACCCTCTGAGTGGCGCTCATATCCCCGGAAACGCGCCGTGACGTCGGCCGCTGGAAAAAAGTTACGAGTGGAGCGGCCTCAGCTCGTTGTTATAGCCGAGCTTTTTACAACCTCCGACACGTGGCTCGACGATAAGGTTCACTGGGTAACAAACGGTGGGACTGAGGACGAATTCGCCGTCTTTCGCGGCCCGCAGGCCGTCGTATTCTAATCACACGCTGTCGTAACTCAACTACGTGCCGAGAACGCCGCGTGACAAATAAGCGGCGATAAGGGCGCGCAGTTTTCCACCCGCTGGAAAGAAAGCCGAGATAGCGCCGCGCATCTACCGCTACACACCTGACGTTCCAGGCAGCGAAGCGGCATAGAGGCCCCTTATCAATATGCATGCAACAACCGCAAGCTGCGGAAGCCCGCTCGATTGCCACCTGCAGGGAGGCAGCACCGACAAACCAGGCGGCATTTGAAAGATCGTGTGCGCGCCGAGATAAGACTCTCGCAGGTGTTCTACTTTTTTGGACTTTTTTTCCCCGCCAAGCAACAAGCCCCGAAACCAGCGCACACAAACTACCCCACTTGAGATACGTACGCCTAACCACAAGGGTTAGCAGTGCTATTTCCACTGGGAGTAGTTGGCTGTACAGCTTTCTTTTTTTTTTTAATACATGCAGCCCAGCGAGAAGCCGCGTGGCTCGTTTTGAACTTTCAGCGCCCCACATCTCTCTCTTTTCCCCACCCTTCCAAAGCTTAGGGCTGCCAGACACCGACTGCAAGGGAGAGAAAACTCACTTGGGTGATGAGCTGGTACAGAGAAGAGATCAGATCCTGCGTCGGACGCCTGAAAGGGGGCAAAAGAAAGGGAGATAAGAAAGTAATCCAAACATTCCAGAAACGCACAACAACCGTAACCAAGAGCGCGCCAATCTCACTGGGTACGGCCGAAAAAGCATCTGAGTGCGAATATATATACGTAGGCATACCGTTAAAAATCCTCACTTATCCACGGGGCTCAGCTTTAATCCGCCCAAAGGCATAAGCCACGGGCCATAAAGCGTCGTTGTAACGGCGACACTACAATCAATCGTCTTTTCTCGTAGTCAGTTCACTATATCGAGTCCAGCCTGTTTAACGCGGCACTTCTGAAACGTCCGTCAAGTGAAACCACAGGCTTGGCTTGGCGCAAAAAAAACAACAACAGAAAAACGTCAACTTGTTTGTGCCTTGGTGCGTTTTTTTTTTCCATGGCAGGTGGCTGGTGTGTCTACATATAAAAAAATTATTCATACCGAATCTTTCCGGATTGGTGCAATGAAGGACACGTCCAGCGACCTCTCATCAGCCTGTGCAGCACTGTGTGTCCGCATGTGATAACAAATAACTTTTCTCCCCTTTTTATTTTCGCACCGAAACCAACGAAAGTAGCATTGGCAATGAAATACCCATCAAATGCCACTGCTAAATGCCGTCAAGCTCGCAGTTGACGGGAGAAAATTAGCGAAAAATATGCATGAGAAACGCTAAACATTCGGCGTACATAGGCAAAACCGCAATGACAGAATTAAGAGAGAAACAAGAAGGCTGAAAATTTGGAATTTTGTTGGAAAAAAATTCCAAACGAAATTCCGTCGCTCCTGCAACTGCAGCTTCCCCAAACAACGTTACGCCGTAAAACATCTACGGCGCGTGGCACCCGTCTGTGCCTCTGGGAAGATTCAGCGGTGATAACGCAATTGGGAGGCCACATATCTAACAGCAGAGACAAGGCGGTTGAGACTGTAACCGCAAGATATGCCAGCGAAAAACACACACTTCAGAGGAGCACACCACGTCTTTCGAAGGCTGCACACTTTTTCCCCGCGGGAGTCCGACACCGATAAGATAGCGCGTCGGCATTAAAGCACGGCAGAGAAATCTCCAGCGAAACGCGATTCCGAGGTGGGAACTCGGTTCCCCGGTATACTGGAAGTTACCTAGCTCTGTGCATACACACACTCACAGACGGTATCGGTGTAGTAAGCATTACACATACCGAACTAACCATGAAACGAGTGAGGAAATTCGATGTTTTAAACTTGAAGCCAAGGCGCCTACACACACAGGCAAAAAAAAAAAACTCAGTAAACTGCCGCAATCCAACCGATCATCACAACTCGAACAAAAGCGTGCCAATTCACAGTGGGGCGACGCCTAAACGACTGCACAGCAAAATAAGTACAGCTGCTCCCTTTCGGAGTTCACAGAGGCGAGCTCCGCACTACTAATGTGGAACTCGCGGTTTTGCTGCGCGCAAATGGGTCGATATAATTCACGGACAGAAGCAACCCACTTACAGCTTCGTCGGCGCGCAAAAAAAGTACGCGATAGCACAATCACACTCACTTGCGGCGTGGTATCGTTGAAGCGTGCATAGAAGGGAGCAAAAAACGGAAGATGGAATTGATTCCATATAGGGCCCTTTCTTCGACGACGGTCGGCAGCAATTCCTCAGATTTTTTTTTTCTTTAACGAAGCAGCGAAAGCTATGGTTGTTATTGCAACTGCCACATCACTGCCTAGGCGACTTGTGTGCCGTCTGCGTCATGCCCCCGGCAGACATTACCCGACAGACGTCGGCAGTCCAGAGAGAGAGAGAGAGAGAGATCGTAATTCAGCTCGGCGACGTGGCTGTCAGCGTAACCCGTTAAAACTCGGTCCCAGCTGGCGTCCTTATCCGGCAGACGCGCAAGGAAATGCAAGTGGCGAACCCCGGGCGCCGGTTGCTCGGATCCACTCGGGCTGCCTCCCATGTTCAACCAAAGCAAAGCGGCAGGTTGTTATCGCTTGTCGGCGGAAGCAAAAAAAAAAAGGAAAGGGGATAAACAATAAGAAATAAAAGAGGCAAAAAAAAAACAAGATCAAAAGAAGAGCAGCAGCTACAGCGCAGGCTGCGACAGGCTGTGCAGCAAGGCACGACACACACACACACACACACACACACACACACACACACACACACACACACACACACACACACACAGGGGGGGGGGGGGACCGAATGGCGCAAACGGTGTAGATTTTCATGACCGCTCCACAACGCAGAAAAAAAGGGGGGGGGGGGTGGGATTAATGTGCCCCATTTCATTTCAACACAGCAGGTGCAGCGACGCATGCATTGGTTGTCCTTATAATATTATTTTCATAGCGGCGCTATGCCACGGGCGCAAACGCACACGCATGTCGAGCACAAAGCGGAGACAGAAGAAAAATAAACAAAAGGAAGAGAAAATGGAATGCCGGACCCGAGCAGTCCACTCTTCTTGAAGGCTCTCGCCCAAACAGCGGCAGTATACTACATGCATACATATATTCACGCGACACCTCGGGATTACTCGCAACCGACGCGGTACACGGTCGCTTCGCCACGTTTTTTTTACATACATAAAAAGTCGCATTTCAAAAGCGTCGCCCGTTGCGACACAGGACGGGTGACCTCGGCGGTCGCCTTGCACATTTCGCAACTCGCGCGTCAACAGTAAGGCGCGTGGCATAAAGCCAGGATGCCTACGGAGAAAGAAAAAAATGTTACAAAAAGAAGAAAAAAAAAGAGGAAACGACGACGACGACACGGCATATAGAAAACAATGGTTAGTGGCTTTAACATATTTACCCCCCCCCCTTCCCCATACACATTTTTTGTTGTTGTTTCATGTTCGCTCCCAGGACAATCTGGCTGTTTTCAACCGCGGACGGTTTTAAAACGAACTCGGATTTGGTCGACGCTTTATCCTCGCGAAAAGGGGAAATAAATAAAAGGCGCACATGTTGCGCGCACAGAGGCCCGCTCTCTGTAAGGCCGCCAGCAAAACGTCGCCACAGGTGCGGAGCGAATCGGGCCGCACTACAGAAACGAAAACAAAGCGGGCCAGTGCTCTCGTTCCTGCTGCACACAACGTTGACAAGCACAGGCTCGGTGGAAGCATCCGCAGCAAGGCTGAACGCAGAACTAACGTGTCAAGGCTCGCGCTGTGCTATGCACCGTTATACTATAATAGCAGGCGCCCTGCGAGCTAGACGCGTATTCTATCATCGACGCAGAGGAGGAAGTGGGGGAGGCCGACAAAAGAACCCGCATCGATCACAAGCGCACGTGTAATGCCAAGAAGCACGTCGAGTGGAGATGATAGACGCCCCTCCCTTCACACACACACGCACGATCGATCAGACACATTGTGGCCGCCGGTAAACAGATCGCTACAGCTGATCTCTTGCGAGCCTCAAACACGGGAGCTACTGTACGCTGTGAGGCTTTTTTTTTTTCTACTCCTCTTTTCTTTGCTCCGCTAGACTGCGATAAAACTTAGGAATAATAGCGGACAAAAAGCCTTATAGGAGGCAATCAATTATGGAAATCAAGCGGAGCGCAAGGCCTCGGTTTCACCCTTTCTCTTTTTTTTTGGTTATTTTTCCGGGCTTTTTATTCTCTCCCAGCAAGCAACAAATAGCCCCCAGCGAAATCGAAGACAGGGGAAAAAACAAATAAAAACGAAAAGAGGTCTTCGCTATCGCTGCCGCGATTTCCTAGGCCAAGTACACGTTCTTCTCTCCCCCGGAAAGGGATGGGGGAGTCGAAATCGCATTAAGGAATCGCCTCCGGCGACGATAACAATAATTCCGGGCACGTTAAAATGCGTACGCGGCGGCGTGGAGAATCAGTCAAGGGAACCGAATACCGGGACGGGATGAAAAGAAAAAATAAAGATACGGAGGTAAATGCGAAACGAATGGAAGGCAGGGCCCACGCAGGAGAGTGAGAGAGAGGGGGGAGAGACGAAGGAACACCAGAGCGCTGAACGAGGCCACGCAGGCGCCGAGGGATCATTTACATACCGACGACAGCCGAGATCAAATCGCTCGTTACACGCGCAATTTCTTATCCCCCCCTCCCCCTTCCCCCCTTGCCTCCAACCACCGCCTCTTTTCGCTTGTCCTTTATACGTCTTCTTCTGGCCGGCTACTTTCTTTCCCGCACTTAACTGCGGCGAAGCACGCAGAGCGATTATTTTAATGGCATAAGAGGCCCCGCGCGCTTTGCTTGCCTTTCTTTATTTCTTTTTACCTGCCGCTCTCCTCTGTACCGCCCAGAAGCAAGCCCATGCACGGGTCGTTACTTGCAAAAACAGCGAGAGTGCATGCCATGCAAGCTACATGACGACAGATTAAAGACGAAGAAGAAGGAAAAAGGACAAAAGGAAGGCGCTGCGAACAACGTCGGCGAGAATCGCCGACGAGCACGCGAGAGAGACATCTGCAGGCGCACACCGGGGCGAAAGCCGCAGTTGCATTAGGGGCAACAAAGGAGATAACGACGCCACGCGCAGCAAAGCTCGACGCTCGGGGGACGAGACGGGGGTAAGTAAGCTTGCGCAGCGGGAAGTGAGGCGTAGCACAAGCCGATGTGTTTCGACCCATTCGGTGGTTGGCCGCCGATCGTTCGCCGCTATTGTGTGCTACGCGTCTCCTTCGAAACCCGCTGTCCCTTTAACCCTGGCGATAGGCACGCTGGCCGTAAAAGAGCCGAGCGGCGTCGCTTTTTTTCTTTTTCGTCATAACTTCTCGTGGGTACACACGGTCGATTATGCAAGCGAGGGGTGCGTCATGTGGGGGCCAGGCTATAGTCTAGAGCATAAAAAGAAGCGGGGGGGAGGGGGGGGGGGGGGGGCGGACTACTCAGGCTCTCAGGAAAGAGCGATGGAACCCTGGCCCATATATTCCAGCACTGCGCTCGTATTCTCTACAGCAACATTAGACGCTGTAAATGGACACCGATTGCTGCAGCTGTATTTTTTGTCTTCATGTATGTACCGTGTCTGAATGATGCGAAACGGTATGTTGGACATAGCTTTTGCTGCGAGTGCTGCCAGAATGACACGCCACTCCCTAGAATAAAAAGAGAAAAACATTCAAGGTGTGTGCACACGGAAGGAGTTTGGCTTGACAGACAGGGCGCGAGTTTACGCAGATCAGCTCGCGTACCCTACACGCTGCTGAGGGTGCCTCGGATTAGAACCCGTAATCGCCTAGCGTACAATGGCTGCATTGCGTTCGCTGCGAAAATCGCAACACATGTGGCACGGTGTAAGTAAGTGGGATGACGAGGAAAAATGGGAAAGTTATGTTTACGTTTACGGGGTACCAAGGCTACCCGCGCTAAGAGGGACGCCGAAGCGGAGGGCTCCGGATAATTTCGACCACCAGGGGTTATTCGACGCGCACTGAAATCGCAAAGTACAAGGGCTTCGATCATTTCGCCTCCATGAAACAGCGACCAAGCGGAAAAATTGAAAATATTGGACGCCGACAACACTGCATGGCAACAATAACTCTGAAAAGGGTGACACATTGCGATATGACATCACGAAGGGAGCTATATACACCAGCGGGTTATATGTATGACCGGATTTATAAAGGAAACACTTTCCCACGGCGACAAGCCGCTTAGACAACCCATGTGGGTCGAACGCCAGCAAGTACCCTGCAAGATACGCAGGGCAACACAACACTCGAGGACAGGGTTTTTAACCACTATTGAACAACTCAAGAACGAGGCGGCTTTTCCCCGCCAAAGCACCCCCTTCCAGCCAATGGCGTCGGCGTGAGAATGAAGGGAGTGGCAGATCAAAGCGGTTATAGTCCTCTGCCCTCGTGGTCAGGGACACTCTCCTACATGCATCGTCACACCGCTCCCTGCACTGACGGCACTGGCATGCCTTTATCGGAGAAAATCCGCTTCCTTCTTGAATTGCATGGGACTATAGCAACAATTCAAGCCACAGCACTTTCTTCAGAGAGAGAGAGAGAGAGAGCAGAGGTACGAAATGAGAAGGCGTTAGGGGGAAATAATCTCCACCGAAAATGCGCGTGGATGCGATCGTATCCTCTCACCTCGCGACGACGACCTGTAGCGTTCCAAGCAAGAACGGCCGAGAAAGAGCTTATGCAGCGTCGTCCCTGGGACATGTCTACAGTCGGCAGTCCGTGGCATGCAAAGCGCGCGCAATATATAGAGCGGTCCGAGGTCCAGGCGTCGGAGTCGAAACACAATAATCTCTCACTGACCTTGTTACGCCGATAAAAAAAATTACAGCGACGGAGTACCCGCTCAGTGCTTTCCGGCTCATCACAACATAGACGAGGCATTGCAGCCAAGTATAGCGCTTTGTTTCAGGCCGCGGCGTCGTGTAAAAAACACCCCGGACCACCACCTTTCTCCGTGCAAATACGCGCAATGGGGCGAAACTCGAGGGATTTTACTCGCAGATATCTTGGGACTGATGTGCAACACCCCCCCCCCCCCCCCCCCCCAACCCCTCTAACTTCAATACAGCATCAGAGAAGTAGCAAAGAAAGCGACATCCGCTGGCGTAACCGCATCCACTCTGAGTCATACGCTCGACAAGCGGGGAGCGCCGAGAATGTACAAAAAAAATCAAGAAAACAGCGTAGAAGCAGGACGCGGAGTGGGTGTCACAGAGCAAGAAGTGGCGGACTGATAAAGACAAGAGCGCGCGGAATCCCAGAGCAAACAACACTCCACGCGGCCGGTATCAGGTACCACCAACTAAGTCGCGCCCTTTTACGATGCATCGCCCCGCAGCAGTCGCGGACCCCCTTCACTGGGCAGCGGGGGTTCTATAAATTGCAACAGAGCAGCCGACGAGGGCGCGACTGGAACGTGAGCCTCGATGTTATTGCAGCCGCCGCAGAGACAGGGCGACCGCGATGGAGATCAGAGAGAGAGAGAGAGAGGAGCAACAAAAAAGAAAAGTTACGAGAAGAAAAAGAAAAGAGAAGAACACTCTGCGTATCTCAACTACAAACGACACAGCGGCGTTTAATAAGCAGCGGCGGCACTAGAGCGAGGGAGCGTGCCCAGAATGCGGGGACGACGCGCGCATTCCGTCCGTCGGCGGCCGAGTGGGCTGCGAGACGCGATATCTGCGCGTGGGAAGAGGCAGCGACGTCTCCTCCACAGTAAGCAAGCATCGGCGAAGACGGGCCCCGTGCCGGTCGACACACAGGCCGATCGACCTTGGCGGTCCCGACAGATCGAGAAGGGAAGGGCATACATCCTACGTACGGACCAACCAAGACGACGATGAGCGCAAGCGAATAGGAAACGCGTCGGACTGGGCCCTCTCTCCCAACACACGAGTGGGAGGAGGAGGAGGGGTGGTGTAGCTGCTTGTGCGTGCGCGGGGAGCGCATTAGGAAGCCGAGACGAGGCGCCAAAATGGATGTCCGCGATGCGACCGCGTGAGCAACATGCCCGATTGGGAGGACGCCACCGGAGAGGCGAGCCGCGATCGTAATTTACTCTCGGGTCGCGCCGCCGGCGAGAGATAAGCAAAGCCTTTCGTTCCTTGCCTGACCGCCGAGGGAAAGCAGACACGGGACACCGGCAGAGAGAGAGAGAAAGGGGGAGACATAGAGTGACGGCACGAACAGGACCTAACCCGAAAAAGAAAAAAGAACGAGAGAAAAACCGGCACGCCGGCAGCGCCGCCTCTGTCATGCGAGGCACGCGTCGCGGAAGCTTCGCTCCGAACGCTTATCCGCGAGGTTACAAAGAGCGATCGGGCATGCATGCAAAGGCCTCGGAGGGGCAGCTCGTTCTTTCGCGCTCCTCTCTCCTCCGCAGCGGGACGACGCAGAGAGCCGACAAAGGCGCGCCAGTTGTCGCGCTACACACTGCCGCCCCGCGTTTAAAATACGCGCGGCGCAGCGGAGCATGTCGGGGCCGACAGATGAGGAGAGCGACAAGGGAAAAAAGAAACGTTCGCCGCCGCCTTTTCACGACACTCGAGGCAGGTGGTCTTGGGACTGAGAGAGAGAGGCCTCGCGGGGGACCTCAACTGCCTGCGGCACTACGGGCAGGTGCACCCCGAACGGCATGTGCACTTCCCACGGCACTATTAAACGTCAAACGCGGCGGCCGCATTCGGCCTCTTCGCAAAAAAAAAAAGAGAAAAAGAAACAGTCGATAGAGTGCGCAGACAGCTCCTTCCTTATTAGGCCCACAGCTTGGGCAACACTGCACTGAATCCTTACGGAGAAAAGAAAAACCCCGGGAAAAAGTGAGACCAATCAGCGGCACTTGCACGGTAGCAGAATTAACAGCCATGCCACACCTGCAGCTCCAATATGGCGCGCTGCAGGCAGGACGCTTCGAGGGCGACGGTCCTCGTATTCATCCCCGGGGCGGAGGGGCGGTGCTCGGAACAGAGCCACGCACTAAACACGCCAACTGACACGTCGTTAGCGGTCGTCACCAACGTCGTCCCGCCCTGGGGGCTAATGAACGGGGGGACCCACTCTTCGTAACGGGCCGATGGAGAAACGCGCAACGAACGGAACGGTGCTGTCCTCGAGGGATCACTTTACGCCGCTGTTTTCTTCACAACCTACGAGATAATAACGGAGTCCTCTCCGCTCTCGAATTAGCATTCTGAGTGCTGCGGACTCACGCGAACACACTTTCCTTCAAGAAAATGAGGCGCAAAAAAAAAGAGAGAAAACAACACTGCAGTGAGTGCCACCCTCTCATGTCAACGGAGGAATGTCTGCAGCAAACAACGGCGCCAGATTATGATGCGGAGGTTCACTTGTCTGATATATTAGGCAGTTTCGAGAAGAGTTTTTCTCTGATCGCGATCAGGACTAGAGAAGAGGACGAGGAAGTGCCCGTCCATCGCTATATCACCTTAAAAGCGTGCAAAGCGAAAAGGATCTGAGCCCCGCATGCTTTCGCCTCAATCTGCTCCGTCCACTGGTATCGCGCACTCGACCTAACGACAAGACCCTCGGGAACAAAACAGACAGCGTCGCGTACCATCAATCAAAAGATGATGGAGCAATAATTTCAACCTCGTAAGCGCTCGAGGCCCAAAGAGAGCACCCGCGAATTCAATCACCCGGCGGCGCGTTCCCTCACCTGTGATGGAGACCGGCACGCCAACGAATCAAATTACACGACCGCAGAAGCGCTGAAGAAAACAAAATAAAAAAAGGAAACGAAACAGATACGCCGCAGGCGCAAACGAGATGTAGACCTACACCAGCACGGGGCATTTCCTCCACAGCCCTTTACAGTGATAAAGAGGACACGCAAGCGGGCGCCTGCAGAAGCAGCGAAGCGCGGTATACCTCACATCCTTTCTTGCTGTCCCCTCACCTCTTTCATTTCTCTTCTTCATACTGCCTTCTATCCTTTATTTCCGCTGCCCCAGCTCAGGTGCCGCCGACACAGTGATGGCAGATGCCGGGGTAAGCAAAAATCTTTTAACTTCCTTTTTTATAATATTTTTATGATTAAACACTTACTACTACTACCTCACCGGGCCCTTAATTTCCTCCGCATACAGCAAGCCAGCCATGACAGACTGCTGAGAGACAGCTCTCCCGC
The DNA here is from genome assembly GCF_052857255.1 of Amblyomma americanum. Classification (NCBI taxonomy): domain Eukaryota; kingdom Metazoa; phylum Arthropoda; class Arachnida; order Ixodida; family Ixodidae; genus Amblyomma; species Amblyomma americanum. Next base: position 32,793,173 of record NC_135498.1, on the reverse strand, counting down.
TGTTTTCCTTCTTTTTTTTTTACACCTCTTCCTCCGCCGTATGTTCTGCAGCCAGTGCTGCAAAGGGGGTAGCGCAATGCTAGGGGGTGGGATTGAAGCGCATGTAAGCTTCTCGCCTCGCTGCGCACACAGCGGGCGTCCCCTCCCCACCCCACCCCCTCCTCTCAGCAGAAGCTGGAAATCTGCTTCGCTCGGGCAGCGTGATAAATTGCAAGGCCAGAGCGCAGGCTTGCGCAACCCCGGGTATGTGTCAGGCACAACAGACAACAGCAGCAAAACACGCGCGGGCCTTAACTTGTAGCAGCCAGGAAAGCGGGCAGGCTGAACGTGCGTCTCTACACACACACTATGTACTTACATACGACCGCAAAGGGAAACGCGCTACGCAGCGCCACGTAATGTGCGACCGCTCCGTTGGCCAACGCTGCAGGAGCGCTCAATCAGACAGCGCTTATGACATCGAGCGCGCGGCGCTGTGTGCCCGTCTTTTTTTCTTCTCCGTTTCCGGCGCGAGGAGTGCATTATCGGCGCTTTTAGCGCGAAAGCCCCAAGAAGGCCGTGTCGCAGAGAAGCCGGCCTAATAGTCGTTTCTTGTTGCCGTCGTCGACCGTGAGCGAAGTATACACGGAAAATTCCCTGAGGAGAAACCCGGGTGGCGCATTAAATCAAAGATTGGTCGAGAGAGGTCGCTCGGGAAGAGCAGCCCGGGTCTCACAAGCCCCCACCAGTGGCACCACCTGCGACCGCAGGGCGCATCGCTGCATGCACCACTGCGCCAGTAGGGGTACGAGGACTCCCAGGGGTCTACGAATGTTGAGTAGAGAATGACCAATTCCGCATATACGGGCATTAAAGTATTAACGCTATCGCGTGACACACATAGCGCGGAGCTTGCGTCTCCCCTTTATTTTTTTTTTTTATCGTTCCGATGCGCTTCTGTCGGACAATACGCACCGATTTCAAACCACAGCAGTGCAAATTATTTTGCACGTTAGACGAACCAGAATTCCACAATGCCATCACGGACGTCGTCCGCTGGAGTTTACCTCTCTTCTAGCACTACAGACCAGAGAACCAACCATCCGAAGAAAATGAATGCCTTTAACGCGTCAAGCTTACGCCTCCGTGCTAGCGCTACCTAGGTGAAGAAACCTACCAAGCAAACAAGCGCTTAGTCTCTTGAAGGAAGCATCTCGACGCATAGGTCCAAACATAGGACCATGCAAAAATAAAAGTAAAAAAAAAGGGAAATCAGGAATGGACGGGGGATACACTGGCGACCTTGAACCGGCGAATTTGACGCAATCTCTACACCAGACATGAAAGACCCGCAGAGTTCAGCTGCCCCAGTAAATACATATCTCTGTGGCTCCTCTACGGGCGCGCGGACACACACACACGCGCGCGCGCGCCAGAATCCATTAAGTTTTTCTTATCGTAAATGCTCTTTACGCGCATGCCCAGGAGCGGGCGAAGCCCCTGCATTTATATAGGCCTAAGCTAGGCCAAGAGTGTAGCCCGGCGGAAGAAATCGAGTTACTATACGCGACAGAGAGAGGGAGAGAGAGAGGGGGGTGATGGATGAGTCGTACTTCCTCGATAAGCGGAGCACGCGCGAACGGCGTTGCTCGACATCTGATTTGAGCATGCGCCGCGTAGCAATAAAGAGAACGGCACGCGAGAAACTCTTCTGAGCACCCGTTCCGAAGACCGTCCTTCGCGAGCGATCAACGAATGAGGAGGGAGAGAAGGAACGGCGATTCGAGTGATGAGTGTCACTTAATGCTGACACTTATTCGGTGATTTCACAGGGTTTTGGGTCAATACGCACTTTCGGATATAGATAGATAAAGAGGAGGAGGGAAAGACAGGGATGTTAACCAGAAAGGGGGTTCCGGTTGGCTACCCTGCACTGGGGAAGAGGGATTAGGGGGCTAAAAGGAGGAAGAGAGAAGGGGAAAAAGGTATAACACACACACGCACAACGCTGTCACAATTTGTCACTCAGTCCAGTCGCTCTCAAGTAGGCAAAGAGTGCCTTGTATGCCTTAGTTCCGAAGAATCTAAGTACAGGAAACGAAGGCTACGCACTTATCGCATTGTTAGCCCTGCATACTCATAGCTCTTTTCCCACAAGGGCGCCGCGGAAACCGTCGCCAATTCAAGTCGTTTCCCTTTGCGCGGTGCAAAACACAGCGCGCGGCAGCGTCGCATGCGCACGCTCGTCACAAATCGATTACAGTGGGCGCGGCGCGCAAAATATCTGCCTCGCCGACAGTGCGCAGCACTACAACAGCAGTTAACGCGTAGCGGCATGCCCGCCAACAGGCCCCCGACAACAGTCCCTTTCCTGTCTGTATACGGCGGGCGCTGGAAAATCCCAGACATAGCGGAAGGCTGACTTGCATCTATCTCATCGAGACAAAGGACGTGCGCTTGGCTTGGAAACAAAGGCCGCACAGAGTGGAACAGCGCTCGCGCCGCCTCCTTCCCAAGTAACTCGGGCGTCCAACGTGCTGCACGCAACATGCGAGAAGACCGGCTCGGCGACCCCCAGCCGGCAGCCCCGTGCGCGCGTGCGTGCCGCCAACCGGCCACACGCGGACCACACCTGCGGCTCGCATCTCGCTGTTCCCACGCCGCAAGGCTGCGCGCCTCGGAGAAAGGAAAGGGGGCGACGCAGGCCGCAAAGACTAGTAGCGGGCGTGTGAGCGGCGTCGGAGCCCCCGCCGCGCAACACACGACACCGCCGCGCGTATCGGATTACGCGGCACAGGCGCCACACACACGCACACACATAAGCCGCGGTGTGGCGTTGCAAACCGCCGTCTCTCTTGTCCTCCAGCAGCCGCTTCTGCCGTCGGATCTGCTCGGGTTTCCCCCATTCACGTTGCGGACGGCCGCCGAGCACGCGCACCCCGGGGAGGAGGCCACGTGCGCGCTTGTTCTATAGTTGCGTGCAAGGAAACGCCAATAAACAACATGCCGCCGTACAAAGCCAGTGTTTTGTTTGTTTCATTTCCTGATGCGCAACTGCGCCAACGGTGGTACACACCTGCCAGGAAAGTTGTTAGGATGGACGACAGTCGTAATGAACGATAAAAGTAGGCCACACCGCAGATAGCCTATAGATGCCCGCGTGGAAAAAAAAAAAAATGCGCCCGGCATAGGGAAAACTCGCGCCGTATATATAGAGTCGTTGCCACGAGCTGACATTGCGAAAAGGTGTGCCACACCTGCACTGTTCGATCGAGGGCACGTATACATACAGTAGTTTGTTAAGACAGAATATTTTTTTATTCAACTATCAGACTCCTCTCCGTTTTTTTTTTTTTTTTGGTCTGTTGAAGCAGCCTGCACACAATCTTTTTTTTTTGGGGGGGGGGGGGGGGGGGCTTGTTTTGCCGCGAGATAGAGACAACCTTAACGTTAACCAAACCGAACCAGGATCCGAGATGGACGAAGGAACGCCCATCAAAAAAAATCAAGGCGAAAAGCGAACCGGACGGATTTCCAGAGAGAAACACGAGCGAACAGAATGGGAGAAGTACGGCCTCGCAGGCAGAGAAAGAAGCGCCTTTCAAGAGTTCTGCGCACGGAGGTAGGTGGTCGGTCGAGTCAAAAAAGTGAAAAACAAAAAAGAATGTCGCAAATAAAACTAGGGACAGGAGGAGATGGCACGCCGTAAATGCTCTGCGCAATAAACGCGCCGGTGAAATAAAATATAGAAAAGGGAGGGCCGACGATAAGGCGGCGCCAAGAAAGAGGAAAAAACCGTGCCCAACAAAGATTGCGGCATTTTTACGGCCCTCCGTTTCTGACTCCATTACAAGATAGAGGGATTACGACCGCCAACCTGCCTGCCGGCACCCCCGTCCCGCATATAGATGCCATCGGCTATACGCGCGTTTTTCTTTCATTTTTTTTTTCACGTCTGCTCTCTATCGATGCTCTGCATATTGCTTCGTCGAGTGCTCCCGGTCGTTCGCTCTCTTCGCGGATACCAACCACTCCAACCCGTTTACTTCGGCGTCGACACAGTGCAATTTCGTTCACGTATTCAGACGTCCTGAACCGGGAGAGAAAAAAAAAATGAAACAGATCAGAGCCTCATCGGTGTCTGCCCACAAGCGTATAAAGAACAGACACACGTCGTCGGAAATAAGATATTTTCCACCGCGCTCCCTGCATTGTGCATGCAAAAAAGGCGACAGTCGTAAATAGGTGACCTTGATAACGAACCGTGAAGTGAGCTTGCGACGCTAAGTTTCCCTGAAATTTCCATCACCGCAGTGACGATCACCATGATCTTAGTCGGGTAACACACTGGTAACCAAGCTCACCAGGTGATTCCTGTCGCTAGCTAGCAGTTGCTACACGACAACAACGAGCAGTTTGAAATAAATGGCACGAACTTGCGCCCAGAGAAAATTATCCAAGGCGTAAGGCGACCCTCCCCACACGCGTACTCGAGGACAGAAGGAGTTTAGATAAATGAACGCCCTCAGGAGACGTCACTACCTTCAACCACAAATCAGCCTTCAAAGTAAGCGCGTAGAGCCCCTGCACCGACGTCCGCAAACGACGCAAATAAGCGGCTTTGTGCGCACGTTAGAAACCGAAACAATCCGCTTTTCGATGTGACGTGGCCCGCGGCGTCAATGGCGCCTGTCGCTACCACTGTCAGATGAATGGGTGAGTGCTTCGTTGAGGGGGAAATCAGACAATTCAGCAGGGAAGCATTTTCTAAAGAGTCACAGAGTCGAACTTCGCTATAAAGAAACGGTTTATAACGAAATAGTGGATATAAAACGAAGGAATGACGATTCCCCTTGGAAGCTCGGTAAACACAGGCTACAACGAAGCCACGGTTATAACGAAGTAATCGCCGGGCGCCTTCAACTTCGTTATATAACGAGATTCGACTAGAGTTGCACTTTTTTTCCTCCTCGCCCCACTTTCGCAAGTGAGACACCTAGCAGCGTGAGTTTAGATTGGAAGAAAGCACCGGTACTCACCTTATGCCTACGTGCACAAGCGCTGAAAGCGAAACGCGCTCGCTACAAAAGGGCCGTCGACACGATAGCGACACGACACTGCGCAATTCGTACGCGCCATCCGAGACTATTCCTGTTCCGACACTAGAGAAGGCGGCGCCGAGGCCTGTGCAAGCGCGGTTGCAACGAGCACGAAACACGGGCCACACAATAGACCCGACAACCTCGTACCCTGGAACCCAAACCCCGGCGAGCGAGCGCACACACAGTTCTTGAAAGCGCCGCGCAGACACAGCCCGTGATGTCTGTCAACGAACGCTGGCACGATTTACGGTGGCTCAAAAAAAAAATAAAGGCGAGCGGCTGTGAGCGAAACAAAAGCGAGGAAGAGAACGGGAACGTTCCTTTGATTCCAGGAAGTAAGGCGCGCAGGTTGTCAGCGGCGCACATACAAGGCAGAGCCCTTCCAGTGAACATTCCCCCCGCATACTGCGCCCTCTCCCTGTACACCCCCACCCGTTGATGAGTCGTCGAAGGCACGCATAAAATTGGACCCGCCGCTGTCCTCGACTATGCCGGAATGAAACGTCAGTTCGCCGTTATAACGGAGCATCGCCTTTTGTTCCAAGCAAACGTCTCTTAACGCCGCTGCTCGGAACGTCGTGACTGCGCGAGATGGCATGAATAATGAAAGCACTCTCGGGAGGCTTCCTTTCTTTGTACCAGGAACGCGTCAATTTGACTCTGAGAATGCGGCCCCTCCTTTTCTTTTTTTTTTTTGCTTCCAGGACGAAATACAAATAAGTCAATGTAACAACTTCGCAGCGCACAGGCGCTGCAAATACTCGGCGCAGACGTAGCAGGTAAGGCAGACAAGTCCAACGCCACCAGCCGACACACAATTCAGTCTTGTTCCACGTTCCCTCTTCTCTGCGGCGTGCTACTGCCACCGGGACGAATTTATGAGTCGGAGGAACCCAGGATGGAGAGAAGGAGGGGGGTCACAACTGCTACAGCTCGACACGCTAAAGACGCCGGAGGAAGAAGCAACAAAAACAAGCAGCAGCCCCTGCCAGCCTAACATTCGCAGACGCACGCCGGCTACTAAAGGCCACGTCTTGTTCTCGGTGCGACCTCTCGCACTCCGCGCGCCGCCCGCCAGAGCTTGTGCGCGCGTGCGTGTGTGACAACACGGGCTTCATTTCTACACTGTACAAGCGGCTGCCGAGGTGCCTCTCGCTAGCTGGGCGCATATCCACCACGCACACACATATACACACACACGGGGGGCGCGCGCGCGCGATCACAGCGTACGCCCAGCTTCCGTGACAGCTGTGAGTGAAAAACGAGCCGAGCAAACAAACCGCGCGCTTCTCTCCTTTGAGCCCGGTTCGCGTGCCGCCGCCGGCAGCACAGATCGCCGTTTCTGCATTTTCTTATTCCCTTCCTTTTCCCTGCCTCACTTCAACCACCCCCCGCCCCCCCTTTTGCAGCCGCTCATTCTTCATCTTGCGGAGTTCCTCTTATGTTCCTGTTGTTATGCTCCCCCTCCCCAATTCCTCCCTCCCTCATCCTCCTTCGGAACACCACTCTACTCTGCAGCGCAAGAGGTGCGCACGACTCCAGCGTTCAAGCCGTTACAGGCCTTGTAACAGCGAGGCGGCGCACATTTCTTTTTGGCGAAGAGGAAAGCAATTTCCTCCGCCTGCGCAGCGCCGAGTTTACACCGGCAGTCGCTGCGTTCTTTTCCCATCTTTCCGGCGAAGCGCTTTGCTTCTACGCAAGACAAAAAAAAAGGGCTTCAACAAAAGAAGGCAATGGCCTCGGCAGACAAGAAGGGGCAGGGGAAACGCGGCGCGGTTTCATTGCTTTATCGCTGAAATGGGGTCGTATAAAATTACTGCCGCCGTATCCAGCTCTGCTGCGGCAGGGCCCCGAATTCGATGTTTACAAACAAACTCTGGCGGGGCAGCGAAATGCGAAACAGAAGAGAGAGAGAGAGAGAGAGAGAGAGAGAGAGAGAGAGAGAGAGAGAGAGAGAGAGAGAGAGAGAGAGAAGAAATACCGGGAAAAGGGGAAATCGCAGTAAACGAGAAGAAGCACGGGGCGACGAAGGCAAAATATTATAAAGAGGGCGTTTTCCGCACGCGCCACAAAGGCGCCTCCTGAAACTCCAGAACATGAAAGTGAGGGCGCCCATCGGCTGTTAAAGTGATGAAGCGCACGACGATTTTTTTTTGTTCTTGTTTTCACCGCTGCTACTCGCAACATGCGGCTCGTCGTGTTTTTTTACGCGTCCGTTGTCACTCGATTCCCCGGGGCCGTGCACATTCGCAGCCAAGCGCGCCTCGCATTTAACGACGGCCATCAAAGCCGCCGCTATTGCCATCCTTGTGGTATCTATCCCTGCAATTTATTATCGCTTATCTTTACACAGCACATCAAACATACATGCGCATTAAATACATAAGCTCAAACGCACCGCTTGTATACGTGATTCTACGACAATCAAAACTCGCAAGGTGGTTGGGTGGCTATATAGACATTTTCACATTTGCCTTTTTGAACACGGTCATATTTCCCCTGGGCTGTGCAAGGAACGTTCTGATTGGCGGATTTTATAAAGGCATCTACTGCGCATGCGCAGCACAGATCAACATGTACGCGTGCTCAATCAAGCTGTAAACAGTGAAAAGGTCTGAACAGTGAAGATGATTATGCGACTTCAGGCCCATAGTGTCACAGTTTTCGGTTGCTGATATATGCAGTCACAACGACGGCGCCGAATTTGCCTTCGTTCAGCTATAGCTGCGAGATAACACTTGAAAGGTGCTCCACCTCTCAGAGAACCGAATAACGGTAAGCGCGTGTTCGAAATAAAACCCCGCTCCTCCGAGACACGAGCTTGAAACAAACTACAACAAACCGTACAACGAGTTGAAAGCGCTTTGAATGAGGAAAAATTGGGAACGATATATCAGTAGTATTTGATCAATAGCGTCATTCAGGAAGATCAATAAGAAAACAAAATCCAAAGGGTTAAATTTATTTTTCTCCCGAAGAAGCTCTTCGTTATAACCATCCAAACGCTGCCTCCACCCCGTGACAGCTGCTAAGAAAACGTAAAGGAAAGCACGCGGCTGGAATCTGCACGAGGGAAGACACAACATCAAAGCAGGCTCAAGTATAGCGAAAAAAACAAAAAGACAAATCGAACATACGCATACATCATCTCCGAGCTGTATTAAAGTACCCGCACCGGTTTAGGAACACACACGAGAGTCGCAGTAAAGCGGCGTAATTCGAGAATGGGGTAATAAACTCGGCGGCTCTTTTCCTCCTGCTCAAACAGCGCTGAAGCTCGCCTCCTCAGTCTCGTTTGCAACCTCGCTTCGGCCTCTTCCTTTTATCGCTCTTCTCACCGCCAAGCAGAACACGAAACAAAAAAAATAATAAAAGCAGAGAAGACGACAGCCGCCATTCAGTACAAAGCGGGCGCAATTTCCGCCTTCGCTTTAACTTCGCTTCCAGCCCTTCTTCTGTGTGTCGCGTGTTTTATTTCTGCAGCGGCCGCGTCGCGGGACTCTTTTCACGCCTCGTCCACGGGGGGAGAGCCTTCTCATCGTCACGCCTGTAATACGAGATATTTATAAGTTCGCCGCCGACAGACGGGGGAAAAAAAAAATGGCCGAGCAGGCGGCGAGGACGCGGAGGCGGCGACGACGTCATTAGTAGCTCCAGCCGTTCCGGACCCTGGGCCGCGTTTTCTTCTTTCTGCTCCTCTTTTCTTTTTTTTCGTTCGTCTTCTCTTTCTCCTCTCTTGCATATGCGTTCGTGCGCAAAGCACGGAGGAAGCACACATGCAGCGTGCGGGCGCCAAAACGACAGAGTCGCGCCATAAAAGCGATGAGGGAGAAGATGCCCGACCGGCAGAGAGCCAACACGCCGGGTGTAAAAAACCCGGAGAGTGCGTGGCAAGAGAGACTGGAAAGAGGGGAATCGTTTAACTTTTACGTTGCCAGAGGTCGGGGGACGACGGTGATGATTGGAATCGTAAAAAATAACGAGGAAGAGCCTATTATCGAGAAGGAGGATCGATCATAAACGTGTTTCAGCAGCCCGCATCTATTCATGGACGCTGATGCGGCGGAAAGAGAAAATTGATCCAAGCAATTAAAAAAGAAAACAATTCAGTAATAACAACCGAGAAGGCTGCTCCGGAACCAAACAAAAAAAAAAGAAGAAACTAAAGACATTGCCGGGGAGACGGAACGCAAGCGATACGGGACATGAATACCGATAGACATCGGGGGGGGGGGGGGGGGAGGGGGGGGGGGGGGGGGACCTCCAAAGGCGAACTTTCTCTCCCGCGGCGAATCTCGCGGGAATTCGCGTTTCTCACGGTCGGACGGGGAAAAGCGGGCCCCCGCCAACGTAGGCGAGCCTTCCTTCCGTTCCAATGGGCGTTGGCGGAGACTAGGACCTGCAGGCGTGCCGACAACTCCCGCGATCCTACCAAGGCGATGCCCACCTCCGGCACGTTCCGGTGTCGGTCTGGGTGGGAGCTTCGAGTATCCCTATTTTTCGGCGACAAATCAGCCACGTCTCGTGTATGAAGCGGAACGCGTGTATACCAGAGTCGGGACGTGGAATCGCTCAAGAGCGGTCGGTCCTACCGCAAGAAGTGTAAATAATGGCCGACCCACAACGAAAAAAAAGACACGCTACGAACGAATAATGAACAAAGCTATATATCCACACAAACAGCTGCACACTTCACGGTTCCGCAGCGCGGTCCCATTGTAGTAGAGCTGCGGATACTGCAGCCCATAAGTCAGCTGTTGCTTTGTTCTTTCTGCGTCGCTTTTGCGGGTCCGCTGCGCCGCATACTATAACACGCTCGGCGCGCACGCTGAATGCCCGCACAAATCACCGCAGCGCAAACTGCTCATTAGAGGCCGCATTCGGCCGCGAGTAGAAGTGACACTTCCGCCCCTCCTCCCTCCATCTCAACACAGTGGAGGATGACGAACAGGAACCGGGCACGATAACACGTGGCCGTATCGCAGTGGCGTGTGTATAAGGGCGGTCGCGTCCTTATATACACACGCACACACACACAGAGAGACAGGCATACATGCAGAGGGGGGGGGGGGGGGGGAACACGGCTCGCATGAGCGACTCCCCGCGATGCCGACCTTCGGCGGCGCGTGCAGAAACACGCGCTCTTCCTGTCGCACCCAATCGAGCCAGCCGGGCGAGACGCGCACCGCTGTGTGCCCGAGTGCGCGCGCGGCGACACCGCGCATACGTAATAAGCCCCGCCGCCGGGAAGAGACGCAGCAGCGTGTGAGCACTCAGGCGGAGAGCAGGGGGGGAGGAGGAGGTGTGGCGTGTAGTAGCACGCGTTGTGCACGCCGCCCGAGCCGCGCTAAGCTCGGCACCACCGACGCTGCCGCCGCTGCATTTGCAGTGTCGCGTCACGAGCGAGAGAGCAGCCTAATGGAAAATATGCGGCGCGAAGCCTCTCCGAAGAGGGCCCAGTGGAGACTCCACGGCGAATTTTGTCCCTACTCGTATCCGAGGCACCGAGCGGAGTGGAAAAAAAAAAAACGGACATTCTTTGAGATGCGCGCTGTGGGTGCGCTGGGCGTCAAGAAATTAACGAAAACGTACCGACTCTGCTGTTTTTAGCCTACACCGCACGACTAATACGGGCCTCCAGAGATAAAACGTTGGGTCAGCTAAACATCACTCTATACACTGAACCCCCCCTCCCCCTCCCAACAAGAAAAAAAGTCAGCATGTACGTACATGCTCCGACATACATGCTCCGTCACTATAAGAACGAAAGAGTTAAAAGTCTGAACACACACTTTCCGTAGGCCTATACTTAGCTCCGAAGACCTTCTGCTTCTGCGCGTGCGTCAGCCTCCGTCGTTAACTGCATTGAGTTCGCTATCGGTGCCGACGGCGCGAAATTGAGATGCGTGCCAAGAGCGATTAAACGCCAGCCACGACACCACGTGCGGCGCCTATTTCCATTTTTAATGCACCACCACGGGCTGTTCAGATGCCAAGAAGCACGCGACTCGTAACGAGCCCGCTGCTTTATTTAATAACATTTCCGCCCCAACGTGTGGCGATGCATGCGAGAGAGACTTTATTACAAGGCCCTCTCACTAGTTTCGAATTAAAAGGACTAACCAAGGGAGCTTAGAGCGGTGACCAAATGTGCAATAGCGTACGACTACCTCAATCAGTTCTCAATTAGCAGCAGGCACGTATTCACGGGGGAGCCCGAACCCGAACCCCCACTTGACAGAAGAAATTACCTTGGGCCAAATTTATCCCGGTTGGGTCAGCCTCAAAATGACGTGAACGAGAACAGGCATATTTTGTTTCTTTACATTGCGCACAACGCCACACATTGCCGCCATATTTTTACACGCGCCCCCTTATAGCGTGAAACCACTGCGGACAATCACATGGCTGCATTGTGCGAACAAGAACTGTTATGTACACCTGTCGAATATAGTAAACGCGAACAAGAGAAATAGGTTTACGCGCAGGGCGTTAATCATTCCTGTCACCCGCCAGCACATCCGCTCCTAACAGTCCACCGCAGTTAACCACAGAGCTCGAAGGACAAAGAGTTACAACGCCGTCAGAAACGCGTTCGGCGAACATCTAGCTCAACCAGAACAGCATTCACGGACGCCACCTAAAATGCGAGAGAAAAAATGCAGGGAAAACACAGCCACCACAACAGCGACGCACCGGCTGAAAAATATGGTGCAAAGAAACAAGTCTCGGGAGAATGACGCGTGAACAACCACACGCACCCGACAGATGGCGCCAGAACCCTGCAATTACTCCTCCCCAAGAACCAACACGTTGGGCGCGCATATATAAATACATGCCACAGATCGTTCAGACGCAGCCGAAACTTTGCACATCACCCCCCCCCCCCCCCCAACCCCACACAACTCCGCATAGTTACTTCCGCAGCGGCCACCATCATCACCATCAGTTACAGCAGGGAGAAAGAAAAACCACCCAGCCGAGACGAGTTCACCTTGACGCTTCTGTTTTCCCTGCGCGGCCGTGATTACCGTTATTAAAAATAATCGACAAGCAGAGAAGCGAGCCCGATGCCGTGATTTAAGGGCACCGCGAGAGGGGAGGAGAAGGCGTTCGCCAGAAACGACCGGGCAGGCTGGAGAGGAAAGGGAATCGGCGGCAGATAGGACTCAAACCGAAATGCTTCTCCTGAGGCGCCGACACTGGGGCAACACACACACACACACACACACACACACACACACACACACACACACACACACACACACACACACACACACACACACACACACACACACACACACACACACACACACACACACACACACACACACACACACACACACACACACACACACACACACACACACACATGCACACTGACGGCGGCAAGATGCACGGTGCCCCAAAGTGGGTGCGAAAAACGGACGCATGCAGCGCACCGGCGACGCTTGCGTGCACGCGCCATTACAACAGGCTGTCATCAAAATCGTGCACGCAAGCGTGTCCCCACCGCGCCCGAGGGAGGAGGGGTCGTGGTCACCGAAGCGCAGTGGAACTTGCCTGAACCCCCCTCCCCCATACTTTGGAGCACACATTACTACGCTCTACTCTGCCTTCACTGCTGCCTTGTCCACTCTAGTGTGCGTGCGGGCCTATGCCGCCTACTTCTTTTTCGCCCGGCTGCTTCATTGGCAGTGGCCGGGGCCCGGCCATCGTAGTTCCACCCAGGGACAATGGGACCGATCGCGCGTGAAAGAGTGAGAGAAGAAAGCAGCAAGAGAAAGGAAAGAAAGCAAGTGAAAAGAATGACACCGTTAGGAGCACGGGGGGAAAAAAGCGAGAAAGAAAGACATCGGTCACTACAAAAAGCAAAGCTGCCACGGAAAAGGGGACAGTAATAAGCACCACACCCACCACCTCGCGACTAGGAGAGGGGGGCGAGGAAAGGGAAGCCATCAAAGCCGCTAACCGGCAAAAGAGAAACAAAACGTGGTGGAGAAAACGCAAAAAAAAAACTATGCGATAGTAAAGGCAGGCAGGCAGGCGGCACTAAAGACATTCAGCGGCCCAGCAGCAGCAGCAGACGACGACGACGACATGTTGGCCGCCGCCGCCGCCATTATGACCGTCTGCTTCGAAGCGAAGCGGTCGCCGCGGGGCGGCGCGCCCCTCGCGCTACAGAGACGAAAATTATTAACATTAGGCGCAGTTACTTCTTTCTTTCCCCGCGGCTCCGAGCTGGTCATATCAATAATAAGCACGTTGGAAAAAGACGGCTGCGGCAACTGCGGCGAGTGTGCGCCCGCTCCACCCAGCATGAAAAAGTAAACGAGTGCACGGACACACACAGACACGAGAGTGCACCTCGGAGCAAAAAGAAAATTGCAAACGTTCATCCTGGACGAACTGCAGCGCGGGGAGAGAGTGAGAGGGGTCAGCAGAGTGTAAGTTGTCGAGGCCGTATTTAGAGAGCGTGACCGTCGACGCCCACAACCGACACCAGGCGCCGCCACTTTCGTCCTCCCGCGCTTTTTTGTGTAGGCAGTACATACATGCGTTACTACACGCGTGCCCCGTGCTCTGGCCATTTGGGAAGAGAGGAGGAGGTTAGGTACAGGCCCATTCTTAACGGCCCATCCTCCTCTTTTTGCGTCGTGGATAACGCTAGCGGTCTGCCTCGTTTTTACTTCTTTTCCCCTTCCTCCGCACTGCTCGCACTACCCCTCGCCCACTCTCTCTTCTTTCATAACGCCCTGCCCATCGTACGCTCTCAGTCTTTCGCGTCAGCGTCCAGAGGAGAGGGAAGAGCTCTTTGTTCTGGCCGAGCTGGACCGTAATTACAGACCCGTAATTTAATGGGCGCTCTGTCATTATTTCCTCGTCGAAACGAGGCGAAGAGCAGCGGAGGGAGAAGCGCCAAAGAGAAGAAGGCGCAAGGCGGCGGTGAGCGCGCCGAAAGCGAGGGAAAAAAAGGGAGAAGGAAGGGGCCGCGAGTAATAACAGACACAGAAAAAAAGGAAACAAGAATCCAAAGAAAGGGAAGGGGAAAAAAATAAGCAAACGGCGGAGTCGGGGGTGGACCGACCGCGTTAAAAACCAGCCAAGCGTATCTGCAAAACGAGCGGCGGCGGCCAAACATCACACACGCTTCTCCGCTCAGCTCACACCCTCCTACACCAGTCAGGCGGGCGGGCAGGCAAGCAAGAAGCAAAGATCGCAGAAAATTCTCAAAGCAGTTTCGCGCCTTTGTAGCTTCGCATTCGAGCCGCGCCTGACAAAGAGAGAGAGAGACACTAAAAGAGAGGGAAGGAGAGTTGTAAACAAAGAAAAAAGCCAAGACTGAGGATAAGGGGAGAGAGGGGGGGCGGCGGCGATGAGTATCGCCGCCGTTCCGCTTATTAATCAGGGCGGACTGGCGCATCGGCCTTGCCCCGCTGCGGAGCGGGGTCGTTCTTGTCCGCCGCCTCTCGGGAAGCGGCAAAGCCCCCCTCCCCCTTGCCTTCCCGCCCCCTCCCATTATCGGTCCCACGCGCGCCCCGCGAGCGACTCTCGGCCGAGCCCAGGCACGGGCAGCCAGTAATCGCCGGGGCAACAACTACTCGCGCGAACCGGCTCTGCAGACACGCGCGCTCTCCGGCACGATGCACGGTCCGTGAGCCGGCGTCTGCGCGGCCGCATGCGGGTCACGCACTCGGGGCACCCAGCAAGGATGCCTTCACGAAGCAGAGCCGAGTCGGTCATCGTGGACCAAGCCTCACCTTCAGCGCATGCTGATGAAGAAGCAGCAGCAGGCCGACCGAAAGCGAACGCAAAGTCGAAAATACGGAACAGCTACAGACAAGCGAGAGTTCTTGTTTCATTTCTCCCTGCTCGAGCGACATCGATCCCAATCCAATACTTTTTCGCCAACGTCGCTATACTTGGACGAGCTACGGCCACCCGCTGCGCTGCGCTCTGGTTTCTCTTATCCGCTTGGGAAACAAGCTGAGACTCGCGAGCCTGTCGCGTTTGTTGATTCCACGGTCGACCAGCGGCCTTCGCAAATTCACTTGCAGAGTTACCGGCTACACGCGTTTCGGTTCTTTTTTGCACTGCACAAATCACCCTGCTCCACTTCACCGAAGTAAAATCGGGAGTAATACTCGGTAAAGCGAGCAAAAAGAAAAAAAAAGTTTGTGAAACCTGATTCCTTCTTTTCAGAGACTACGCATTCATGATATTACGACGGAAGCAGTGCTAGCTAGCCGGCTCCGGCGAGAGATGCCGCCATCTATTTCACGTCACACACAGATAAAGTAAAAAAATAAAGCCAGATTGCTAGGGAAAACACGCTCCGGGGACAATCCACCACCAATAAAGACGCCCAAGAAAGAAAGCAAGCACCTGAACAGAACAGGCGCATCCACGGGCAATAATACTACAGGCACCGGAGCCGTACCACGCAGGAAATGGAACGACTGCATCGCTGAGTCGACTCAACGCTCGACTAGTCGGGCAAAGTGCACGCCGGGGAGGAGGCCGGAGTGGGGGGCGGATTATGCAATTCCCGCCGCACAGAGAAGGCCGCCGCGCCAAGCGACGCGGAGCGAAACCTAACGAGCTGTGCCGCTATCGCGTCACGCATTAACGCTACCGTGCGTGCATGTGCATAAGCCGCCAGAGCGAGGCCGCCGCCGCTGGGGCAAAAAAGCGTACGAAATTGCTTCGTTTCCAGCGCGAATGGTGCGCGCGACACGCGTTATTGAGTTACCTAAACGCGCATTCCTCACCGCGGAGCAGAACCGCCCCCTTCAGAATCGATACCGGCACAGAGAGAGAGAGAGAGAGAGAGAGATAATGCGCCAGTGTAGCGGGCAAAAGTTAAGCCAAGTACGCGGAACGAAACTCCCATCAAAATAATCCTCGTTCCAAAGGCAGCTGACTGCGTACGTACACATACATATACGCAACGCGGCGCATTACACGCGATATTTCTCCGGGCCGTTTTTCGTAGGACGGTGAAATAACGCTGCTGCACTCTTTCCAAACTAGAGCGCTTGCTGAAGCGAGATTGCGTAATAGCAGAGTTGGTACTTGGAACGAGAAGAAACAGGCTGTTCTTTCTTTCGATATTGCTGCCCCTCCCCCACCCCCACCCCCTTTTTTTGCTCTCTTTTAACGTCACGGTCGGAGCATTGTGCGCTCCCTCTGCAAAAGAGGCCCGGGAACAACCTTTACCGACGCGCATTCTACACCAGTGCGTTCCCTTGATCGATAGAGAAACGACTCCGGCAGTTCGACCCTCAGGGCAGAGACACTATGCTGTGCGCCCGAAATGGTCGGTTTTAAACCCCTCCGCTGATGCTTCTGTACGGACCCCGTCCGCTGTCCGCACTCTGTTCACAGTCGCGCACACGTACTTGCACGCATCCATTAATATACTGTGCAACACGCATAAGTTGCGAAGATTTATCGTCTCATAATGTATACAGCGTCGGCACTAGGGAACTTCACTCCGCTCTGCGCGACATTGAATACACGATTCCAAACTATGCGTGCATTCTCTAAACAACGCTGGAAGTGTTTTGAACAGTTCAGTAAGCTTCAAAATGAGTTCTCCACACTCATAAACCACATTAATGACATTCGAATATTTCTGCACGAACTGTTGCGCTATGAACACTACAGCGCCATTGTCGTCAACATTCCGATCACTTGCATGTGTCGCCTGCCAGCGGGGAAAAGGGTGCTTTATCAATGACTGCACAAGCCTCCGTTGCACCGGCCGCAAAAGCTCCTTCACCTCTTTGCAACCCAGTCCCAAGCCGCTGCAGGCAGGAATTGACGAGAGGGAAAACGTCTGCCCTCCGGCTCTCCCTGTTTCAATCTCTCTCTCTCTCTCCCGCGGCCCCGTGTTTCCACCGGCGCGCTTCCCAAACATGCGCGGGAAACGATGGATCTCAGCGGCACCGGCTTATCGAACGGCCCCCAGAGAAACACACGCCGCGTCATTTGACCGCGCAAAACAGCCCGCGATAAGTGGCGCCGCCGCGATGGCTGACCGATGACCCAGAAAATAAGGGGGGCGACCCGCGCATCAACGCAAGCACCGCCAAGGGGAAACGACGAGAAGTGACGCAACACACTATGCGACCCAGCGGGGTAGAAAGAAACAAGCGAAAGGCGGTAAACCGGAGAGAGATACCTCCGCGCGATACGCGCGTATTTTCTCTCCGACACCCGAGAGCGTTTAGGCGTAATCGGTCCGCCAAGCGTATCACCACAGCGGGGCATGCAGATAGGCGTACAAAGTAGCGAGCGGCCCCGAGAGCGAGTCAAACTTAACGCGGTTAGTGCGAAATTGCGCAATGCCCGACACGCGGTGCCAACACACGCTTGGCACGCGCCGTCGTTAGCGCATTTTGCAAAACGCAAAAAATGGATGAAGAGAAACCCGCGCGCACCACAGCTGCACTGCAGTGTTGCAAGTGGATCGCAGTGAGACGCCCTTTGAAAGGGCGATATCACTGCGTGCTTTTTATTCTCTTCCTACGGATGTCCGATGAAAATCGCGTCGCTCGTTTGCGGGTATACGAAGAGGAGGTTTGCGTCGTTTGAGAAGCAAGAAGCCGCGACAAGGGTTTCGTGCTTCACCACGCCCGTCAGACATCTAACACAAAATTTCCAGTGGCAAACAACTATACGAGGCGGACAGGCGTAAGAACCGGCGTCGTTCCTCAAGCAACACCGTTTCCACCTTTGAACTTCAACAACAAAGCAATCGACAAATGCGTCGACGTTGTTCTCTTTGAAGGCACACTATCCTTCAACTTACAAAGCCCGGAGAAAGGAATGGCTGCTTTGTCATTTAAGGAGGCAACGTTTCCTCGAAAGTCGTAACGGTGCGTGTGTGTCGCTTTCTGCTGGCAGGCGTACACTGCGCGCTAGGTTGACGAGCAACATGCCGGCCGTACAGTCTTTCGTGCTTTATGGAAGAGAAACAGGCCTTAATACAAAAACATACAAGGGCACATAAACAGAACCCCACTCCTCGAAGAGACTGCTAAACACGAAACTCTTCAGCACTGCCGGCTCGAAATGCTTGGTCAAACGCGCTCCGACCACGCCTCACGGGCTGAAAGCGATACTCAGTGGTAGTAGCAGTATACCTGCCTCCACGCGGAAAAGGGGACGTTCCCCAAAGAAAACGCGGTATCGGGCAACACAAACATCAAAGCGAACGACTTCTCGGCGACCTAGGCATCCAGGAGAACTTCCCCTTGTGCGAACAGGGCCACTGGAAAGAAATGGACCATCAATATGAAGAGAACAAAAAAAAAACGGAAGCCGGAAGGCCACCCACCGCTAAGAGCTAAACTGCACTCCTGCATACAACGGGAAGGAGGCCACCGTTTGCAGAACTTCCCCGCTGAAGTCGCAATGACGCACTCACAGCTTTCATTCAAAGAGCACTGCCGCGCATGCAAGAAGCGAAAATACCGGCGCCTGCCGCTCCCGTGAGGGGGACCATCATGCCTGCTCGCACAACAGGGAAAGGGGCGGGCCACGCGGCCAGGGCCGATATATCGACTGAATCATTACTTCTCCAACACTCACTGCCACACCCCCTCCCCGAAGGATGAGAAAGGGAGGAACAGGGGAGGGTGTAAGAGAACGAAACGGGGCGCCGCTTCCGATGTGGTCGCCCCCACTCTCTCCCCACCGGAGAGTAGAGGGAACACACGACCCCACGAAGAAAAATCGCTTCCTCGCGGAAATGGGCGGAAGACCATCATCAGCGCGTCCTTGCCATCCGCTTCCGCCGGCCGGTCGTGGTTCATTAGTGACGTCACGAAACGGGCCGATCTGATTTTTCGCGGTCGTTCGGAGAATGCGAGCGCTGCCCCCGTTCTCCCCCACTTCCTTTTCGAGGGGCGTCTGCGGTGGAAGTTCCCCTCTTGCCTCCCCACAGCCCGCTCCCCCGTATTCCCTTCCGTAAAGGCGCTGCCGACCCCCTGGGCTTCCTCAATCGCTTCCCTCTCATTTCGCTTTCACCCCAGCGTCCATCTTTTCCCCGCTTATTTTTTTATCCCCGAAGGAGAATGAAAAAAAAAAGCGAAACTGGAAAAGTGTTTCCGCTCGGCTCATTTGCGTTTCCAAGCGGCTTTCGCGTCATTGACTTTTTCTCCCCCGCTATTCAAGCTGAACGCCTTTCAACGGGAAAAGGACTCGGGGGAAAGAATAGAAAAAAAAAGAAAGCTAAATGGCGAGGGCGCGAAAATAGCAGCAGCGGCAGCGGCCCGAGCTCGAAATGAATTCACGCACTTTCTCGCGAGATGAGCAGCGGAGAGAACAGTGGAGAGGCGTGGTATTTGGAATCCCCGGCGGAAATTCGCTTCCGGAAAAGTGTGCGAAAACGGTAATGAGTCGCGGCGTGAGAGCCTCCGGAAGTACTACGCAACCGCGTAAATCTCCACGGAGAAAAGTGTCGCGTAAACACTCGGCACACCTTTAGGTCACCAGTGATGTGTGCAAGGGCAAAAAAAGAAAAAAAAGAAGTCACATCTGCTACACAGGCAAGATAAAGCGAATGTCGAGAAATTCAATTAAGAAGCACACCGGCCGCGACGACCACAGTGCCGCAGACACGGCGCCACGCACGAGTGAAAAGATAAAAGCAGCCGCCAATCAAAAGAAACGATGACTCACAACAAGCAGTTCCTGGGCCGTGGGTCTGACAAACACGGAGGGTGACATACGAGTACGGCTTTAGCACGAAAGGAGATGACCGGGCACGGAGTAATAATGGAGCCAGCCAGCAGAGGAGGGATGCCGCTCGCGTCGACGTGACAGGCGTCCAGTACAACAAGACTCAAGAGCAGACACACTCTCGGATTACTCCCGCGGCGTTGTTGGCCGGCGCGCCGCTGGCACGGCTCCCGAAACGCCGAGCACTCAAGACGACGCTTTGTATCGCGCCACTGTCCAGCAGTATCGACGAGGCACAATGGCCGCGTAGTCTCCGCTCGACAGCCGTCCTCTGTCGTCGAGGGCCGTCGGCCAGACACGGAGGAGGGGGGTTAGGCGGGGCGCGAAAAAATCCCCCGACGTGATAGTACAAGTAGTCTAGGGGGTGCAGGTACAGCACAGAGTTGAGGCCCGACCGCGAGATGCAAACGCCGGACGGTCCCTGGCCCGGAGCCCCCAAAAGGCGTCGAGGGCCCACTCGGGCAGTCCTCCATTCGGTGAACCAGCGGCGCGCACTCCAGGCTCCCCTCTCGGGATCTCGACACTCTTCTTGTTTCAAGAGGAACCGGGAGAGAGCGGACGCTCTCCCGAGCCGGACAGAGATGAAGCCGGAAGCCCTCGCTGTGGCGGTGCAACCCCTCGCACATTCTCTTTCGCGACTGGTGGGCGGAGTGGACTCCCGGGAGTGTTGTCTACCCGAATAGAGAAGCTGCAGGGGGGATTCGTGATTCGACCCGCTCCAAACAAAGGGAGCGTACCGAGGAGGGAGGCGGCCAGTGGGAAAGGGAAACCATTCAGCGAAGAGGAACGGTGCAACACCCTCGAGACAAAGCACTTCCACAGTCAGTTGACAAGGGCGTTGTTGCTCTCAAGCAGCGGCTGTCGCTTCGAAACTCTTGGCGAGGTACTTATTCGGAGTGACGTGAATAGAGGTTCCCCTATCTACTCCAACGAGCGGCTCTTGTCCCAGCCTCGAGTATACTCGTCGCGTCAGTCGCTGCGTTATCTGCGCCCGCTTGTACCTGTGCACCGAGCACGCGCACTGAAGTTGTACACACACGAGACAGGTGGCTATGAGAGCACACAGAGACGAAAGACTGGCCGGGAAGTGGGGGTTGCGGACGCCCTTACGCAGTTTTCAATATTCCAACGACGAGCTCGACCCAATCCCTTCCGCCTCATAACCGTTCGCATACAGAATGAACCGGACGAGTACCGGGTACTTCAAACCTATACCGCGCGGTACACACTGAGGGCACCTATCCTTACGCACGGCTCAATGCGCGCACAGATCAGAAGCCGCATTCCATTCCAACGCTGCTGCGGCGAAGATATACGTAACACGACGTCACGCTCCAGCGGCGCAGACACACACTTGAGCACGAAAGAAGAGCCGAGCGGCAGCGACCGCCACTTCCAGACTGAATTTCGCGTCGGCGTAATGGGCCGAGCCACTCAGGGGCGCGCCCCTACACGCACCCTCGAGTTCATCGCTTCAAGAAGACGCGTGGCACTCAGCCGACACTTGCAACACACGCGCCCAACGAACTGGTACCGTGCCAGCGAGCGACGCTCGTGGGTGGAGCGTTGTTCCTTCGGCGACGAGAAATTCGGTCGCCCTCTCTCACACCCGTCCTGCTTGCCCACTGTCCCGTGTCGTCGACGCCGGCTGACGAGGAGGGAGGACCACTCGTCACGAGCCTTCGAAGGTCGGCGCGCCTCTCACGTCAACAAGGGTTCGCCGCACCCGCGGCGCACAGCAGCAGAGGCGCCGATCGTCGCTGTCACGCCGTGACGGAGTGCGCGCCGACGGCTGCGACTGGCAGCCTGTCGCAACGCGTCCCGCGAGGCGATAACAAAGAAATGCGCAACGAGAGACGCACCCAGGCGTCTACACTCGATTGTGTATGCACAGCGCGATACGTCAGGCGGGACAGGTGCGCCTAAAGTGTTACAATACGAATATGCAAGCTCCACTGAATACAATCAAGGCGGAAAGCTGGGCTAGTTGGTGTTTCATCATGAATTAAAAGACTAGCGCATATAACAGAGACACAGACAAAGAAGTAGACAGGACGAGCGCTAAACATCAACTGAGTTGTTTACTGAACATAGAGGAACATATAAGCAATTCGGTGGTGCATGCGCACACTGGGTTAACAATACATAGACAATCTAATCAAGGTGTGCCAAACTGTTCTTTAGGTACATTTTTTCTTTTTTGGTCAAGGTAAGTGAACTAGTGCTTACACAGTTATCACCTTCTTTGTCAATGTGATAGGCCTCACAAATCTCGCGACCTAACTTTGTGCCTCCCCTACCAAGCACACACGTGGCACCAAACGCCGGCACGCACCCGCACCGCTTACAATGATTGGCCAAATGAGCAACTCGTGTGAGCAACTCAAAAGATGTAATTGAATTTTTGGGTGAGCAAGGTGGTGCTTCAGGAGCTAATTTCGCCTTTTCAGTAGATATTGAGGAGCTCTTTTATTCCATTCCCCAAATAGGGTTACTAGACGCAGTAAAAGAGCGAATTGAAAGCTGGGGGGCTGTTAAGTTCCAAAATAGCAGCGGGGTTTCTGTGAATGACTTTGTAGCGTTAGTTAAGTGTTACCTCTCATCCCCCTTTATTTGTTTTAACGACAAGTTGTTCGTGCAGAAAGACGGTATTTGCATAGGCTCATGCATAGCTCCAATACTTAGCGAAATATTTTTAGGTCAATTTGACAAACGCGTTGCAGCGTGCATGAAAAGGGAAAAAGGTGTAGTGAGGTGTTTTAGATATGTGGATGATTTTATTGTGTTTGTGAATGTTGAGAACGAGAGTGACAAACCACAGGTTGTAAAAAGTGTTTTAGATATCTTCGGTGAATGTTCTGTCAAGCTGAGATTCACGCATGAAGTTCCGAACAACGGGTGTCTCCAATTCCTCGAGATTTGTTTGTTCTTTGGCACGGGGCACATCTGCTGGTCGTACCAGCCACGCACAAAAAAGGAAATTTTAGCGTACAATTCGGCTCATTCGAAATTGGTAAAACGGGGCATTGCAAAAAATTGCCTGCGTGGTGCTCTAGAGAGTCTTGCCAGCATAAAATTGAGATCAGTTTGCAGACGCAAGTGCACCGGTTGCAGAACGCCGGTTTTCCTATGGATACCGTGACGGCTGTAGCCCAGTGCCTCCTGAAAGAAATCAGGGCAGGTGGCCGCCCTGGCGTGGCAGCGGAAACTAGCTGCAGGAGGCTGAGGCGTACCGCTATACCGTACGTGCACCAGCTATCGCACCGGCTGAAGAAAGTTGGAGAGAGGTGCGGTGTGGACGTGATGTTCACTGCCCCCGAAAAGCTGGTGCGCATGTGCAAAGCGGTCAACGAAGAAAGGAAACCGGTCTGCACCACAAAACACGTATGCAAGTTTGTGCCTTGCACTACTGGCATCGTATACCGCATACCCCTCTCCTGCGGTAGATGCTACGTGGGGCAGTCTGGACGGTGCCTGAACGAGCGGCTACGAGAGCACAGCACGCTGGTAGATTCATTGGCGGGGGGCGGTCATTTGGCCAATCATTGTAAGCGGTGCGGGTGCGTGCCGGCGTTTGGTGCCACGTGTGTGCTTGGTAGGGGAGGCACAAAGTTAGGTCGCGAGATTTGTGAGGCCTATCACATTGACAGAGAAGGTGATAACTGTGTAAGCACTAGTTCACTTACCTTGACCAAAAAAGAAAAAATGTACCTAAAGAACAGTTTGCCACACCTTGATTAGATTGTCTATGTATTGTTAACCCAGTGTGCGCATGCACCACCGAATTGCTTATATGTTCCTCTATGTTCAGTAAACAACTCAGTTGATGTTTAGCGCTCGTCCTGTCTACTTCTTTGTCTGTGTCTCTGTTATATGCGCTAGTCTTTTAATCCACTGAATACAGTGTCTCGCTTCATCTCGCGGCCGCTTACTCGTTCAAGCCTCGGCTACACAGGCGACTCCGATAGTTTCCTCCGCGATGCTCCGATCGCTTCCTAGTAGATTCGGTGTTCTGCTGACCGCGTGGCTCGCATTACACTACTACTACTCCCCTCTCACACGGATTCATTAAAAACGCCGCCCAGCCACGCCACCTAGGAGGATTCTAGGTAAAGTACCGAGTCGCATCTAAAAGCACACAGCCGGCTACTCAGGGGCGTAATGTCCCACGTGCACGCGCGTTAAGAAAGAAAAAAGGTGCAGTCACCATTTCGCTCGGCTCACGTTGGCGCATTTCGCGCGAGAGTAACCGCGTGACACACTCATCAGCGACTCTCAAGCCGACTTCTCTTTTCCGCACCCCATTTCACGCCAATGAACACCGTGACGGCTTGCACGAAGGACGGATGAAAGAAAACGAAGCACAAAGGAAAGCACGGCGGCGGACGCGCTCAACTTCCGCGCACAGCTGCCGCGAAAAAAAAAAAAACGGGCGGACAGCAAGAAAAATTCGCCCAGCAGCAGATTTACAATGTGCAAAGCGAGCGCGGCCTTCCCGCCGGCAGGCGCACGCATGGAAGCGCGTCGTGCCCGCTCGCAGACACGGAGATCACGACGAGCCGCCTCGATCACGAAGCGCACGCACGCAGGCATACGCGCACTCACGCTCCGCGCAACCGCCGCCAGCCATTTCGGCGCCTCGCTTTTATTATTCGCCCCTTCTTGTTCGGCTCAAATAACAAGAAAAGGAAATTTACGGCGCTCTGCGCGGCTCACTTCTTTTCAATTCAACGCCGCCGTCGCAGCAGCGGCGGCGCAAGAGTGTGAACGAGCCGCCGTAAAAGAGAGCGCGCGCGTGAAAGGCTTCTCGAGGGAATGAGGACGAGGTGGAGGGAGACAGACAGCCCTCTCCCTCCCCCCCCACCCCGCCATAAAGAGCTCCCCCAATAACTCACTCTGGGCCCCAGAAAGACCGTCGTCACTGCGAGGCCGCGCGCTTCTCTGACGAGAGCTCCGCGAAGTCGGACGGCAATAAAGTATTTCGAGCATACGGAGTCTCGAAAACACGACGGAATACCGCCGCAGCGCCGCGCGCGTTTATACAACACACACGCAACGCGCGGCGGCGATGAGAAAAAGCTCGCTCGGCCAACGAACGGTTCTCGTGGCTCGTTTAAACGCCCGGATGAAGAAAGCGGACTCTCCCGCAGAGAAAGGAAGCCGCGAAGCGCTGAGTTACGACCGGCCTCCAGTGTCCTCCTCCTCCTCCGTTCCCCCCCCCCCCCCATTTCTTGGCACCCCGCTGCGAAGACAGGATACACGGAGCTTTCTTGAAAGGCTGTCGCACAAGAGAGCGCGGCTATTAAAGCGACACTTTTCACAAGCCAATTGGCGACGATGTCGTAACATAGGCCGCCCCCCCAGCTATACCGTCGGGTAAAACGCAGAGGCTGTAGGGAGGGAGCGGGTAGCGAGCGAGGTTTCTACGCGGGCCGATGGATAGGTGATGGATGCGAACGTGAAGAGAAACGCAGGCACCCGGCTAGATAAAAACGACAGCGTGTATATACGTCATAAATAATAATTGGAAAACGAAAGGATATCGCAAGAAGGCAACGGTCTAAGCGAAGTCGTATCTGACGAAATGATCACGAGCTACGCTGAGTCTCCACCGGCCGGAGCGAGCAGGCGACGGCCACCGCGGAAGGCTAACGTTTGCACGCAAGACACGCGTATAAAGTACGCCAAGCACGTACGCTCCCCCATGTCTCAAGCGACATCATTACCATGTAGATGACATACGGCGGGGAAAAAATAATTTGGGCGAACCGAGCCGCTATCCCAGTAGCGCCACGAAAAGCTAAAACACACACACAAAAAAAGATACCCAAGTCGAGGGCCGAGCGCCAAATCGAGAAAGAAAAAGAATGGGCTTAGCAGTCGCGTACGCGGTATAAATAACATCGTAAACAGTCGATAAAAGAAGGGGAACCTATCGACGGTAAACTAGGCCGTACACGCTCCACCCCCGGCTGCAGTCGCGCAGTTCGCGATAAGGGAGACCATCACGAAAAGCACGCCTTATTTATGTCGCGGTTATCGCCGCCGTAATAGTTTATCTCCAAGGCAGTAGTCCCCCGTACAAGAACAGAAAAAGAAAGCGCGCCGAGAAAGAGTAAGGAGAGCGCGCAAAACGAGAGAGGAGGAATGGCTACACGGTGTACGGTATGGAGCCGAGGAAAAAAGAGAGAGAGAGAGAGAAAGCACAACTCGAGGTCTCCCACACGCAAGAAGCGATAAAGCCAAGTTTAATAAACGGAAACGAGCAGCCAACAGCTTCTAATAAAGTAATGGGCCCCGGCGTGTTTCCGCTCTTCCCGCGCGGGGTACACCCCCTCTCTCTACACCCGCAGCGGGTGCACCGCACAGTCTCGCACACACAAACACACACACCGAGAGAGAGAGAGACATGCGGCCGAAGCAAACGAGGCCGTTTTTACGTTTACGAGTGCCGCCAATCGTAAAAACAGCAAACGGCCCGCCCGGAGAGGCAATACAGGGACTTTATGCCCCCGCTGTGTTGGCGGCAACGAGAAGTGTAAAAAAGGAAAAAACAACTGAGCAAGAGAGGGGGGGGGGGAGGGGACTAAAACGCGCGCTCCTAACTATCCCCCCCCCCCCCCCTTCCACGTGGATCATAAAACGCGAAGTAGCGTTCCTTTCGGTACCGCTCTCAGTATACGCGCCCGAGTCGCGCCGCCCGCACACTTGCATTGGACACGCGCGGCGACAGCCAAGTCGTTCATTTTCCCGAGCGCCGCCGCGGCGCCAAGCTGTCCCCGCCGAGCATGCGCAGAATATAAACACGTCCAGATGAGGCTGCGGCGAAACGAACGCGTTTATGCGTTCCCTCGAACGCGTTTATGCGTTCCCTCGCTCGTCCTCCTTTTCTCTTCTTCTTTCCATCATTTAGAAGTTAACTTTCTCTCGATCCTCCGCGAGCGGAGGAGAAAAAAAAACAGCGAATAAACGTTTTCTATAACAGCAGGCTTCGCGCGCGATGCCAAAGCACCGACCGAGACGAGGGCGCAGCCGGCGCGCGCGCGGCCGTAAAAACGTTGGTAATAAACCGCGTCAGCCCGGCCGCATATGAAACGCCGAAAGGGAGTCGCGTTAATGCGCTCTGTTCAGAGTGTCTCGCGCACTAAACGACGGTTAGCGCTGACTGCGAGCGCTAAGTATAGCCCGCGCTTGATATACGCTCGAGACATTCTCACCGTAGCGTATATCTGGTTATATATCGGCCTAGGAAGCTTTCACACCACGTGTACCTAGACATCAATGGTTTTGGACACAATGACGCAGAGGAGTGGGTGCGCTAGTTTCGAGCACGACTGAGGTAAGATTACGCGGCATAACACGCGTACACAGCATACGGAAATTCGTGCTAACCAGTCTGCCACACGCGTTGATATTCCTACAAGTTTTAAGGCGAAAGCCTGTAATGCTCATGCTCGCGGCCACGATCGTGTCCGTCCGTCCGTGACTTTTCGTTTAGTGGGAACTACTAAAGATAGGAGAAAAAGAACGGTAGCATTAGATAGAGGATGAAAAAATGAACCAAGAAGCCAAGTTTGATGACTGTAGAGCAATTAGTTATAGTAAAAAATGCGTCGAAAAACGGCGTGACGTCACATCCACTGGAAGTCGTCACAGCACAGTAAAAAAAAAACAGAATGGATGGGGAAAACGCCAGATTTAGTAATTATTAAGTGATAGCAGTTAGTAATTGATCAGTAATTAAACAATGATACCTCACAGAGGCAGGAACAGTAGCAGGTAAAGTAGCGCGGAAAGGCTTTCGCCTCACGCAGTTTAGATCGTTATGGTTGCTCACCAATTTTTAGTAGCCACCCTCAGTTTTTTTTTTCTCGTAGGCCTCTCTTCTTCTCGAAAGAAAACACCAAAACGACAAGTGCATGATTGGTTTGGTTTATGGGGGTTTAACGTCCCAAAGCGACTCAGGCCATGAGGGACGCCGTAGTGAAGGGCTCTGCAAATTTCGACCACCTGGGGTTCTTCAACGTGTACTGACATCGCACAGCACACGGGCCTCTAGAATTTCGCCTCCATCGAAATTCGACCGCCGCGGCCGGGATCTACAAGTGCATGAAAAAGACCTCAGCGTGAAACTCCTAGCGCCCAGGATTTGGGACCGTGTACTTACTGTAACACTGAACAATTATCGCCCACACCCACACGATTCCTGACGTGCGGCTCCTCATGCAGATTACGGCGAAGCCTGCGAAGCACAATTCGCCGCGCAATTAACGTAATTCTCTTCAAACCACGCGAGCGCGAAGCAAAGCTTACGGACTACTCTAAACGCACAATCATGGAACCGAACGTTTTCTGCAACGCCGCCAGGAAACTGCGATAAGAAAACAAAAGCGCCCATTATTTCCTACTTTTTTTTGCAAGCCACCAATGCCAAGCGCTATCTACGATCGCCATCATGTAATACAAAAGGAAATCCAGATTACTGCTCAGATATATAATCGTCGAGGACCCCCCCCCCCCTTCTTTTAAGCCCAGGTGCGAGATGCCGCCGATGAGAGCTCAGAGATAGAAACTATCAAATTGCTCATCTTTGAGAAACACGCTACACTGCGCATTGCTTCCATAGTAATACCGCAACTCAGGCCGATATAACGAAGTTACTGCGGAGGCGAGTGCCGCGGCTATCGTAAACCGTAATCGGCACAGCGGCCATTAGCAGTACAGGCCATATTTTACCGCCCCTGTCGCCTTCGTTCCTGCATATACACGTTCGTCCTGGTTTGCGGTAAAATACACCCAGCAGCGAATAAGGATTTTGCCGGCAGCGAGTTCTTACTCAGCTCATTATGTCTTATGAAAAAAAAAATATGCACAGCGACACCAATTGCCCAACGGACCATTTCGGCCATGCAAACGATAAGACGAAGTGCATACTCTCTCTCTCTCTGTGTGTCTCTCTCTCTCTCTCTCTCTCTCTCTGTGTGTGTGTGTGTGTGTGTGTGTGTGTGTGTGTGTGTGTGTGTGTGTGTGTGTGTGTGTGTGTGTGTGTGTGTGTGTGTGTGTGTGTGTGTGTGTGTGTGTGTGTGTGTGTGTGTGTGTGTGTGTGTGTGTGTGTGTGTGTGTGTGTGTGTGTGTGTGTGTGTGTGTGTGTGTGTGTGTGTGTGTGTGTGTGTGTGTGTGTGTGTGTGTGTGTGTGTGTGTGTGTGTGTGTGTGTGTGTGTGTGTGTGTGTGTGTGTGTGTGTGTGTGTGTGTGTGTGTGTGTGTGTGTGTGTGTGTGTGTGTGTGTGTGTGTGTGTGTGTGTGTGTGTGTGTGTGTGTGTGTGTGTGTGTGTGTGTGTGTGTGTGTGTGTGTGTGTGTGTGTGTGTGTGTGTGTGTGTGTGTGTGTGTGTGTGTGTGTGTGTGTGTGTGTGTGTGTGTGTGTGTGTGTGTGTGTGTGTGTGTGTGTGTGTGTGTGTGTGTGTGTGTGTGTGAGAGAGAGAGAGAGAGAGAGAGAGAGACGATGCGACAAAGTCGATAACGTGCCTCACCATAACGGCGATTCCTTCTGGGATCAATACTCCCCGGTACTCAAGGAAATCAATAATACACTTAGGAAATATGAGAGCAAGCGAGCACCCCTCCTTGTATGCACAGAGGGGCCGCCCAATCTGTCTGCAAAGGATGCGCGATGCGATCAAAAAGGCGAGACAAATGAACTGCGTTGACATCGATTCTATACACAGCGACCACCTTTTATAGTAGGAAAAGTAGCAAAGACGCGACCTGATATGCATAACGAGGTCGCCCAGAGGAGACTGAACACACACACACACACACACACACACACACACACACACACACACACACACACACACACACACACACACACACACACACACACACACACACACACACACACACACACACACACACACACACACACACACACACACACAAACCACGGCGTCTATAGACAGCGATGACGCGAATCAATCCGTGTACCCGGTCGCCCTCGAGACAATCGCTGCAGAAAGAAACTGAGAGGCGCATATAGGCCTATGGCAGATATAATAACACACACCCTTGGGAGGAAAAGCTGAGACAGCAATCTCGGGGTGCGACCGACCGAGAGGGTGTGCTACCGCTGGCTGTTGAGAGGCGGACAGTGTTCTGTTCGCGCACGCCATATGGCGAGCAGAGGAGCAGCGTATATAATTGCCCAGCCAGAGGAGACGGCGCGAAATGGAGCATGACGCGGGCGGTGGCCGTTCACACGATGCACGCGCGTTTATAACAACAGCAACGCGCGAGGAGGCGGGTCAGCCAGCCGAGACGACGGGAGCTCGAGCAGGCTTCCCTTCCCGGCTGCTGATGCCGGGGCATGCGACGACGAGCTAAGCCTCGCGTCGTTCCTCGATGTGCCGCCACTTAACGCCGCCGCGAGCTCGCATTTCCGTTCTTAGCCAAAGTGACGGGAACAAATTGGCCCCAATTAGGCGCAGCAGCACCGTCTAGGGTATACGAGTGAGACAAGCGGGGGGGAAAACGCGCAAAGGAAAGAACAACAACGAGGAAGCATCGGTTCGGCTTCACGGGATGCCGTGGAGCATTTCCGGCTCGGAGAAAACAACGTCCTTAAATTCCGGCACGCTATACGGCGCCGACGGGAGGAAAGCGTCCAGACATACTTTGTAGGTCATTGCTCACTACTACTACTACTACTACTACTACTACTACTACTACTACTACCGAATGAATCGTGCAGGACTGCCCCGTGATAACTACACAAGTTTTTTTTCTGTTTTTTTTAATGCCTCGAATATCTGGCTTTAATTGCTTCGAACGCCATCACGTCACCCCCGAGATCTGCCGCAGTAGCATCAGTCCGTACACCAAGCAGGTCCGAATCGTACCCACACACACATAGCGCACCCCATGTTACCACACGCGAAGCTCACAGCCGCATCCCGCTCGGGGTATATACACGCGGCTTAACACTGCTGCCCCCCACGGCTATTGCACGCGTCCGCGCCAACGCCCGCAGCCACGTCTACTACAACTTCCCCCACGGCGAGGGCCGAGGTGGCCCCACCTTGGGAGCCAATTACGAGGGCAATTATCGCCGTCGCGACCGCGGCCATTATCCCCGTGCCGGCGGAGGTCCACCAGGTCGTCCGAGCAGTGTGCACGCACGGCGGCGAGCAGTGCGGCCGTAAATCTTGCGCCGACCGCGCTCGCGCCCGCCCGCAGGCCTGCTATACGCATGCGGCAAAGAAGCAGCCGCCACGGGACGCAGGAAAGCGAGCGATGGGAGAAGAGGGGCGGAGAAAAGACCCCGGGGCCACGTACACCCGCGGAATGCGGCGGCGGTTTAGGAGCGACGTCCCGGCGATCGACCCAAACCGCGGCCACCGCCGGGTCGACCCTTCCTTCCTTCCTCCCTCCCCGACGGGCGTGCAAACGCTGTCGGCGGGAGCGGACAAAATAGCGCAGTTTATGTATACAGGGCTAACTGCGCGACACGGGAATCTCTCTAATGGGCCCCCGAAATAGCCGGACGCCAGAAGTTTCCGACGGTCATCATCGACCGGTTCTCAGTATAGATGAGTACGTGTACTAAGCCGCACTCCGATAGGCGCCATCAGTGAGCGCTCGGTACACCTTCCACAGCGGCACCCCGAGCGGGCGTTTTTTTCCGCCCGGAATGGCCGACAGGCTAAACGCCGCTATGCAGATCGTTCGTCCAGCGAGTGGTTTCGCTAGCGTCGGTGGGTCGCTAAACTGCGCCGCTTAAAATGTGCACAGCCCAGCTCACTTGATGGCTCGCTGCAACGTTCGGAGCGCCTTCACGGTGCTTTGCAGTGAGACATGGAATGCAGTGCTTGCTTCGCTAAGGATAGAGAGCTAGTCTAGTTGGTTGTTTGCATTGTTATGGAACATGGTACCAGCGCAAGAGACAAGCACTTCGGTACCCTTTTTGCAAACCGCATACTTCGACCGAGCAGACCGCCGGTGCACCACGGGTCTGCAGGGAGGTATGCCATTCCAAACAATGGCTCTGACAGCTCCGGTCTAGAGCGGCTTGCGAGGAGAGGAAAGTGGAGCTTGCTTCATCTATACATGTTTAGCTAATTATTAAGCTGCATTTTCACTGCGTCGGCCTTGCTCCTACAACCGCCGATGGTGAAGCAGTGAGGCCTGCGTGGCCTACGATAGCGTCAGTAAAAACAGCCAGGCGCAAGGAGCAATCCGGTTCTGACACCTTCGGCAACACGTGCGCCACAAAGTTAAGCAAGAAGCTGCACGTATGAGCGTTTGGAGTCAAACTGAAAACTGTCGCGATTTCTGTGGGGGTGCGAAAGCGGCGACGAGTTGAAAATGAAACGACAAAGATCGCCCCGGAGAATTTATTTCTATGTAAATTGACTGAGACCGAACCATTGTGCAACATTCTCAACGCCTTTCCGCCTCATCAAGTATAGAGGACATGCAAGCCCCAATCTGAGTCTCGATCGGGTTCTCGTCGAGCAAGTGACATGTTCGCGCATGCATGCAAACACGCGCAAATCCTTGGCGGAAGCGATACGCGTTAAAAAAGCATCTGGGAAAAAAACCCTTAAAGGCTTGGCTTGTCCCGCAAGTCGCGTGGGTATACGACAAGAGAAACGCGAACGATCTATTCGATGCCCGCGTGGAGATATGCGCCATTTTTCCTTCTGCGCCGAATATTCACACTCGATATCAAGCGCCGCGTAGCGAGAACGTGCTCTGTCCCCGAAGGGAACGACAGCGATAACACCACGCTGACCGAGAAGATGCCGGTCTACCCACATGCATTGCAAATGCGGGAATAGAAGAAAGAAGAAGAAAAAACCGCACGGCGCGGCTCACCTCTTCTGACGCGGGCATCAAAGAGGTTATCGGACGCGACAGAAATGAAAAAGCAAGAGGAATAAACGGCCCGGGAAGGATCTAAAGAACTAAATAAGGAAGCGCTGAGAGAAGGACTGCACGAGAAGAGATCGGGCTGAATACGGGAGGAGAAACGCGTATAAATAAATACAAAAAAGTGACCCCGCCACACCACAGCGGCGAACGTGGGAGCAATGCCAACGCCGCACACGGGTCGACACAATGCGCGCGCACCTTTATGTACTCGGCACTGCGCCGTCCGCGAGGGAAACATGCGCTGGAGCTGCTTCGCCCCGCAATAACGAACGCCGCGCACGCCGAACACCCGCTATAAAGAACAGGTTACGTGGGGCGAAGGGTGCTATTACAGACGCGGCTTGCAAAGAGATGAACGCGCTCAGAGGTGAGTGTCGGCGTTGGGGTGGTAAGTGCGACTCGGTATGCTAGAGCCGTTTCTCGCCGCCGACCTAATGCGCGCGCGCGCTGTGCGGTTAGTTAACAGCCCGTAATTCCGCACGCCCCTTTCGCGAGAAGCAAGCGCAGCGCGGGCGGTGTCCGCGCAAATGTAATGACCCTGGCACGGTGCGGGAACGCGGCATGGTTAACGCAACGCGCAGGAAGATGAGTGGGTAGGGTGCATGAGTCAGACCACGAGAGCATCACTTGCAAATGTATAAAGCGCGGAACTTGGGGCACCGGATGAAAGCGCGCGCAATTTTTTTAACGCCGACGCAGCTGCAGGGGTTATGAATTATACAAGGGGACGTTTTGCATCCACAGCAGACACCTTATGACCACGTGAAAGCCCGTTCGGATTCTCTCCCCAACTATCTACGACGCTTACGAAGGAAGGCGCCGGTGAATGGAAGGCCGCCGACGCGAATCGTGAAGCGGCGATGCTCAGGAAAATAAAAGCAACGACGAAGTGCCCTGACATACTGAAAAGCTACCTGAAACTATCATAGCTGAAGCAAAATCAGATCTCTCTCGGAGCAACGAGCATGTGTAAGTAAATTCAAATCGAACCCTCGCTCGCTGACCATCTGAGTACACCCATCGAAGCGGTCGATAGCTGTACTTTTTTAACAATTCATAGCGACCGTTGTTGTGTAACACATTCTGTACCGCACCCCTGAAATAATTAGGCAATCGGAATAACTTACGATTTCACCAGCTTTAAGAAATAAAACTCACTTTGGTCTACACCGCGCACGCCACTGTTAAAAAAACCCCGGCCAAGTCCGTACTTCTCCACTTCGTACCTCGGCCGCGAATCAACACCCGAATACCAATCAGCTGTTCGCTCTGACCGTGCTGCTGCACTCAGCTCCCACCAACCGCAGAAGAGGCGAAACGAAAAGAAAGAAAAGGAAAATCCCCCGCTGACAAACGGAGCCTGGCGGCCCTCCGGAATTCGTAAAAACAGAGCGCGCGATCTGTGCGCGGAGAATGGAGGGGGGGCAGCAGCAAGAGAAGCGCGCGCGGCATCAAACGCCGGGGCGTTCGGCGGCGAGGTGCCGATATCTATCTGCGCCGCGAGTCGGTCATTACAAGCAAGGCACGCGCACCGCAGAGGCAGGGGCGTCCCGCGGACGTGCCCGGGAAACCGGATAAACCTCGGGGTCGGCTCCGCTTTCCAACCCGCGCCGGTCGCATCTTCTCCTCCCAAGCGCGCCGCGCACACCGACAAGCAGCGGGAGGGCGCCTGCGACACAGAGCACGTCGTCGCACCCGCGGCACAAGGAGCAGACCTCTCTCGTTCTCCTCATCCTGAAACACACTCGGGGTGCGCGCAGTGCGTGCCGCGCCGCTTCTTTCGCCAGTTTCCCCGAGCTGCCGCGTTTTCCCGCCGACAACGCGCAGTGCCTACGCAGCCCACACAAGGCACAGGCCGCCACGTTTCGACGAGGGCCAAAACGGACGCGTGCTGCGCGATGTCAGCGCATGTTAAAGAACCACAGGTGGTCTGAATTGATCTGGAGGCCTTCTCGTATACGCGTGCAGGGGCTTCAAAACCTGACATGACACAATGCCTCCAACACCGCGCCGGCCCCTGAACATGAGTACCCACGCTTCTGTGCCAGGCCTCTCGTTATAACAGGTCTGTACGCTAAATCCCCCCCTGCTTCCCTGGTGACTGGAAGGAGATACGTCAATGTTCGGAGACTGAAAAGCTGATGAGCCGTCTCGGCAGGACGGTTGCATAGCGAAACAAAAGAAGTTGTCTTATACAACGACACACAACACCTCCTGTATCATCGGTTCCCCTTCCAAGTGTTCGGAGAAGACCGGCATTTTGAAAATTCAAATTCGCGACGGAAGCACCAATTTATCAGTCTCATTTAGAACAAAGCACCAACGCCATCATTAAAGGGAACTTTTCTTGTTGGTCCAGGAGGGGTATGGACAGTCCACGGTCCCCTGTGGCTTCCGAACTACGCTTCGTCACTGCAAAATGTGCGCTACATATAGCCTGTACTGGCGGTAGGAAACGCACGAAAAAGGCCGCCATCGACTGGAAGACGTTGACGTAACGAGCGTTGGCTTTATTGGCCTTGCGTAAAACGAGTCTTTCCGCATCCAGAGGGGCCAGTGAAAATTTTAACGGCGGCCATGTATAGGATTCGAGACACCGAAACTATGCCACCACTTCGTCCCCTGACGTCATCAGGGTGGGAGGTAAGAGGGCGAGGGATAGGAAGACGCATCCAATTTTAATGGCGCCATCTTGGATTTGAGAAACCTAAACTATGCTGCCATTGCGTCCTCTGAGGTCATTCATATTGTTCCACCTCTCTCTCCACCATACTGGACCTTGACGTCATCATTGGCACGCGGCAGGTGGTTGTTTTTACAACGCAATTGTAGATGCCGCTACAAGTCTCAATGCGAAATGTGCTGTTTTCTAGTTGCTGCCACAGATCGCGCTGTGATCTCAGCGTGGCAGCAGACCCCACGAAATTTCGAAACGTGATGAGTAAGAGCGAACACTCTTAAAAAAGCGCCCCGCAAAATGTACCATCGCGAAGCGCCATCAAACAGAAGAGGCTAGCGCCGCGCTCCACAAGTGTGTACTGGCGGCAGAAAACTAACGGGCTTACTTCGCGAAAAAGTCGGCATTCGTCCTAGAGACGGCAAAAAAAAAAGAGAAAAAAAGCGGGCAAACTAAAGCGCCAGGCGAAGCGAGACAGGACGCGCTCAAGTAAAGACATCGAACAAGATCTCTCGAGCACGGGCGCTAGCGAGCGTGCGCGGAGGCAGCAAGGGCAAGGCACCCGACCGAGGAGGAGCAGGAGAGAGAGAGAGAGAGAGAGAGAGAGAGAGAGAGAGAGAGAGAGAGAGATCGACGTGTGCGTGCGCTACCTGCATGCACCGAGCCCCAGCGGCACCTTGGGGCCCCTAATCTAATCGCGGGCGCCCCCCTACCGACAGCGAGCGTGCCTTGTTAACGAACTCTGGGCTCCGCACCCCTCCAACCTCCGTTTCTTCGCCCGGCCCCTCCCTCCTCCGCGGCCCAGCAGCTTCGCTTTATTATTGCTGCCGGCGGCGCGGACCCCAGTTATCCCGCTTCTCGCTCCGGCTTGGCGAATGAACCCCCCCCCCCCCCCCCCCCCCCCCCACCGACGCACCCGTTCGGTCGCTGCGTTTTTATTACGTTCGATACGCTGTAACGAGCTGTGGCGGAGGGAAGCCCAGCAGCAAACACAAGAGGGGGAGCGAACCCGGGCACGACTCCATCGCCGTGCACTGCGCGCGCCAGCCCCTTCCTCGCTTCCTCCACCGGAGAGGGAGTGCCGAAGAAAAGCATCTCGATCGCGGCGAAGCAGAGCACGTCAAGAGAAGCGAGATAGAGTCGCCCGGCAGAGGAATAAAGAGGCGAACACCAAAGGCAAAAAGAATAGTGATAGGAGAGGAGGGAAAAAAAATAAAAGCAAGCGTGTGTCATCGGCACAAAAGCACACGTACACGGAGGCGGCGTTTCTGCAGCAGGCACTGGCGGAGGAGCCGCTCAAAATAAAATTACTGCGCCCGGAGTGGGAGGAAGAGGAGGGGGCAAGGGCGAGAGGTTGCGTCGAAACACGGTGCTGCGGGAAGGGAGCGCAGAAGAGCTGACAAGGTGCGGGGTAACGAAAGGAGGGATGCGCGCTCCCTGCCTATCGAGGTTTATATATTCAGAGCGCGCGCTCCTGCTCCCGAGACACGGGATACAAAACGAGGTGGAGGGGGAGGCAACGACACCTAAACACACAAAGAATCGAAAGAGAACGGCACACGCCGAAGCACGCCACCCAGCGAGGAAGGGTGAGGGGTGTAAGTGGAGGAAAGACAGTGGAAGGCAGAGGCAGTATATTGGATTATCGACGAGCGACTTATCGGATTAAAACTCCTTACGGGCAAATCTTTTCGCCGACTTCTTGGGCGCGCTTCCCCTCCTACTCGACCCTTCGCGACTCCCACAACACACTTCTCGTAACCCCCCCTCTCACCCATCCTTTCTTTTTTCTTCTTTCGGGGCCTCGCACTTCGATTGCCCGTCGTTCATCTTATCCTGATGCGCCCCGCTGGTCTCGCGGCGGCGAGCGCGTAGAACGACGGGAACAAATCGATAAGGCTAACAAAATGAAAACACCGGGGAGGGGGGAATGAACAGCGAGTGCGAGCTTAATTTTCTTTTTGTTTTACTTTCCTCTCCGGTCCCTCATTTTTTTAATCCGCCGGATCTTCGCGAAAGAGTGTGCCTCCACGATTTGCAAATCTGTTCTGCAAAGAGGTAATGCGATCAGAGGCCGAGAATAAGAAAGAAAAATAAAGCCACTGCGCTGGAATGCCGCCGCGTGCGCGCGCGTTTATCTCCCACACACACGTACCACGGACTCCAAATGACCTAGAAGGAGAGGAGGGGTAGACGCATATTTAAAGAGAACAACTGCTAGCGGAGCAGCTACTTCCATTCGGCAGATCGTTTATTTCGCTTTTTCCCCCTTTTCGAATATAGTTCACGTAAAGAACGTATCCGCTCCCCACGATGACGGCAAGCGAGCGTCCCACCATGTAGTATTAAAATTTCGGCCTCGCCTTCGTTACCGCTAAATAGCGTACACACACACACACACACACACACACACACACACACACACACACACACACACACACACACACACACACAAACACACACACACACACACACACACACACACACACACACACACACACACACACACACACACACACACACACACACACAAACAGAAAGCGAACAGCGGCGTCGCCGGCGAATCTATTTAAACAGGATTACGCGGCCGAGAGGAGTGCCGGGCTTAAGAGATTAGCGGATAGGGCCACTCCCGCGATAAACAGCAATTAGGCAAGCAGACCACGCGACGAAGAACGAGGGGGTGGGGACACGGGAAGGGCGAGAGAGAGAGAGAGAGAGAGAGAGAGAGAGAGGAGGCGAACGGAGAAGATATGCAGCGAGCCGCGGACAGACGGCGGCGCTCGTCGAAAACGCTCTCGCTCATACAAAGGCGGCCGAGGCAAGCAAGAGAGCGCCGTGGTGTGCGTACACGCGGCACGTCGTGTACAGGAAACGTGACGAGAAATGCACAGTAAGGCGAACTTTCCGCCACAATCCCCTTCTCGGTCGGGTTTTTAAGCGAACGGAGAAGACGCCACCGTTCGGAGCCCAATTTTTATTTATTTTTTTTGTAGTGAACCTACTTTACAAGCGAGGATCACGATTAAGACACAGTGCGGTGATCCGAGAAAAAAAAAAACCGCGTACGTGGGCGAGCGACGCACAAGCTGCCGCGATCAGATAGAAAGTAGTAAGGAGGATGGTATGTGGAAAGGTGTATAATTTCTCAGTCACTTTAAGAATGCGAATCAGCCATCAGCGCTTAGAAAGCTGCCCCTTCTCGCTACAGCGTCAATACTGATTCGAAATCGAATACGCCAGCCCTTGAATATCAATGGGTCACGAGAACAAAGCGCGACCGGTCGCGGTCTTGCTACACACACTGCCGCAGTTCTGTAATCCGGTATTTAAATATATACACGTTTTGGCGGGCTAGTTGGTTAAGCATCTTGAATAAACAGCGCGAACAAAGACGAGCACAAAAGACAAGAAAGCGAACGACACGAGAGGGACGAGCTTCTTATGATAAAAAAAGGGTCCTTAGTTTCTCAACACACACACACGTACACGCACCAGGCATAAAAAGGTCTCTGGAAATCTGACAACGAGAACCACTAGGGACACTTAAGCCCCACACCCAAAGGTGGTAAAAAGCAAGCACAAAAACGCAGTCCGCCGACAGCACGAGCCTGAGTGTCGCAATCTGTGTCACGCCCCAGAACAGCACGGCAGGCGCTCATTTAATTACACCCT
The DNA here is from genome assembly GCF_052857255.1 of Amblyomma americanum. NCBI lineage: Eukaryota > Metazoa > Arthropoda > Arachnida > Ixodida > Ixodidae > Amblyomma > Amblyomma americanum. Next base: position 32,754,060 of record NC_135498.1, on the reverse strand, counting down.
TGCCAATTGTTTTGTTTTCCTATGCACCGCCTTCTCCCCTCCGAAGGAGTCTGCTCCAGTTAAGAAGCGGCGCAGGGGCAAAACAGGAAAGAAGAAAAAAAAAGAAAACGACGCGTCGACAAGGCAGCATTAAACCGCACCTGCGCCGTTCGCAAACATTCCCTTCGTGGGAGGCCCACGCCCGCGAGTATATTCATGCACGGCGCGGCACTCTCGGTAACCACAATTGTGCTGCGCCCGATGGAGAGAGGGGGGCTGGAAGCCAGTGTGGTGGAGCCACGCCTAACCGCGGCGCCACTCGGACGACCGAATGCCTCCATCAGGTGAGGGTGGGGCACGCCTGCTAGCTATACGCCGGGCTTGACAGAAAGCTGACCCATTGGGCTGTCTACACGCGCGTACGGCGTTTCTCTTTTTGCCTGCTTTCTCCCCAGACCGGTGGCCATTACTCCCCCCCCCCCCCCCCCCCATTTTTGCTTACTCTATGGCAGGATCCGCAGGGCTGAGTTGAAAGGGAGGATTGTAAATCAAACTGAGGAGGCTGAAGCATGAAGAAACGCTCGCGAGAAATAAGTACAGAAGAGAGGTAAAACAGGGGGGGGGGGGGGGTCTCCGCTGCCGCAATTAGCCCCGGAGTTATTAAGCGAGCCGGCCTGATCGAGGCTGGTGACCGCATCTACCGATCGACCTGCATGCAGCAGCAGCAGCATGGGCGCGGCAGACGCCTGAAATGAGCAACTCCCTCCCCCTTCTTCGCAGCGAGCGGCGGGCGCGGCGAATTCCCCCCACCCTGCAATGCAGACAGGCTCGATTTTCGGCGAGGCGACAATTACGTTAAAGGTATGCAGAGCGCCACGCGAACGCGCGGTAATTACTGAGCGCCCGCCGTTAGAGATACGGGCTAAGTGCTCAGCTGGTGATGTATCTCCGCGTTCAATCGAAGGCGCTCGGTTAGAGGTGGTGATAAGAACACTTTGCCTTCCAGAGTTGCCTAACCACAACGATCGCGCGCACAACGTACATGGACGACGGGGGATAACGGGCAACATCTAAGGGCAGAAGAAAAACAAAACGCAGACAAAAAAACAGCACGGACACCGCAATCAGCGACAACGAGTCAATGGCGCACGCCAGTCCACTAGAAATAACGACCCTATACTTCACAAGGCGACAAGGAAACGGAAGACGATACACAAGAGAGAAACAAGGGACCGTCGAGTCCCAGAATGCGCTGACGACGCAGCACTACTTCAAGTAAGCGTATCGCCAAAGCTTGCCCCCCCCCCCCCCCCCCCCCCCCACACACACACACACAGCAGCAGTGAGAAGGATGCAAACACCCCTTCGTCGGGAGGCGAAGCCACGGCGGCGTCGCCCACCAGTTCTAGCCTTCGCTCCTCCCTCCCTGCACTTCCTCGGCGCTCAGCAAAGGCACACCGCCGGAGGCACTCGCGAACCTGTCACGCAAACATTCGCGGGGTTTGGGGGGGGGGCACGAATAACACTTCGCGACACACGCCGAGCCCAGCAAGGCAAGGGAGCGAAAGGGAGGAGGAGACAGGGCTGGAGAAAACAAAAATAAAGACAACCGACGCAAGCGTGAGGAAAAGCCGACAGACACGCGCTTCCGCGGCTCCGTGAGCAGGCAAAATAGCCAAAAGCCGAGTGAAGTCAATCAAGCAAAGGAGGAAGAGCAAGAAAAGATGAGGGAGAGGAGGAGAAGGAAGAGCGTGTCACAGCCAGATCCGGCAGCAGGAGCAGCCGCTGCGGCGTGCCCGTCCATCCGAGCCGGCCGGAGCATGCCCCACGCGCGCACACGCCAGCCACGACGGCACAAGCAGCAGCAGCAGCAGTAGCCGCCGCTGCGCACGTCGGGAGGAGGAGGCCAGCGGAGCGCGAAGCGGAACGCGTCTCACCCTGGGCGGAGGCGGCTTCCTCCCGCGCCGGCCGACCGTGCAGCGGCGGCAGCACACAACACGCCGGCCGAGCACGGAGGGGTTGGGCAGCCTCCGCCAATTTCGACGCAACCCCGAAAGCGAGTGATGGGACTGAGGAAGAAAACCAACAAATAGAAAGGAAACGGCAGAAGGAGCGAGTAGATCGCACCCCCCCCGGCGCGGGTTGGAAACATTCCCGGCCGTCGCTGGAGTGATACTCCGCGGTTTTCAGAGCCGCACGCCGAAGCGAGTCAGGGCAGGCCGCAGGCCATCCCCGCGTTCTTTCTACTCCCGGCGGGCCAAATCAGCATAGACCGCCACTACCCCCCCCCCCCCTCTCATTCGGTACTTTCCCTTATTTCATCGGCCACGATCATCGCTCGCTAGCTTCTCCCCAACCTCCGGAAGGGGAGGAGCGTTCCACGGATGGAAGAGCCGTGAGGTCACCCAATTAAGCTCGACGAGCCCAGCCGCGCAGTCAGCGGGCCGTGCAGGCGCTCGCTACACAGGCCGCCGCTTCGCTTCCAACGCTCCGGTGCGCGCGGCTCCACAATGCGGGGAAACTTCGAAGGACAATGGATTCGAGGGCATTGCTTGGCTGGGGGCAGCAACGCCTAAATGTGTTGAGAAATCAGTTATATGGCGATATGCTTCACAGCTCCGAGCGACGGATATTTAAAAAAAAAGAAACAGTTGCTTAGGAAGAAAGCTAACCATATATTTCAACAGTACGTTGTTGTGTTGGGCAAGCTGCAAGCGTCCCTGTCATCTTCTCTTTCCTAGGTCCGTTGTTCGGTTCGCGCTGGCCCACAATATGAATGGACTAACATTAGTTTAGTTTCTGCGAGACGCGTCGACAGCGGCGCTGCCCACTGCTCACAAAGAATACGTTTCGCGGTGCGTTACGACAGAAACGAGCCTTTCCCAGAAAAGGGTTTCAACAGCTGACCGCGTAGGAATACGCACTTACTGCGCCCTACAGGAAGCGCGATAAAGTTTCGGATCGAGCCAGTCCGTGTTCACACCCACCGCGATATCGAGTGCCGGGCGCTGGTTCCCCCACTCCCCCTCTTTTGTCTCCGACACACAAAGAAAAGTGTCGACAGCTAAAAAGCCCGTGTTGCCGAGTAGCGGCACTACGCGTGCACGCACACAAAGCAAGCTGCTACAAAATGCCCGCCACGAGCGTAAAAACGACATTACCAAAGTTACGATAACGATAAAAAGCAAACGGCATTGTGTACGCAACAATACCGGGCGTTTTATACGGCCTCTCCCTCCGCTTTTCTCGAGCTACTCGAAGCGAAATCTATTCACCCTCTCCACTGAAAAGACAAAAAAGAAGTGAAACGAACCAGTCAGAAAAGCAAGCCTTATGAAACTGCGCCACTCCCATGATCTCGCATGTCGCGCGTGCGCGCACCCCAACCGAGAATGCGCACTTGCAGGGAGTCTTTCAACACCAACATGGCTTCAGGAGGCGAATTGAGTCTTTCACTGCACTTGCTTGCTTTTTTCCCCCCCTAGAACTACATCTGTCACCGACAAATTCACTCCTAAGTAAAATGAAGTCAATGAGTAAGTAAGTAATAATAATAATAGCACTAATAATAATCCAGACAATAAGCGTTACTGAGCTTTGAACATCAAAGCTTGAGCAAGGCGTTTTCGTCACCACGCACAAAAAACCCTCTTCTCTCTCTCTCTCTCTCTCTCTCCCCCGAAACAATATTTCAGCACGGCCGGCGCACCCCTACGCTGTATGTGCAAGGGTTTCATTGCACATACACGAGCCCGCACTCGCCGCTCCTCAACACGCGTGGCTGAAACAGCAGCGTCGAGTCCCCCGTCCGCAAGCATCGATTCCGGAGAACTGCCTTACTGTCGCCGCTATACTGCGCTCCTTTCCATTTTAAACCGATTACTCAAACCGTGCAATGAGCTATTGTGGAAAGCACCACCTATTCTCTAACTGAACAAATGATTTTTTTTTTGAATTTTTCCTCGACACGCGCCGTTTTGGTGCGAAACAGGTGCAGGATGCCGCTGCTGCGACCCCTGGAAAGAAAAATGGACGCAAGTACACTACACACCACCAGCCGCGTAGGCGGAGAGAGCTTGCTCATGCAGCCATGGCACGATAAGCTCGGCGGCCGTGGGCGCTGCACAAGCCCCCCCCCCCCCCCCCCCCCCCCCCCCGAAGAGAAAATGCATGCAAAGAGAGAGAGAGAGAGAAGAGCTGCGCAATCCGGTAGGCGAGCGAACAAAAGGTGCTCGTGTAATCGGGGCCAACTCGCTTATCGCACCGGCTGCAGCGCAGCGCGGCCGTCCAAAATGCGTGCGTGTATGCGTGCAGGCTCTCCCTCGCAGAGAGCACCCTTATCGCGGCCAAAGAGACAGAGAGATGCGTGATAAGGGTAAATAGGTGTGTGTGTGTGTGCGTGCGGGGGGGGGGGGGGGGGGGGGGGGGGCTTTTACGGCCACACAAGTGCGCTAGCAGCTGCTGCCGGGAAAAGAGGAGCCGTTGAAAGAGCGGCAAACAGAGGGAGCACGGAGTCAACGAGCCTCTCGAGAGCGCTGTTTGGACAGAACAATGAGAACGGCGAGAGTTCTCAGCAGCGAACACAGGAGACGCCGATAAGTTGGTCCACTCGAAGCGTCGACTGCGGCAACAGCTTTTCGAGTGGGGCGGCGGGATGCTCGTTATCGCGGGCTGCTGTTAGAGTGCCTCCGGCTCCCGACTCGATAGCAAGTGGCAAATGTCCGCAGGCCACGTCCAGCCGGATACCGCGCCGAGCGGCTAGAGAGCTGTAGCGCGCAAGCAGCGAGATACATCTCGAATCGCCGAAGCAGTCAAGTGGGGGGGATCCATCGACAAGTGCACGCTCGGGACACCCACTTCTACAAAAAGAAAAAAAAAAGGAAAGCACGCGTCTGTGGAACAATCTCCGTGTATACGTGACACCCAGCGCCTCGCGAAGGACGCGGAAAAAAAAAGAAGAGAAATTGAGAGGAGCAGGACGCACCTCGAGTGGCCCGCAATCAGGTGAGAGACCGTATCGGCTGTGGAAGAAGGTCATGTTCGGACAGAGACTTGCACAAACAGGGCCAAATGCAAAGCGTGGTATTCCCGGCTCGCGACAGTTTCCTTAATCTGCGGGCAGCACTGGAACAGCACCCGGCAATGAGGACGCTACACACGGATCAGGCAAAGCAGATGCCAAGCTTAGATAGCTATGACAGCTTCTCGCTCGATTAACCACGTCAAGCGACAGCTTCACACTCTGCGCACGGCCCATCT